>NC_132913.1:0-303500 GCF_047675955.1 Chlorocebus sabaeus | reverse complement strand
TGGCAGTCTGTGGAGGAAGAAAGGCTGGGTGTAAAGAGGTCATGTAGGCAGTTGCAGAGTGAGAGGAGACAGGAATCTCTGCCTTTGTGCCACTTGGCAACAGGAATATCTCCCAAGATTTTTCAATTTCTTTCTTTTTTTTTTTTTTTTTTTTTTTTTTTGAGACAGAGTCTCACTCTGTCGCCCAAGCTGTAGTCCAGTGGCCTGATCTCAGCTCACTGCAAGCTCCGCCTCCCGGGTTCTCCCCATTCTCCTGCTTCAGCCTCCTGAGTAGTTGGGACTGCAGGTCCCCGCCACTACACCAGATAATTTTTTTGTATTTTTAGTAGAGACTGGGTTTCACCGTGTTAGCCAGGATGGTCTCAATCTCCTGACCTCATGACCTGCCCGCCTCGGTCTCCCAAAGTGGTGGGATTACAGGCGTCAGCCACTGCGCCGGCCTTTTTTTTTTTTGGACAGTCTCACTCCATCATCTCACTGCAACCTCCACCTCCAAAGTTCAAAAGGTTCTAGTGCCTCAGCCTCCCGAGTAGCTGGGATTACAGGGGCCTGCCACCAAGGTTGGCTAATTTTTCTATTTTTAGTAGAGGCGGGTTTCCCTATGGTGGCCAGGTTGATCTCAAATTCCTGACCTCAAGTGATCCACTGCCTCAGCCTCCCAAAGTGCAGGCTTTTTCAATTCTTTTTTGAGATGGAGTCTCGCTCCGTGGCCAAGCTGGAGTCCCCTGGCGTGATCTCGGCTCACTGCAACCTCCAACTCCCTGGTTCAAGCAATTCTCCTGTCTCAGCCTCGAGAGTAGTTGGGATTACAGGCACATGCCATCACACCCAGTTAATTTTTGTATTTTTAGTCAAGACGGGGTTTCACTATGTTGGCCAGACTGGTCTCGAACTCCTGACCTCGTGATCCACCCGACTTGGCCTCCCAAAGTGCTGGGATTACAGACGTGAGCCACTGTGCCCCGCTGCTTTTTTTCTTTTCTTTTTTTTTTGTTTTTTTTTGACACAGAGTCTCCCTCTGCACTCTGTCACCCAGGCTGGAGTGCAGTGGGGCGATCTCAGCTCACTGCAACCTCCGCCTCCCGGGTTCAAGCAATTCTCTGCCTCAGCCACCCAAGTAGCTGGGATTACAGGCGCCCACTACCACGCCCGGCAAACTTTTGTATTTTTTAGTAGAGATGAGGTTTCACCATCTTGGCCAGGCTGGTCTTGAACTTCTGACCTCGTGATCCACCCGTGTCGGTCTCCCAAAGTGCTGGGATTACAGGTGTGAGCCACCGAGCCCGGCCTCAATTCTTAACCTAGCTATCAATTGCAGTGTTAAAGAAAAACGCCTCAGTCCTAAGGCACTTGATCAAGACAACACTGCACTACTGCAAAATGATCAAAGCAGCTGTGGACTGTTGGATAAGCGCGGAGCTCTAGCGGATGATGAAGTGGAGAGCATCTCTGCTCAGAAGAAGCTTTCATGGGCAGCGACCGAAAGAATGAGGCCCAGAAGAATTTCTAGTAAATTTCCAAAAGAGGATATTCCAACCCGGGAATTCCCAAGAAGTGTCTCCCACACCCCTGTTCTCTGACCCTGCCATAGCCACCCTCCCCCGTCACAGGTCTCTGCCTGCCATGCATCTAGCGTCCACTTCATCGCGCCTCTCCAACACCTATTTTCTCCAGGAGCTTCTTCGGACCCCGTCTTTTTTGTCTTGTTTTCCTGAGAGCGACAACCTTGGGCAATGCCAATCATTCCAAGCAAATTCTGTCAGGCCAAGATCTCCCTCAGCAGCATGCGCCCACCTGTTCCTAACTCTCCCGCCAACTGGGCTTCCGGACCCTCCGAAACCAAGGCTGGGAGAAGTCGAGCACGCATGGGAAGGGTCGAGCTAGGACCCACACCTGGCTCTTCCTCCCACACTGCCCGTTAAGCCCAAGGCTCAACTTCAACACAAAGCTCTCCTTCTCTCAATTCCTTCAAGGAAAGTTAACTTTCAACGAACACCTACCAGACTAGGACAGAGTGCAGGAGCCGCGAGGGAAGGTGACACAAAGGCATGGCCCAAGGGGGTGGTAGGAAGACTCAGCCGGGGCTCTCCATTCCCCAGCCTGCCCGGCCTGACCAAAGCAGCCAGGCCGGCCAGAGTCCTGGGGCTCGCGGAGGAACGGACATGGCCTCCGCAGCGGCTCGGGGAAGGCCCCAGGGCGCCGGACTGTCTCACGCGCGCGTCCCGCCCCACTCACCTGTGGGACCCATAGCGTCGCCCGCCTCAGAGGTAGAAGCCGCCATTCCGCCACGGCGCCGAAACTTCGTCATCAAGCTGCGCGCAGAGCCACGCCCCGCGGCCGAGCGGGAAAAGTGCCTCTACCTCTCTGGGCCGTTACCTCACACGGCGCGTGCGCAAAGCGAAGGCCTGCCGGGCGAGGAGGGGAAGTGGCGAGGCAGGAGTGCTGGGGGCGGGGGTGGTCCGCAGCTGTATGCGCCTGCGTTGTGTGCGTTGTGGTGGCCTCTGGCGCCTCGAGGTAGGGCTCACACACTTTCTCCCCAGCAAGGAATGCGCGTGCGCGTAAACAGGGTCGTTGGTTAGTGCCTCCCGCCCGGAAGAGCGACCCCTAGCGGTGCACCGGCGCGGACCAGAAAATTGCACACTTTCTTGTAAGAGGCATTTACTGAGCGCCCAATGTATGCCTAGAACTGGGCTGGGTGCTGCCACCTAAGCGAGCACGATCAATGCAGTCTATCAGGGAGGCCCTGACCGCCAAGCAGCGGGCCCCTGCAGTCCGCCATGCCACCCCCGACCCCTAGCGCGCCGCTCAGCACACATGGAGCGCCCAATAACTGTTGGACTCCAATGACGCCGCGGAGGCGGCCCCATCCCCGGCCCCGTCCCGCCCTCCCGCCGCTCCCGAGGCTCCCTGCCTCCTGGGAGGCAGGACGCTGGCGCTGCAGGGAGAGCGCGGTGGGCGCAGGCGCGGCGGGGGCGCACCTTTTCTCGGGCCGCGCGGATGGCGGCGCCGGGCGCAGGGCCTGGGCCGGGGTCGGGGGCGCCCGCGGGGTTGGAGGCGGCCCGGCAGAAGCTGGCGCTGCGGCGGAAGAAGGTGCTGAGCACCGAGGAGATGGAGCTGTACGAGCTGGCGCAGGCGGCGGGCGGCGCCATTGACCCCGACGTGTTCAAGTGAGCGGGGCGGGAGGGGGCCGCATCCTCGCCAGACACCCCGACCTCTGCTCTCCGGGTCCCCCGGTCCCATTGGTCGGGAGGAGTCCCCCGCGCCCCCGTCCCTGTCCTTGTCGGGTCTTCAGGGAGGTGGCCGCGCCAGGCGGAGAGGGCTCACCGGCCCCGCGTCTGTCCCCGCCAGGATCCTGGTGGACCTGCTGAAGCTGAACGTGGCCCCCCTCGCCGTCTTCCAGATGCTCAAGTCCATGTGTGCCGGGCAGAGGCTAGCGAGCGAGCCCCAGGACCCTGCGGCCGTGTCTCTGCCCACGTCGACAGTGCCCGAGACCCGAGGTCAGACCTGGGCCCGCTGTCCCTGCCCCAGTGGCGGGGGTGGCGGGCGGGGAGGGGGCAGGCGCGGCACAACGGCGGCGTGGCCTTGAGTGGCCGGGCCTGTCTGTGGGTCTCGGCCCGGCACCTGCAGGGCCCATCCGTGGGCTCTGCTCCCGGGCTTCGCTACCAGCCTTAGGAGGCACGTCCAGGTCAGGTGGACGCAGAGTGCGTGCCCCAGGGTGGTCCAGGCTGGGTAGGGCTCCTCTGCTTAGCTCCTCCCCACCTCTTCACTCAGGCCTTCATCTTACAAAGTCGGGAATCAAGAAGGTTTGGGGCTGGGCGCCATGGCTCACGCCCATAATCCCAGCACTTTGGGACCCCACAGCGGGAGGATCGTTTGAGGCCATGAGTTTGAGACCAGTCTGGGTGACAGGGTGAGATCCTGTCTCTAAATATGTTTTTCAAAAGACAGTCTCGAGCCGTGTCCTGTGGTATACAGCATCCGGGGAAGTGCCCAGGGAGCGGGGCAGGCAGAGGTCTTCCTGCCTGCACCCCACCTAGGCCCCGTTCCTGCGCAGGGGCTTGGCCAGCCCTGGCCGGCTTCCCTCTGATGATTGCAGAAGGGAGTCAGACGCAGAACTGCCAGGATGCAGAGGCCTGCGGGGTCTGAAGGGCCTCCTCCCTCTCCAGTGTGGTGACTGGGCTGAGCAGATGCTGGGGGTGAGAGTGTCATGGTGGAGCCTCCGTCCCTGCTCATCCTCCCCGCATGTTGCTTCTGCTCCTGATGGCTCTCTCTGAAATGCAGCACAGCGTCCCAGGCCAATGGAAGAAGGCCCAGAGCTGGCTCCCTGCCTGGAAGCGCCAGGATACCCGCGCAGGCATCCTGAGAAGGCGCGGGGAGCACGCTGCCTTCATGGGGGGAGCGCCAGGGCCTGGGCACCCACGCCCCCTGACCCAAGAGGGCCTGGGCACCTGTGTGCTGGCCTTTTCACTGACCCTCACTCTGTCTGCTCTCTTTGTGTCTCTCTCTGACCTCCAGAGGCCTCCTTTCTCTCTGCCAGGAACAGTAGCCCCCCAGCAAGTTCCTCCTTTTTCTCCAGCCCGCAGCCTTCGGCCTCTCCCGTTCTGCTCCACAGCCTGGCTGCTGCACACTCGCCTCTCTCTCCAGGCCCCCCGGGTTCTCTCCGCTTCTCTTGCTGCCTGTTCTCTCCTTTTGCAGGTTGCGTTTATTGGCTTATCTCTGGGGGTTGGTGCTCTCCCTTGTTTCCATTTAAACTGCCTGGCCCCAGGAGGCCCAAGCAGCTTTGAGCTGCAAGGGCAGGACCATGCAGGCCACCACTGCCCTGCCACTTAGCAACAGGGCAGGATTTCTGATTGGGTTTGTTAGAGACATGGTATGACAGTCTCTAGACCCCACAGTTGGGCTGGCATCCGGGGACAGGACCAACACCCCCACACTCCAGAGGCAAACTGTGGTGAGTGTAAAGAGCCCTGCTCCAGGGGAGGACAGCTGGCAGGGTGCGGTGTGCTGTGCTGGAGAGCACAGCCACGACTGCTGTGCTTCTCACCTCGCCCTCTTAGAAGTTGCCCCCTACCCAGACAGGAAGTCTGGAGGCTGAAACAGAGAGTCCCACCTTCCCCGCGTCTCCTGGGATGCCATCTCACACGGATGCCATGTGCTGGTCCCATGGCCACACTCTAGCACTCAGCCCCTTTGCCCGCCTCACTCCTGAGTTGGGGTCACTTTCCAGGTGTCACCAGGTGTGATCAGGGGCCCAGAGCCAGGGGCCTGTGAGAGCCCAGGGGTCTTTGGTCACACCTCCTGCATGCACCGCCCGACAGCGCCCACCTCACTGCCACCCAGAGCTCAGGCCCAAGGGAGGGTGGAGGGGGCTGAGGGACAGGCCTGGAGTAGGGGTGCCTGGACTGTAGGCTAAGATGAGCAATTGAGGGGCAAGTTTCCAGCAGGAGGGAGAAACTAGGAACAGAGTCCTTGTCACTCCAGGGGATGTTGCTGCTCACTCAAGGGCCCTGGGTGCCAGGCCCAGCTCTCAGGGCAGAGGGCGTGGCAGGGAAGTGAGATGGTCACACTCAGTTCAGTGAGAGGCAGTGAGGAAAACTGCCAGTGAGACCAGCGTAGTGGCTCACACCTATAATCCCAGCACTTTGGGAAGTCAAGGCAGGTAGATCCCTTGAGCTCAGGAGTTCAGGACCAGCCTGGGAAACATAACAAGACCCCATCTCTACAAAAAATACAAAAACTAGCCAGGCAGGGCCAGGTGCAGTGGCTCACACTTGTAATCCCAGCACTTTGGGAGGCCGAGGCGGGCAGATCATGAGGTCAGGAGATTGAGACCATCATGGCTAACACAGTGAAACCCCGTCTCTACTAAAAATACAAAAAAAAAATTAGCCGGGCATGGTAGCGGGCGCCTGTAGTCCCAGCTACTCAGGAGACTGAGGCAGCAGAATGGCGTGAACCCGAGAGGCGGAGCTTGCAGTGAGCCATGATCACACCACTGCACTCCAGCCTGGGCGACAGAGCGAGACTCCTCAAAAAAAAAAAAAAAAAAAAACTAGCCAGGCAGGCATGGTGGTGGTGCCCGTCTATAGTCCCAGCTACTTGGGAGGCTGACGTGGGAGGATCACCTGAGCCTGAGGGAGATGTTGCAGTGAGCTGAGAGCTTGTAACTGTACTCCAGCCTGGGTAACAGAGCAAGACCCTGTCTCAAAAAAAGAAAAGAAAAACCGCTAGCAATGGAGATGGGAGGAGGCTTCAGAGCCCAGAGAGCAGCAAGGGTTACACGGGGCGGAGCAGGAGGAGGAGGGGGGGTCAGCAGAGCTCCACAGGTGTGAGCTGTGGCAGTGGGAGGGGGTGGGTGAGGCAGAGTGCTGTCCAGATGCTGCTAGGCCCGGGGCGGGAGGAGGCAGGTGGGGGCACAGTCAAGATGTATGTGGGGGTTGTGGCACTGGAAATGCAGGCATAGAGGGCCCGGGAGGATTGGGGGTGTCGTGTGAGCGAGTGGGGTCTCCGAGAGAATTTACCCAAGGACAGGAGTGGCCTGGAGTGCTGGTCCCCTCGGGGTCTTTTGTTCCTCGAGGGCTCTGTCCTGGAAGCATAGCCCAGGTCCGGTCCTATAAGCTGGGGGCAGAAAGCCAGGACATGAGGGCACGGAGGCTCTGTGGGGTTAGAGTGGAGCCTGAGGAGGAGGTGGAAGGGAATGGAGCCACACCAGGAGTGCTGAGTGAGAGGCAGAGGCCACAGATGGAATGCTGAACCTCTCTGAGGCCCACACGTTACAGCATCTGACCACACGGAGCTCCAGCTGCCCTGGTAACGGCAGAATCTGGGGTGGAGGACATAAGGGGGGGGTTGTCAAAGTGATCCGGCTGGGGGGCATGGAGGCCACGGATTTCCCACAGGACTCAGTGTGGAGTTCTCCAGGCTGTGGGCCAGGCCCACTCGAGCTTGCCTCTGAGCTGCAGCAGGCACCCTGGGTCCTCTGGATGCCTGTCCCCCAGCCATCCAGACCGCCCGGGGGAACCACTACCACCAGATTCACTCATACCCACAGGGAAGGGGAAACAGAAAACCCCAGAAGCACGGAGGGGTGATGCTTGTCTTCGTAAGAGTCTGGAGTCACTGAGGGAAAAATAAATTCAGTCAAGCATTCTATTTAAGTTTAGGGAAACTATACATTTTAAAAGTTGTCCAGAGCATGCACGTAAGATGACACTTTGGAGTGTGGAAGCCGTGAGTCTCACCTGAGCTGTGCTGCCTGATACAGGAACCTCGAGCCACACATGGCTGGTGTGGTCATTGCACTGCGTGTGTTATGCACAGCAGATGCCAAAAGACTGGTACAAAAGGGAATGCAAAAAGCCCACCACACCTTGGGAGGCCGAGGCTGCTGGATCTCTTGAGCTCAGCAGTTCAGGACTAGCCAGGACAACACGGGGAGACCCAATCTCTACAAAAAATACAAAAATTAGCAGGGCATGGTGGCACACATCTGTAGTTCCAGCTGCTTGGGAGGCTGAGGTTGGAGGATAGCTTGAGCCTGGGAGGTTGAGGTTGCAGTGAGCTGTGACTGCACCACTGCACTCAAGCCTGGGTGAGAGAGTGAGACCCTGTCTCAAAAATAAACAGAAAACCCCGAAGTGAATGAGGCTGGGCATTGGTTCACACCTGTAATCCCAACACTTTGGGAGGCTGAGGCAGGAGCATCACTTGAAGCTCGGAGTTTGAAACCAGCCTGAGCAACCGCAAGACCCCACCCATCTCTACAAACAAGAAAAAGAACAAAGGTGAACGCAACATCTTACGAATAACTTATGTACTGATTACATATTGAAATAATACGTTGGATATTTTAGATTGATTAAAGTATTTGAGCTAATTCTGCATTTTCTTTTACTACTTACTTATTTTTGAGACAGAGTCTTTCACCTAGGCTGGAGTGCAGTGGCGCACTCATAGCTCACTGCAGCCTCAACCTCCTGGGATCAGGCAATCCTCCCACCTCCTCTTAAGTAGCTGGGACTACAGGTGCACACTGCCACACCTGGCTAATTTTTTGATTTTTTTGTAGAGATGGAGGTCTCACTGTGTTGGCCCAGCTGGTCTCTAGCTCCTGGCCTCAAAGTACCCGCCTTGGCCTCCCAAAGTACTGGAATTACAGGTGTGAGCCACTGACCTCCGCTGAGCCAGGCTGTTTTTCACATTCAATGGTCATTGACTATCTTTGGACTTAGGAGGGCCCTCCAGGGACCAGGCCTAGGGGCATCAGTCACCCCGCCCTCACACCCCAACCTGCAGGCACACTTGGTTCAATCCCACTGTCTAGCCCGTGTGACTTAGCGGCGCCTCCCGAGGGAGCAGGGCTAAGCCAAGCTGGTTTTCCCACAGCACAGCATTGCAGGCCACTCTATTCTGGGCCTTCTCATCCTTCATAAACTGAGGAGGCCTGAACAGGGCTCCCCAGTAACCCCGAGAGCACGCAATTCCTGAAGATTTCCAGGATTTTCTTAACATCAATTATGGCTTAAAGTTATGTTGGTTTCACATTTACAGGATTTGTCAACCCTGTCAGATTTAAAGATAAGCATTATTAGCCAGGCGTGGCCCCATGCTTGTCATCCCTGCTACTTCGCATGAGTTTGGGGCAGCAATGAACTGTGATTGCATCACTGCACTCTAGCCCAGGTGACAGAGCAAGACTCAGTCTCTAAACACCCCTCCACCACCACTTAAAAAAAACCAAACAACAAAACATCATTTGCTCTTTTCTGCTTCCCCCTCATCCTTGTTTCCAGAACGGACCGGGTCATTACTGAGGGGAGGAGAGGAAACTCAGATGGCAGCAAACTGAAGGGAAGGCGGCTCTGCGTCAGGCCCAGGTCTGCGGCCTGCTATGCCGCTGGCTGTGGGGAGCTAGGCATTAGTAACCTCGAGAGCACATGGGCGCCTAAGCACCCAGGTTAGGCCGCGGCTACAGAAGATCTGCCTCTGTCTGGCCTGGCCTGCGGAGGGACTGTGGCCTCAGGAGGATGCTGGCCCAGTAGGAGCTGCTGCAGGGTGGCGGGTCCTGTCTGCTCATGGAAGATAGAATCCTCAGCCCTTGACCAGTCAGTGGAGACTAGAATAATGGCAGTTTGTACCACAAGAGACGCGTGGTGACTGTTCTCTGCTTTGTGCCATTTTCACAAGTCACTGCTGGGCTGAGGTGGCCAAATGTCACCCACCACGTGTTCTTGACTGCGCTCGTCCTTGACTCAGGGCAACCCCGACTCCATCTTTGTTGAGTCAAGTGTGCCAAGCTGTTCCAAGCAGGACACTGCTATAACCCTCACCACCGACCAGGCAAGAATGAGCAAAGATCTCATTCTCTGAGGAAGAACTGCCCAGAAACTCCTAAGGAGGGCTGTCCTATCCCTGCAGGGCATGGGGAGAACTTTGTGGTACTCGCATCGGAAGGGAGCTAGAGGTACCTCTGGAAGAGCCAGGGTCCTCGGCATCTCAGACACAGGAGTCTCTGCTTGTTCAAGGTGACAGATGGTGAAACAGAAATGACCTAATGGATCCCTAAACACCCAGTTACATCTTTTCTCCAGGAATGCAGTTTCCCATTGCAGGCTATTTGACTACACTTGATGAGAGGCCAGGGAAGGACCAGGATTGAGGCTGGGCGTTCTGTTGGCTGAACCCTTGTCTGGAGTCACCCTGAAAGTGGTGGCAGGGGAGTTCCTGCAAGGGACCGCCCCAAACCTTTCCAGGATGAGAGCCAGTTGGGATTCCAAAGGAAGAAACAATGCCAGAGTGGTCAGTCCAAAGCATTTGTTAGGGACTTACATACAGAGGGGGCGGCAGTGTGCCCCCATGAGGGGCAGCCGGGAAAGAGGTTGTGCCTGGGCACACCGCACTGAGGGGGTGGGGTGTGGAGCTTCTATGAGAGTGCAAGGAATTTGGCTGGGGTGGGACCGGTTTCCACATGCTTAGCAACGTATCAGATAGCAACATGTCAGATCTTTCAGTGTTCCAGGTAACAACCTAAACCTGTGTCAGTGTCTGGGAAGATGCAAGCCCCAGCCAGGGTTCCAGCCTGCAGGGGGAACATGTAGCTGATTAGGTCAGAGTAGTCAAGGCACTCCCTCAGTCAGGACAAAGGAAACGCTGGGGGGACGAAATGGGGGACCCAACACTGAGGCAGGGGACACATGCCCTGTTTAGAGCCCATGGGGCAGACCCTGCCAGGCCAGAGCAGGGGAGAGCCCTGACCAAGGCACTCTGCACAGCGAGCCTGCCACCCGGGTACATTTGTACCTGGCAGGGTCCTCTCAGTCAGTCTTGCTGATGCTGTCAACACCCTGAGCCCAGGGAAATCCATCCCATTAAAATAAAGCTCTGGCCCAAGTGTGGCTGCAGATCTTTCTTGGCCATCTTAAAGTGTAAAGTAAGCAAATTACAAATCAAAGAATCTCTGAACCAGTGGTCTTCATCCGAGAAAGACACTGGTGGTCAGAAAGTCTCAAGCATTCAGACTGTGGCAGGAACCCTGTCGTGGAATCTGGCAGCTAAACCCGAAAGCAAGAGGGTTGACCACTGTTTGCGGAACACTCGGGTAGGTAGGAAACAATCAAAGAGCTTCCAAAATCAAAATCAGAAGCCCTATTCCAGGACTTGGTGACTGCAGTACTTCCTGCCCGTCACCATCTGGGGCAGCTCAGATGTACAGTCCAGCATGAATGCACCTTGAGGATGAGGCAGCGTGTCCCTGCTGCTGCTGCCGCTGCCGCTGCTGGCACCATCAGGGCAGACTAGGTTTGCTGTCCAGGCCAGGTGTGCACCAGCCGCACCTACCTTTCCCTAAATGGACCTGTGGCATGTGTCCTTTCAAAATGTTCCCTTGGCAGTGTGCTCCTTGCATGGCTTTGCTCCTGGGACACATCCTAAAGGGTCCCCTGCACACTGCCAAGGGCTTCTGGGGCATGACCTGTCTTTAGTGGTTCTGAGTCTCAGGACTGGGGCTGACGCAGAGCCTCTAGCTGAAGCAGCCTTGATGGAAGTGTGTAGACACAAATGTTGCCCAAGGAGCACGAGTACCACAGGTGCTGCAGTTATGGGGCTCACCCATTCCTAATCATTGTGCTTTGTGTCTCCTCAGGAAGAAACAAAGGCAGCGCTGCCCTCGGGGGAGCATTGGCCCTGGCGGAACGCAGCACCCGCGAAGGATCCAGCCAGAGGATGCCACGCCAGCCCAGCGCTACCAGACTGCCCAAGGGAGGCGGGCCTGGGAAGAGCCCTACGCGGGGCAGCACCTAGGATGGGGCAGAGACTTGTCACATCTTTGTTCCCAGCAAAGGCTACATGTTATCTCCTTCAGTTGATAATAAACCTTTCTGAGATGCAGAGGGTCCAGGTCAGACGTTCTCTACCTTTTCTTTTTTATATTAAGGCACAGACTTAGAATGAGTTTTTTGTGCCAGTCCTGGTTGTGCCACAGCAAACTAACGGGATCCCTTCACCATGGGTCAACTTCCTAAACCTAATTTGTGTTCTGAGAAAAGGTATCTGGACTGCCAGGTCTTTTATAAACATGTCAACAAGCTTCACTTGAAATGAAATGTGGGAGGTTTTTTTGTTTGTTTGTTTTTAAGAGACGGAGTCTCTGTTGCCCAGGCTGGAGCGCAGTGGTGTGATCTCAGCTCACTGCAAGCTCCGCCTCCCAGGCTCACGCCTTTCTCCTGCCTCAGCCTCCCGAGTAACTGGGACTACAGGTGCCCGCCACCACGCCCGGCTAATTTTGTTGTATTTTTAGTAGAGACGGGGTTTCACCGTGTTAGCCAGGATGGTCTCGATCTCCCACCTCATGGGAGGTTTTCTACCAAGACAGCTGACAGTGCTGAGGGACAGGGTGGCTGTGTGTGTGCAGAGAGGGCGAGTGCTGCCCTCCAGGTTACGGTGGAGCACTGGGGTCAGCATGGATGTGTTGTGACCTTCTGTGGGTCATGAATGCTGTGCAGAACTTGGTTAATACCTTTTCCCCCTCTAAAATGTCCTGACCTTACACATGTGACCCACAGCTTTAGAGACTTCACAGACAAGCCCCATCCACAGACCTCCAACACTTCACTTCTAGTCTCTTCCTTTTAGCCAGCATGACCCATCAATAAAGAAGCCCAAAAACTCGCAAATTCAATTGAAAACCCTGACTCTGCTTTCCTAGAATTTAGGAAATCTATACTTTGAACGCTTGGCTTTGAAGAAACACTGTTTTCCCCTGGTCAGTTTACTTCCGTGGCAGCTGCTTAAGTATGTACAGTCCTGCTGCACCCAACCCCACGCCAGGAGGGCAGGCTGGCACCCCACTGCTGTCCATGTAGTCTCTGGGGTCCCACCAGCTCCTGTAAGGCAGAACTAAGCTGCATGACACACAGAGGTCTTGGTTTTGTACAGAACCTTTAATTGCAAACAACTTGAAAGCAGCCATCCTGGGGGTGGCAGGGGAGAACTCACCACACCCTCCCCTCAGTATTCTTCGCCTTCTTCAGCCTCGGCTTCCACGGAATCCACGCCCACCTCTTCATAATCCTTCTCCAGAGCTGCTAGGTCCTCTCGGGCCTCAGAGAACTCTCCCTCTTCCATGCCTTCGCCCACGTACCAGTGCACAAAGGCCCGCTTGGCATACATGAGATCGAACTTATGGTCCAGGCGGGCCCAGGCCTCCGCGATAGCCGTGGTGTTGCTCAGCATGCACACGGCCCGCTGCACCTTGGCCAGGTCTCCCCCGGGGACCACTGTGGGGGGCTGGTAGTTAATGCCCACCTGCCGGAGAAGGGAAAGAAAGCAGTCTGTGAAGCTTATATCAAACCTAGAAATGGTAGCTACTTTTCCTCAAACAGAAGACACCCTGTGGGTGACAAGGAGAATACTCAGTTCACCTCACAAACGTCACTAAGCCCTTCTCTATGCCAGGCAGGGTGATAGTTCCAGATGAAGAACAGAGAAAGGAACCTTGGAGGTAGCCACCCTGGTGGGACCCTAAGCTACCTAAAGGGCTGTGTCCTAGTACCCGTGACATGTGATAGGTGCCCAGGTGAAGACAGTCTTCCCTCTGAAAATGTATGCTGCTTGTCTTCTTTGTAGATTACAATTAAATCCTGTAGCTAAACTTTTTCCACCCAGATAGATGCAGAGTACACAACTCTTCCCCATGCTATCACAAGGAACATCATACCCACTTCTGACCCACAAAACAAGCCACTGTGGATATGCAAAGGTAGCTGATCATGGGTCAAGAGTCATATGAATGCTGCTACCGCAGCATCAGGAAGTAGTCAAAGTGGTCCATGTGCCTGCCTAAGTAGGGGGTGGCATTCCAAGGTGGTAACCAAAGGGGAAGCATTCCAAGTTTCAGAACTCAGGATTAACATGACCTGAGGTCCTGGCAGCAGTGCACAGGGTCAACTAGAGCAGGGATCAGCACACTTGTTCTATAAATGACAACATCAGGCCAGGTGTGGTGGCTCAAGCCTGTGACCCCAGCACTTTGGGAGACTGAGGCACGCAGATCACGTGAGGCCAGGGGTTTGAGACCAGCCTGGCCAACATGGCGAAACCCCATCTCTACTAAAAATACAAATATTAGCTGGGTGCAGTGGCTCATGCCTGTAATCCAGCACTTGGGAGGCTAAGGCGGGTGGATCACCTGAGGCCAGGAGTTCGAGACCAGCCTGGCCAACATGGCAAAATCCCATCTCTACCAAAAATACAAAAATTAGCAGGTGCCTGTAATCCCAGCTACTTGGGAGGCTCAGGCAGAGAAGTTCTTGAACCTGGGAGGTGGAGGATGCAGTGAGCCAAGATCGTGCCACTGCATTCCAACCTGGGTGACAAAGCGAGACTGCCTCAAAAAAAAAAAAAAAAAAAAAATTTCCCAGGCATGGTGGTGCATGTCTGTGGTCCCAGCTACTCAGGAGGCTGAGGTGAGAGAATCACTTGAGCCTGAGGGCAGAGGTTGCAGTGAGCCAGGATCACACTACTGTACTCCAGCCTGGGGTACAAAGCAAGACCCTATCTCAAAAAATAAATAAATAAATAAATATCACCACAGATATATAGTGTGATGACTCAGAAAGAGAGTTCAAAAGACATCACTGGGCTGGGCGCAGTGGCTCACAACTGTAATCCCAGCACTTTGGGAGGCTGAGGTGGGCAGATCACCTGAGGTCAGGAGTTCAAGACCAACCTGGCCGACATGGTGAAACCCCGTCTCTACTAAAAATACAAAAATTAGCCGGGTGTGGTGGCGGGCGCCTGTAATCCCAGCTACTTGGGAGGGTGAGGCCGGAGAATTGCTTGAACCCGGGAGGCAGAGGTTGCAGTGAGCTGAGATCATACCACTGCACTCCAGCCTGGTCAACAGAGCAAGACAGTCTCAAAAAAAAAAAAGAAAAAAAAAAAAAATCAGTGAATCAATTATCAACTCTGGTTCACTACTTTATGCCCACATGCCTAGCCCATGGAACAGGGATAGTCTCCCCAAAGGATGCGGGCCTTCAGGGACAGTGTTATTTTGTGCGTCTGCTGCTTGCTAAAAGGCCTACACATCACCCAGTCATACCTTAAATCCAGTCGGGCACCAATCCACAAACTGGATGGTGCGCTTGGTCTTGATGGTGGCGATGGCCGCGTTGACGTCTTTGGGGACCACGTCCCCCCTGTACAACATGCAGCAGGCCATGTACTTGCCATGGCGAGGGTCACACTTGACCATCTGATTGGCTGGCTCGAAGCAGGCATTGGTGATCTCGGCCACCGACAGCTGCTCGTGGTAGGCCTTCTCGGCTGAGATGACCGGGGCGTAAGTGGCCAGGGGGAAGTGGATGCGGGGGTACGGCACTAGGTTGGTCTGGAATTCCGTCAAGTCCACATTCAGGGCCCCATCGAATCGCAGGGAGGCTGTGATGGAGGACACGATCTGCCCAATCAGGCGATTGAGGTTGGTGTACGTGGGACGCTCGATGTCCAGGTTGCGCCGACATATGTCATAGATGGCTTCATTGTCGACCATGAAGGCGCAGTCAGAATGTTCCAGGGTCGTGTGGGTGGTCAGGATGGAGTTGTAGGGCTCCACCACGGCCGTGGAGACCTGGGGGGCTGGGTAAATGGCAAACTCTAGCTTGGACTTCTTGCCGTAATCCACTGAGAGCCGCTCCATGAGCAGAGATGCAAACCCAGAGCCAGTGCCGCCCCCAAAGCTGTGGAAGATGAGGAAGCCCTGCAGTCCCGTGCACAGATCCGCCTGAGAGAAACCAGACAACATGAGTCAATGGCCGTGGAAGCCACACCACCAACCTCCAACAAGCCAAGGCCACTTCTCTTTGCCTCTGAAGACTTGATATGGATTCAAATCATCCATAATAAACACGTAGTACACCTTGAAGCAAAGAAAAGCAGACAAAGATCTACAGACAAATCACCATTGCAGACTCAGTAGGACTCAAGATGCTGGTCTAAGTTGTTGTTTGTTTGCTTGTTTGTGATGGAATCTTGCTGTTGCCCAGGCTGGAGTGCAGTGGTGCAATCTCAGCTCACTGCAACCTCTGCCTCCCGGGTTCAAGCAATTCTCCTGCCTCAGCCTCTCAAGTAGCTGGGAGTACGGGTGTGCACCACCACACCCAGCTAATTTTTGTATTTTTAGTAGACATAGAGTTTCACCATGTAGGCCAGGCTGGTCTCAAACTCCTGACCTCAGGTGATACACCCACTTCAGCCTCCCAAAGTGCTGGGATTACAAGTGTGAGTCACCATGCCCGGCCAACATGCTGATCTAAATTTTGATAAAATGACCTCCCTTTCACCTTCCAAGAACTACCCTCCCATGCAAGACAATGGCCACATGAAACCTTCTCTTCTTACCAGTTTGCGGATCCGGTCCAGGACTAGGTCAACAATCTCCTTGCCGATGGTGTAATGGCCTCTGGCGTAATTATTGGCTGCATCTTCTTTCCCAGTGATCAGCTGCTCTGGGTGGAAGAGCTGCCTGTAGGTCCCTGTGCGCACTTCATCTACAAAAGAGACAGTGTGTGCTGTGAATCTTTAAGGCCTGTACTCACCAAGATGGACACATTTCAGGACTGTTCACTTCTACAGAGTACATGCTGGTCAAAGTACATGACCTACAAGTCATAGGTCAACAGTGGCAGCATCTGGTAGACAATGTCTCTGTGTGATAACCAAACTGCATATGCAATCTATGACTTTACGAAGTTACACTCAGCTTGTGGTATAAATGTCAGCACGACCAGTTCCTAGTGAAAGGAAATAAGCTCTTGCACTCCTACGCAGGTACATAATTCTTTCCTACGTGTAGCAACGTCAAAGGCTATAAGTTAAAAACTCTTACAACCTGGGAAGTCACCAGATCAGTGTGACTTCTGCAGGGCAGTCCCATCAGGGCACCCTGGATGACCTGGGTCTCACAGGCTTTCAGGTGATGCTGTCATTTCCTGGGGGGGCCACTGAAAGGTGCTGCCTCTTGGCAGCTGTCTTTGGAAACTACCTCAGGCCGCTATTCTGAAGTAAGCAAATGACTGTTCTGTACTTACCTTCTATGCCTAAGATGCAGCTCAAGACTCTCGTGCACCAGCATAAAAGAGTGCAGAGCATTCAGGAGGGAACCAAGGCTACTGCACCCTGCAGGCAGGGCCATCTGAGCAGGGCTGAGGCAGCCACAAGGGAATCCCTCCACAGCCCATCTTACTGCTGGCAAAGCAGCTTTTCCCTGTAGGTCAGGTTTTCCTAGATTAGGAGCCAAGTCTCACAGACGCTTTCATCACGAACCTTTCAGTTTCTCTCCTAACAACGCCACGGGCATATGCCTGTCCATCCCATCCTTTTGGCAGGAGGATTCAAAGGAACCCACGCGGGACTTTAACACTGCTCTCCCACCCTCTCAGGAAAGTTGCCATCCAGTGCCCAGGCACCTACCGACCACAGTGGGCTCCAGGTCCACAAACACTGCTCTGGGCACATGCTTGCCAGCCCCAGTCTCACTGAAGAACGTGTTGAAGGAGTCGTCCCCGCCACCAATGGTTTTATCACTTGGCATCTGACCATCGGGCTGAATTCCATGTTCAAGGCAGTACAGTTCCCAGCAGGCATTGCCGATCTGGACACCCGCTTGCCCCACGTGGATAGAGATACACTCGCGCTGTGAACCGGAACATAAATGTGAACCCGTTCATTTCAAGGCAACTTGAAGCTATATGGCATGCAAAATATTTTAATATTTATATAGTGCTTCAGTATCTGGTGCTTTCACAGTTGGTATTTCCTAGGAGGATTAGGGGACTGATCCCTTCATCCCTGTGAAAACTAACTTGCTGTAAACCATACTAGCTACTAAGTTCTATAGGTAGCCCTAGAACCTGTTTTCCACTACACAAAAATTAGGTTATTTTAAAACTTGGAAGCCATGTAATGTCAATAATCAACCCCACATTATAGCCAGTCACAGTAATTCTCTGAAGAATATATAGCAGTTTTTGATTATGTCCTGATCAAAGGATAAGGTAGTTGGGTTGGGGAAGGAAATACAGAGTAGGTCTCAGGTCCCCATGGTCCAAGCCCAGGTGCTCAGTGTGTGTCCTCTCTCTGCTCCCCAGATCTACCCTCCATCATTCACCATCTGCTCTGTGCTCTTGGAGGTTGACCCTTGAGAACAGCATCAGAGGCCTTCCTTGCCCTCTGGCTTCTTGCTGGTTTGGTCAATGGCAGGCAGCAGTGGGATACTGGGGGCTGGAGCAGAGCAACGCCAGGGTACTCCCTCCTTGGCCCCTTCCTGCTCAACTGCTGTGGGTGACCTGAATCCCTCTTAAGGCCACACTTTTGGCAGGTTGCCCTCTCAATTTCTTGTAACCACTCCCTCTCTCCACCCCTTGAAGCCTACAGGTGTAATGGCTCCCAGACATCATCAGTGCTGGGACACTGCACTGTCCTTTGGTGGCTTCTTTAAACCCTGCCAAGCCAGGTGTGGTGGCTCATTCCTGTAATCCCAGCACTCCAGAAGGCTGAGGCGAGAGGATTGCTTGGGACCAGCTTGAGACCAGCCTGTGAAAAATTTACAAATTAGCCAGGTGTGGTGGCACACACCTGTAGTACCAGCTACTCGGGAGGCTGAGGCAGGAGAACTGCTGGAACCCAGGGGTTCAAGGCTGCAGGGAGCCATGATCCCGCAACTGTGCTCCAGCCTGGGCAACAGAGCATCTGTTGAGTGCTGTCAAAAAAAAAAAAAAAAAGAAAAGAAAAAAAAGGATAACTGACAAACCACAGGTATTCAGACTTGGGACTTGGGAATCTGTTATGTTAATGGGTTGCTTTTTTGGTTTTTTTGAGGCAGGGTCTCTGTGGCCCAGGCTGGAGTGCAGTGGCACCAGCAGGACTCACTGCAGTCTCAAACTTCCAGGCTCGGCTGATCCTCCCACCTCAGCCTCCCGAGTGGCTGGAACCACAGTCCCGCATCACCACGCCCGGGGAATGTTTGTATTTTTTTGTAGAGCCCGGGTTTCGCCACGTTGGGTCAGGCTGGTCTTGAACTCCAGACGTCAGGTGATCCACCCGCCTCCACCTCCCCAAGGGCTGGGATTCCAGGCGTGAGCCACCGCGCCTGGCCTAACGTGTTGCCTCTGGGCGAACGAGGCAACGTTTCAGCAGCGTCTGAGCCTTAATTCCCAATCGGACCCACGTCCACAGCCCCAGCCCCGTCAGCGAAGGCTCCTCAGTCGCTGCCGGCAGCACAGACTCGTGCACTCCCACGTGGAGACTGGAAAGCGGGAGCAGCGCCCTCCGTCTTCAGCAGGCGACGCCACTATTTGCTCTCTGGGGACGGGACACCGTCCATGGTCCCCGTCCACCGACTGAAGACCCGCAGCTTCATTTAACACGGTGAAACCCCGTCTCTACTAAAATATACAAAAAACTAGCCGGGCGAGGTGGCGGCGCCTGTAGTCCCAGCTACATGGGAGGCCGAGGCAGGAGAACGGCGTCAAGCCGGGAGGCGGAGCTTGCAGTGAGCCCAGATCACGCCAGCCTGGGCGTGCATTCCAGCCTGGGCTACAGAGCGAGACTCCGTCTCAAAAAAAAAAAAAAAAAAAAGGCCGCCGTCCCTGCCCTGGGACCTGCAGATCCCGGAGACGATTCCGTGTCCTCCTGTCCCGCACTAGACCCCGCGTCCTTCTCCAGCTTCCTCCCAGCTCAGCGCCCAGGCCCGCAACAACGTCCCTCCGTCCGCCCGAGGCCAGCTTCGTCTGCCTGGGCGTCTGCGGGGCGGGAAGGACCCGGGTCTTACCATGGCGAACTCCGCCGCTTCAGCCCGACGCTGCTTCCAGACCTCAACCGGCTGCCGCAGCTGCTCAGAGCCAACTGCAACCGTCTGCCCGCGCGCGCTGCACGGGACTGGCCCGCCGCTGCCAGGCTGCCATTGGCTTGGAGTTCCTGGGAGGCGGGCCGAGGGCCGGGTCCCAGTTCTGATTGGCCGTTGCTGAACACGTGGAGTGGGGACGCTCTCTGATTGGATGCAGGATTGGCGGGAAGGCAGCGGGGTCATGAAAGGCTTGGCGGGTGCCGAGGCATTTCCGGGGCGTCTTCTGACCGGGGTTGGAACAGCTACTGCAGGGCTTTTGTGGGTCACGGAACATCGCCTTGCTCCCAGTGTGCCGCTGCCCCCTCCCTGAATGCCCCGAGCCTGCTCCTCTCCAAGCCTTTTTCAGATCTTTGCAAACAAGGCTGCTTCTGAGAGGCCTTCCCGCCATCTACCCAAGTCACAGCAGCGCTGCAATCACCCCCTTTCCCTGTTCCCACCCAGCACCCAGGAAGTGACAGGATTCAATCCCTTTTGTGACCCAAAAGGAGAAAACGGGCTGGGCGCGCTGGCTCAACCCTGCAATCCAGCACTTCGGCCAAGGCCGAGGCAGGTGGAGCACCCGAGGTCAACAGTTCCCCGAGACAAGCCTGGCCAACATGGTGAAAACTCGTCTCTACTAAAAATGCAAAAATTACCCGGACTAGTGGTCGGCACCTGTAATCCCAGCTACATGGGAGGCTGAGGTAGGAGAATTGCTTGAACCTGGGAAGCAGATGTTGCAGTGAGCCGAGATTAGACCACTGCACACTCCAGCCTGGGCAACAGAGCCAGACTCCGTCAAAAAAAAAAAAAAGGAAGGAGGCAAAATTAGCTTAAGTGGAGAGGTTGTGCCAGGCACAGCGGCTCATGCCTGTAATTCCAGTGCTTTGGGAGGCCACGACAGGAGGATCGCTTCAGGTCAGGAGTTCGAGACCAGCCTGGGCAATGTAGTGAGACCCACCTTGCCCGTTTCTACAAAAAATAAAATAAAATTAGCAAAGCATGGTGGCACACGCCTGTAATCCCAGCTACTCAGGAGGCTGAGGCAGGAGAATTCCTTGAACCTGGGAGGCAGAGGTTGCAGTGAGCTAAGATCGCACCACTGCACTCAAGCCTGGGTGACGGAGCGAAACGCCATCTTGAAAAAAAGAGTTTATTTGTGCCAAGTTTGAGAAGTGCAACCCTGGAGATGCAAGTTGTCTTAATACACACCTCTAATTAGCAGCAGTTACAAGTGGGTTTTTAAAGGAAAAGAAGAGACAATTCCTAAGTTACCAAGAATTTTGAAATTAGTGAGGAAGTCTTGCTGTGTTGCCTAGGCTGGTCTTGAACTCCTGACCTGAAGGGATCATCCCACCTCGGCTGGCCTGGCCTGAGGAATTTATATTAAAATAACATAAGCTATTTATTGGGCCGGGCGTGGTGGCTCACACCTGTAATCCCAGCACTTTGGGAGGTCAAGGCGGGAGGATGACTTGAAGTCAGGAGTTCGAGACCAGCCTGGCCAACATGATGAAACCCTGTCTCTACCAAAAATACAAAAATTAGCCAGGCGTGGTGGTGAGCGCCTATAGTCCCAGCTACTTGAGAGGCTGAAGTAGGATAATCACTTGAACCCGGGAGGTGGAGTTTGCAGTGAGCCAAGATCACACCATTGCAGTCCAGCCTGGGCAACAGAGTGAGACTCCATCTCAGAAAAAAAAAAAAAAAAGCTATTTGTTGTCTCTATATTGTCTATATTGTCTTTTGTATCACAAATTCCAGGAACAGGAAGATAATGGGTTAAGCTAGTTAGAAACAAAATGCCTTTAAACAGTCACCCCGGGGCATGGGTATGAGGGGTGTGACTGAAGTCCATATTCCTGTCTTTTTGGGCCTGATAAATTCTGCCCACCTCACATAACTCAAAGTGCTGTGAATGCTTTTTCTTTTCTCATCTCTTTAGTGGGAAGGAGTGGGTTTATGGCCACCAGGAAAGGGGAAGTCACACCCCTGTCCCCAGAAGAGCAGAGTGGGGACCCAATACCCATTTTGGAGGAGTTTGGAACAATCACCTGATTCTTCCTTTTTATTTATTTGTTTTTTTGACACTGGTTCTCACTATGTTGACCAGGCTGGACTCAAATTCCTGGGTTGAAGTGAAGCCTCAGCCTTCCTTGTAGGCTGGGACTACGGGCGTGTGATTCTTCGCGGTTTGATTCTTCCATTCCTAAAGATCATCTTAACAGTGTGCATTCAGTTCTGGGAAAAGCACCAGTAGAGACGTACTGGCTTACCCCAGCGCATCACTAGGATGCCGCATCCCATCGTGGCACCTCCCTAGAGGGTGGCCAAGCAGGCCCTTAACTTTCCCTCCTGAGACGAGAGCAGAGCAGAGACAGGGAGCTGTCCACCAGTGGGATGAGACTCATGAGGTCCAGGAGTTGAGACTTTTCTATGGCCTTTGGGGACCTCTGGAGAGTGCGATCAGGTCTGCCCTTAGAAGGATGCTTTGGCAGAAGGTGGAGGGGCAGGGACCGAATTCTGCGGACAGCCAGGAAAGTCAGAGGAGACCACCGGCCCCGCCTCTTCTCCCCAGGAGGGCGAATCCTTCTGTATTAGTCAGCCCCAGGCACCCTAAAAAAATACCATTGACTGAGTGGCTTAAATAACAGGGTTTTATTTTCTCACAGTTCTGGAGGCTAAAAGCCCCAGAGGCCTCTTCCTGGTTTGCACACAGCCACCTTCTCACCATGTCCTCCCGTGGGAAGGTAGCACCCAAGCTCTCTGGGCTCTTGTAAAGACACGAATCCTATTGGATCAGGGCCCACCCTTATGACCTCACTTAACCTTCGCCGTCTCCTTACAGGCCTTGTCCCCAAATACAGCCACATTGGGGATTAGCGCTTCAGCGTCTAATATTGGCAGCAGGGGACACCATTCAGTCCATAGCCCTCCCCTTCCTCAGGGCTCCAACCACATCATGCACAGAACTCAGCTGTAGCCCGTATCACACGGTGCTCTTCAGTCCAGCCATGCATCCTCCAGCAGCTGGGATATGTTCTCGACAATGCATCATCAAGTGATTTCATTGATGTGAGAACATCTTAGAGAATACTTAGACCAATGAAGGGGGTGCAGCCTACTGCACACCTAGGCCACGTGGTATAGCATATTGCCCCTTGGCTACAGATCTGTGCAGCAAGGATTTGTGTATCTAAACACAGAAAAGCTATGGGAAAAATACGGTATTATAATTTTATGGGACCACTGTTATATATATGCTGTCTGTTGTTGACCGAAATATCACTATATGCTACAGGACTGCAATATTTATTTTTCTGATTATAAAAGTAACACAAATTCCCAGTAGAGGGTATAGAAAATTAGCAACAAACTATTTATTCTACTGTAAATGATGAAAGAAAAATTGAGCCTTGGACATGCCCATTTTTACTGTAAGTTATGATTCCATAACTGACTTGTAGTAAACAGTGTTTCTGGCCCGTAAGTATTGCTGCCTTGTGTATTTTATTTAGTATACAGCACTAAAAAAAAGAGTTTTGTGAATTATTAAATCATTTCAGTAATTCAGCTAACAACATTTACATATAGTCACTCCACAGAAAGGAACACAAATTATTTCCTCTTTTGCTCAGATTCAAACCGGCTTGAGTGACAACTTAAGGACAAGGCGGCACCTCGACAAGATTTCACACAGCGGCTACGGGGGCCAGAGAAGCAGCACCGCAGGAGAAGGAGGACCTGCACAAGGTAGGCAGCTTGGTTCTGGGTGAGAAAGGCTTAAGAGGCTTTGCAGAGTTTTGTAAGGTTGAGTTCATACAGATGTTTGAAGACCTCCTTGGGACCCCCAGTCATGGACTGTCCCTGCTGCCTGCAGGACACCAGGGCCAAGCCTGGTTCTAGGGCCCCTGCTGTGCCCAGTTGCTACACAGCCCATGTCAACTGTCTGGGCTTGGCTCCCTGCCATGGGCGCCTTTCAGAGTGCTGCCTGCAGCAGGCACCCACTTCACAGTCATCATCTGCCGTCTCCAGTTCAGCCCCACAGACTAAGCAGCAGCTCCCCCACCCCGCCCATTCTGAATGAGGAACGACGTCCAGAGGGTACTGTGTTATCCGCAGTGACACGCTGCGCCTGACTCCAGTGACCTCGCTCTTCTCTCTACACCATGCCCCCTGCTCTTAGAAGGGGCATCTAGCAACGACAGGGAACTGCAAAAGAGGACATTTGTTAAAATGTGGCTGATTCCCCCATAACTCCTTTACAAATTTAGTTTTTAGTAGGATATGTGAACTTTATATTCAAATGCCATTAAGTATATAATAACACAATTAGGGTTTTCTTCTTCTTTCTTTCTTTCTCTTTCCCCCTCCCCTCCCCTCCCCTCTCCTCTCCACAGTCTCTCTCTGTCGCCAGGCTGCAGTCCTGCAATCTCAGCTCCCTGCATGGGCTCTGTTTTCTAACATACATTCATTTATACACTGAAGTCCTTGGACATGTAGTTTGTGATCTGTCTTCTAAAATGTGCCAGATTTTAAACCCAAATTGCTTCTTAAGATCATCCGTGGTATCATCCCCCTGCATGACTTGTCTGGGAGTGCAGTGTGGGCTGTGCGGCGTCTCATTGCTTGACACAGTCACAGTGACTCTGAGCCGGACCCAGAGAGGCCTGGGGAGCCCTTTCCTCCCCGTGTGGGAGCCACCCTGCCAGCTTGCTCCAGGTCTTGTCACCTCCAGTCTTAGTCCGACAGGTGTGACAGTGACTAAACAGCCAGATTCTTGGCCCGATCGGCTGCAGGGAGGTCAGAGTCATCAGGGCAGCAAGTGGTGAGGTTGGGTTGTCAGTGCAGCTGAACTCATGGTAAGCCCTACTTGTGGCCCTCCACCCAGGGAGACTGTGATTTAAATCTCTTTCTTCTTAAATTTCTTTTCTTTCTTTTTTAGTTTTTTAAGAGATGAGGTCTCACTATTTTGCCCAGGCGCTGGTCTTGAACTCCTGGGCTCATGTGATCCTCCCACCTCAGCCTCCCAAAGTGGTGGGATGACCGGCATGAGCCACAGTGCCTAGTCTGATTTAAATCTTCAGCACTTTGCCTACATGTTTTTTTCTGCTTCTGCTAATGTTTAAGTAACTAGCTTGAATGCCCAAATGTTTTATTCACCTTTGCAGCTGTGTAGATGACATCAGGCAGAGGTTGACGTTCCAGAGCCAGCTGTCCTGCTGGAAGCTACTCCATGCAGTGCAGGGTCCTTCTTGGTGTGGGGTTGGTGCTCAGCACCCGAGCCCAGGTGGTCTTCCCGTTGCCTGCTTGGCTGGGGTGAGGTGAGCACAGGGCTTTTTCCAAGCAGGGGATTTTTCCCGTCTGTGACTTTCATCTGTAACCAGCATTGGCTGTCACTTGTAACTCTTTAATATAGTGTAAGACTAAACGTCCAGCCTTCCAGGCCTTTGTTAAGCAAACATAAAACATCTATACGTTTTTTTTCAGCAATTGGTTGAAGCTTCAGAGAGATTGAAATCCCAGGCCCAAGAACTGAAAGATGCCCATCAGCAGCAGAAGCTGGCCCCGCAGGACTTCCGGGAGCTCAGTGAGCTCATTGCAGAGCTCTGCTCCCAGACGCAGAAGGTGTGGGACAAGGAGGAGGAGATGGAAGTAGCCACGCAGCAAGTTGACGTGATGTGGCAGGAGATCTGAAGATCCAAGAAGCTCCTCTTTCCAACTCCTCTTTCTGTCCCAGCACTTTGGGAGGTCGAGGCCGGCGGATGGCCTGAGGTCAGGAGTTTGACACTGGCCTGGCCAATATGGTGAAACCCCGTCTCTATTAAAAATGCAAAAATTAACCAGGCATGGTGGTGGGCACCTGTAATCTTAGCTATTGGGAGGCTGAGGGAGGAGAATTGCTTGAACCTGGGAGGCGGAGGTTGCAATGTTGCAATGAGCCAAGATTACGCCACTGCACTCCAGCCTGGGCAACAAGAGCAAAACTCTGTCTCAAAAAAAAAAAAAAAGGAGGAAGCTGTTTAGATATTTCAGCGATGGTACTGATTGGACTTTTGTATGACCTTAATAAAACATCTTTGAGAACTTGGGCTGCATTATGTAAATTACTTTAAAATGGATCTTAAGTTTTACGTGAACCCAAGTAAGTTGATCTGCCAAGCATGTATTTTGTGCTCATCCCTCAATATCTATTTGTGAAATTATTAAAAGAGGTTCCTATTCCTAAGTTTTTAAAATTTCTTTTTAAGTAAGTAGAGGGTATTTATGCTAAGCTGTGATATGGTTCTGCTTAATTGAATAAGAGAACCTGCAGTCCATAAAGGGCCAATGGCAGTAGAAAGGCAAATCATAGTCTAGGATGCTTCAAGCACTTGCTTTGGACCAGTGCTACTGAAGCATCTTGGTCTAAGCACTCCTTTACACTCTTACAAATCACTGGGGATCCCAAAGAGCGTCTGCTTATGTAGATTACAGCTCTCAATATGCACCATGGCAGAAATTAAAACTGAGAATTCTTTCAATACAATAAAAACCCATTACATGTTAACGTAACATTTGTAAAGAAAAGTAACTATTTCTTGGCCAGGCGCGGTGGCTCAAGCCTGTAATCCTAGCGCTTTGGGAGGCCAAGACAGGCGGATCACAAGGTCAGGAGATCGAGACCATCCTGGCTAACATGGTGAAACCCCGTCTCTACTAAAAAATACAAAAAACTAGCCGGGCAAGGTGGCGGGCGCCTGTAGTCCCAGCTACTCGGGAGGCTGAGGCAGGAGAATGGCATAAACCTGGGAGGCGAGAAGAAGAATGGCATTTTTACATTATTTATTTATTTATTTTAAGATGGAGTCTCGCTCTGTCACCTAGGCTAGAGTGCAATCGTGCAATCTCGGCTCACTGCAGCCTTTACCTCCTGGGTTCAAGCGATTCTCGTGCCTCAGCCTCTTGAGTAGCTGGGAATACAGATATGCACCACCATGTCCGGCTACTTTTTGTATTTTTAGTAGAGACAGTGTTTCACCATGTTGGCCAGGCTGGTCTCAAACTCCCGACCTCAGGTGATCTGCCCTCCTCAGCCTCCCAAAGTGCTGGGATTACAGGCGTGAGCCACCGCACCCAGCCACATTTTTACATTTTTCAGTGTTTCTTTAATATCTGGCTTAATAGAACACACTTGGGTTCTCATGTCTGTTTCTGCACTCAATCTGTTTTGATACACTGTTCTGGATGAAGTACATGAAGAACTCCTGGTTCCCACAGATAACTAATTAATTATTAAAAGAGGTTCCTGGGTGCTAAGTTTTAAAAATTCCCTTTTCAGTAAGTAGAGGGTATTCATTCTCTGACAATGTCTCAGGATCCCAGGGTTCTCAGCCCACACTTCGAGAACTGCTATCCTGGGTATTCTGAATGTTCTGCTGTTGGTGAGTGACATGTTTTAAGCAATGCTTACTTTAAAATTTGATTAAAGGCCAGGGGCAGTGGCTCACATCTCTAATCCCAGCACTTTGGGAGGCCAAGGTGGGCAGATCGCTTGAGCTCAGGAGTTCAAGACCTGTCTGGGCAACGTAGTGAAACCCCATCTCTACCTGAAATACAAAAAAGTAGCTGGGTGTGGTGGCGTGCACATCTAGTATGAGCTACTCGGGAGGCTGAGTGGGAGGATCGCTTGAGCCTGGGAGGTGGAGGTTGCAGTGAGCCGAGATTGTGCCGCTGTACTCCAGCCTGGGCGACAGAGTGAGAATCTGTCTCAAAAAAATTCTATTAAAATTTATTTAATGAATCCCACAAATGAGAAGGCCTGGAAGCACATGCTCAAGTTCAGGCCTCTTTGCTGTTTAGCCACAGGATATCTGTTTGTTTTCTTCTTAGTTTATTTTGCAACCCAAATATATTTGAAGTTGTAGCCAGTTACAACTCAAATTAATGAAACCTCTAACTAAGGATTACCATTCCACATATGGATAAGGTGATACGTTGCCTGCGATTTGCTCTCAAATGGTTTGTGCGTAGGCAGAGATGAAGCAAGCTCAGCTCAAGTTGCTCGCTGTCAGCCAAATACGGTGGCTTGCCTGTAATCCCAGCGCTTTGGGAGGCTGAAGTGGGCGGATCACCTGAGGTGAGGAGTTTGAGATCAGCCTGGCCAACATGGTGAAACCCCATCTCTACTAAAAAATATACAAAAACTAGCCGGGTGAGGTGGTATGTGCTTGTAATCCCAGCTAAACTGGAGGCTGAGGCATGAGAATCGCTTGAACCCAGGAGGTG
This sequence comes from Chlorocebus sabaeus, assembly GCF_047675955.1. Classification (NCBI taxonomy): domain Eukaryota; kingdom Metazoa; phylum Chordata; class Mammalia; order Primates; family Cercopithecidae; genus Chlorocebus; species Chlorocebus sabaeus. Next base: position 275,851 of record NC_132913.1, on the reverse strand, counting down.
GAGGTTGCAGTGAGCTGAGATCACACCACTGCACTCCAGCCTGGGCGACAGAGCAAGACTCTTGTCTGAAAAAAGAAAAAAAAAAGGTCTTCTCCTCACTGTCAAAGCTGGGTGCCAGGCACAGGAGGAGGTTCATTACTCTCTCTTCTGTGTGCGTTTGAAATTGTCCATTTAAAACGTGAATCAGTGTGCTACAGAAATCAGAAGTACTTGTTTTCACAAATCAGTACTCTTTCTTAAATTAGAATTTAAACTTGTTTTACTACTAACCAACCACTTCGGCTGAGCCCTGCACGGTGCTTACTTTCTGTTAATGACAAGTGCGTCTTCATTTTGTAGCTGGAAGCTCAGCTCAAGGACGCTGCTCCTGAAGCCTCAGAGGAATGCAGACTTCATGGGCACATCGCAGACTTCGAGTAAACAGAAAGTAAGCCTGAAGCCCTCGAGGTGGTGCTGGGTTAGTCTGTACTCTGAACCCTGAGACAGAAAGCTCATCCTTGCCGATCCCAGCACGTGGACATTGCCTTGTGTAATGTGCTGGTCCTGGCTAAGCATTACCCAAGGCAGTTCCAGACAAGACAGGAATGTGGAGAGGTGGGGAGGGACCCTGCCTTCGTGACTGTTTTCATTTGACCATATATCTCAAACAAGGGCTGCTCCTTCAGCCTAGTCCCCAGAACGAGCACCTCTCAACTTTCAATGAGACTGATCAGGCAGAGCTGCCTAGATGAGGAGCTACTGCTAATGCGCAAAGCCAAGCCACAAGTATGTGGTTTTGGTTAAGTCACTGGGATTTGGAGGGATTATGACTGCACTGAAGCTGCATAATGTGATAACCAACACTACATTACCCACAGATGCATGTACAGCTTATTCCTTTTCCTTATAGAAGGCGTAGAAACCCGACATGCCATTGATCAAGTAATTCTAACAAACCCAAACTGCAAAAAGAGGAGCAGAATATCAACAATTTCAAGAGGGATCAAAGACTTATTTATTAAACATTCTTAGTACTCTTCCCATTTATATGTAAGAACATGGCAGCTTCCCTCACGCTTACATTTCATCTAGCATATAATGAACTTACAGATTTTGCAGTTGGAATGGCAGCTTTTGCAGCCCTGCTTTCTCCATTCTAGAGAGAAATCCTCTTCTGTTCTTGGAGAATCACAGTGGATACGGAAAATCAGAACTGTCTGCCCTCACTGAGCAAACAAAAGAATTCTCTAATGCAGTATAACTTCACTCACACCAGTGTCAAATTTACCAAAACACATGCTAGGTTCACAACTCAAACAACTATCCTTCGGCTTTCTTCTAGTTCCCAGTTTCTGAGTGAAGGTGACAACTGAGCCAGACTGTAAGGAATGAGCAGGATTTGGGCTGGTGAAACAGGAGGAGGACATTTAAGTCAGATGGTGCAGTTTTTTTTTTTTTTTTTTTTTTTGAGACGGAGTCTCGCTCTGTCCCCAGGCTGGAGTGCAGTGGCGGGATCTCAGCTCACTGCAAGCTCCGCCTCCCGGGTTTACACCATTCTCCTGCCTCAGCCTCCCATGTAGCTGGGACTACAGGCACCACCACCTCGCCCGGCTAGTTTTTTGTATTTTTAGTACAGATAGGGTTTCACCGGAGTAGCCAGGATGGTCTCGATCTCCTGAACTCGTGATCCACCCGTCTCGGCCTCCCAAAGTGCTGGGATTACAGGCTTGAGCCACCGCGCCCAGCCTGATGGTGCAGTTTAAATGAAGGCACAAAGTATGCTGGAACATAAAGAGCTGAGGGCGGTTGTGGCAGAGGGTGGAGGAGTGGCTACAGATAGGATTGACGACAAGCTGGAGGGCCATCCTCAGAGCTAGTGTCCCTGATTCTACCCTAGAGCAAAACTCAAGAAACAATAGGTAAACACTTCTAAGTTTTATGGACCATAAATGTATACATTCCTCCCTGAATTAAAAATGGCTTCGCTTTAATAAATACATTATTTTGCAGTTAAAAACACGGGCACTTTCAGCAGACAGGTCGATTCTACACTATAACTCTGCCATGGATGTGCCCTGTTCAACCTGGGTACAGTGATTAACCTGCCTGACGGAGCCTCAGTTGCCTCTTCTGAATAATGGTGATAATAGTGATCATCATTCTCGTAAACGAGGACCATTGGCTATGAAGATGCAGGTGAATTCTTGGCAAAATATTTGAGTCAGAAGTAAAAGCTCCAGAAATAGCACTTTCTGAAATTGTTATTACCACAATTGTTCAGAAATGAAAGTTTAGTCATATGATCCCGGGAGGTTTGACCACCTGCACCCCTTAGTTGTGCTGACATTCTAAAGACTGCTTCTTATCTGTTCTAAAAGGTGCCTAAGACAAAGCCAATTCACTGATTGATGTGGACTAGATGGAGAGCCACAGTTACGCCTCTCAGTGCCTGTCTCAGCTGAAACAGGGCTAAGCTCACACCGTTCAAAGCCAGCTGAAGGCCTGATTTTCACTGGTGACCATACCAGATATGACCATGGAGCAGGGAAGAAAGCGAATGTGCCTGGCGACGCCTCTTCTGGAAGCTCTCTGGGAAATCAGTCCTCTTGGCCACTATCAAGGCTTGGGGGCAGCTTAGGCTGAAAACCGTGGTGCCCCATTAGCAGGCAACTTTCCTTCAAGAAAACATTATTTTTCTTTCCTTTATTGAATTACTGGCTTCATTATTTTGGGGTTTATTTGGGAGAGGAAATTTCTATCTTCCTTGAATTAAAACCCGTGGTTAGAAATGGTTCTTTTGTACGTTTGCCATTTGGTAAGGTTTTGAAGAAGGGAAAGGATGAAGGAAAAGAAAATGATGAGGATAAAACTACCAGTTGGCTTAGTTCTCCGTAAATATTTTCTAGTTCTAGTTTCAGATGAAAGTATTTAATCAATGGGTCTTTAAAACCATATGATCGTACTGTGAGAACTTTGAGAGAGTGTTATCATAGAAATGAGGAATGTCACCACTAAGAATCATTTTTCCCTTTTCCCACTAAAATTAAAACATAGGAGCACAGGGCTTGAATGGACAGTAAACGTTGGCATTTGTTTTGCACTATCTCCCCAAAATCTAAACAGGAAAGCTACTTCTCTTATCAATCAAATAATCTTAATAAAATATATTGACCTAGTTTATGATATGGAGTGTCAATCTGAGTGTCCCAGCTGCTCTTCATTGCTGGTGGGTTGAGTGTTCCTCTTAAATAACACATTTCTGTTGGGTGATGCTGATGATTCCGGACAATGTTCCTTAATAAAATGATTACAACCATCAGTTCTCTTTCTCGCTCGCTCTCTTTCTCTCTCTCCCCTGCCTGTCTCCTCCATTTTCCTCTCTCTGTCTCTTCTTCCTTTTTCCTTCTGTCTTCTTTCTCAAATTTTTTTGTTTGCCTACCATTCATTCATTTAATCTACATTTACTAGCACTTAAAGAAGCTTCGAGGCTGGGTGTGGTGACTCATGCCTGTAATCCCAGCACTTTGGGAGGCCAAGGCAGGTGGATCACCTGAGGTCAGGAGTCTGAGGCCAGCTTGGCCAACATGGTGAAACCCAGTCTCTGTTAAAAACACAAAAATTAGCTGGGCCTGGTGGTGGGTGCCTGTAATCCTGGCTATTCGGGAGGCTGAAGCAGGAGAATCTCTTGGACCCGGAAAGCAGAGTTTGCAGTGAGCCAAGATTGGGCCATTGTAGTCCAGCCTGGGCAACAAGAGTGAAACTCTGTGAAACTCTGTCTCAAAAAATATATAATAATAATAATAATATAATAATAAAAAGCTTCAAGAACAGAGAAGGGAAGGCTTGGAAAGAATCACCATTCAGAGAGACACAGCAGCCCCCTCATCAATCATAAAGGTCAGATTTCTCAAAACACCCAAGGGGAAAAAATCTAAGTGCTTAAAGCTACAAATCACACGGGTGTTTTGAACTAACAGACAGGCCTATTAAACTCTGCCTATTTTTATTACTTACAATAACCACAATAAAATGTCCACTGGTTTTCCTATTTCCAAACTCCAAGTTCATGACGCCCTCTGACTAAACTCTGTGTCCCACTGAGCTTCCAGAGGCACAGAGTGGCCTGAACGTCGGTGTGGAGGGTGAGAAAAAAGACAATTTCAGCCGGGCGCGGTGGCTCAAGCCTGTAATCCCAGCACTTTGGGAGGCCGAGACGGGCGGATCACGAGGTCAGCAGATCGAGACCATCCTGGCTAACACGGTAAAACCCCGTCTCTACTAAAAAATACAAAAAACTAGCCGGGCGAGGTGGCGGCGCCTGTAGTCCCAGCTACTCGGGAGGCTGAGGCAGGAGAATGGCCTTAGTGTACAGGATGACACTGACCACAAATGGGGAATTTTCCTATTTATCACTGAGGCTTCAGATATGAGATACTCAGCTCAGAGTCCGTTTGCCAGATGCTCCTTCTCACGGGACCTGGAGGGAGGTGTGGGGTGACCTGTAAATATACTTCTGCCGAGGATACAGTGACTGCCCAGACTGGAGTATATTTCTAAAAAATAAAAAAATGGCAGGGCCGGGCGCAGTGGCTCACGCCTGTAATCTCAGCACTTTGGGAGGCCGAGGCAGGCAGATCACAATATCAGGAGTTCAAGACCAGCCTGACCAACATGGTGAAACCCCATCTCTACTAAAAATACAAAAATTAGCTGGGCGTGGTGGCGTGCACCTGTAATCCCAGCTACTCAGGAGGCTGAGGCAGGAGAATCACACAAACCCAGGAGGCAGAGGTTGCAGTGAGCCGAGATCTTACCACTGCACTCCAGCCTGGGTGACAGAGCAAGACTCTGTCTCAAAAAAAAAAAAAAAAAAGCAAAATACCTTCAGAGTTAGGTAAAAGAAAGATCTGTGTTTACATCTGTTTGGGTGAATGACTACCCTAGTAACAATAAATACTTTTATGTTTATGTTCTATTAAAAAATCATACTAGAAGTCAGCTCTCATGGAAATAACTGACTTAATTAGCAAAATATCTTAACAAACCACTTGAGAATGGCAGCTGAGTCACTGAGAGCATCGGTTAGAAAAGAACAGGACATAAAAGAAAGAGCTCAACTGCTCTCAATTAGAAAAACATAGGAATATGGGAACCAGAGAAAATATAAAAGAAAGAAGAGACTTTTTGAAAGAGACGCCCAAGCCACATGCAGACAATTTCCATGAGAATCTTAAGAAATGGATATGTCCAATTTTATGGTGCATTCTGTGCTGCCTGTAACTCCTTCTATCTGCCTAAAACTGCAGCAAAGACCCTGAGTAATTTGTTTCTTTGTAAAAATAATGGAAAGGGGTTGGATCTATGTTAAGTCAGTGCCAAGGTGTGAATAATAAGGAATAACGGCAAGCATGGAGCAGAGAATGATTCAGCGGTGTTTGGAAGTCACGGCTGGAAGTGATGACGAGAATGTTAACCTCTCCAGGAATTCACAATGCATGGGTAATGAAGACAAAATTCTGGGCACTATGGAAAAAAAAAAATCCAGAAGTACAGATACATTTATTGGAATTACCCAACACAGAAACTCACTGTTGGGGACTGATTAGTATATGATAATGTAGGTTTGTACAAAACCTTTTGGAGTCCCCTAGGATAGAATGACTTATTGAGTTGCACAGAAAGGAATTCACCCTACATACCAGAATTTGGTCAAATGACCGCTTGCCCAATATAGTCCATTAATGATGACTAGAGCAGACAGTTCTTGCTAGACAAACTTTCCTTCAGATTCCTCCATATAACACTCCTGCTAGAGGATAAGAACAACCTGCTTATGAGATCCATTGCTGGAAGTGCCCAAAGGCCATTCTGTAATTGGATTCTTCTCGCCATGTCCTCTCTGAACCCTCCCCTGCCCTAGGGGACTTCAGCGTTGGAGCATCTGAGTGCCAGCCAGGTAGACAAGTATGAGGATTTTGCTTTAAGGTAGGGTCATAAAGCATTCAAGGACCTGAAGTAAGTTCAAGAAGACCAAAGGGTGGCCCAGGAGGTAAATCCTTAATTAGTTGAGTTATAGCCAGTAAAAAATCAGTTCATATGTCCAGGAGTATGAGCGGAGCCAAATCAGGATGAGAAACCTAGACTAGAAAGAAAAGGCCGGGTGTGGTGGCTCAAGCCTGTAAGTCCAGCACTTTGGGAGGCCAAGACGGGCGGATCACAAGGTCAGGAGATCGAGACCATCCTGGCTAACACGGTGAAACCCCATCTCTACTAAAAAAAAATACAAAAAGCTAGCCGGGCAAGGTGGCGGGCGCCTGTAGTCCCAGCTACTCAGGAGGCTGAGGCAGGAGAATGGCGTAAACCTGGGAGGCGGAGCTTGCAGTGAGCTGAGACCCGGCCACTGCACTCCAGCCCTGGCGACAGAACAAGACTCTGTCTCAAAAAAAAAAAAAAAAAAAAAAAAGAGAAAAAAGAACTGTAACAAAATGGGAGGAATTCAGAGGCTGGGACAGAGGAGATTGTCTCGACTAAGCTGATGGGTCCCAGGCTTATACATACTTGCTGTCAGCCACTTGGTTTGGGTTTCTGGCTGTGTTGGTTCAACTTAAATGTGCAGGTTCAGGACAAGCTGGTACAAAGAAAAAGCACAGAGGACTCAATGGCAGCTGAGTCCTCATGGGAGTGACAGAACCCAGAATGACTCAAAAGTTCGGGCTAATTCACCAAATCGATGACCAAGGCTTTGCAGTACACTTGGAAGAACATCAAATTCAAAAGAAAGTAAAAATGACTGATGCCCAACTTGTCCAACAAATGACTAGTTTTTATTTGTTTAGTTCAGGAGACCTGTTTCATGGTTCTGAGCCTATTCACATTAAAATGGAAAAAATACCTACCTTGGGCCGGGCATGGTGGCTCACTCCTGTAATCCTAGCACTATGGGAGGCTGAGGTGGGTGGACTGTCTGAGCTCAGGAGTTTGAGACCAGCCTGGGCAACTGGGTGAAACCCTGTCTCTACTAAAATACAAAAATTGGCTGGGCGCAGTGGCAGGTGCCTGTAGTCCCAGCTACTTGGTAGGCTGAGACAGGAGAATGGCGTGAATCCAGGAGGCAGAGGTTGCAGTGAATGAGATCGCGCCACTGCACTCCAGCATGGATGACAGAGCGAGACTCTGTCTCAAAACAAAACAAAACAAAACAATCTACCTTGCCAGGCTGTCTGTGAGGATCAAATAAACTACACCTGTGAAAGTAAATCACGCAGTGTTTAGCAAATACTTGCTGGCATCTTTTTCTTCCCTTTCTCCTTTTCTTTTTCTAGTTCTCCTCTTTATCTTCCATAGTAGACACCTTAGAAGCATCCCTACCTGAGAATCAGACCCACCAAGCCATTCACTGCAGTCTGATTTTCTGACATTGTCACAGTGACCTTCAAGGGCATTAATTTGTTGGTTTTCTTCCACACCGCCGCAGCTAGGGGGATGATCAATGCCCACATGGATGTAAGCAGAGGGCGACTGGAGCCCTGGGTCAGGGTGCCTCAGGGAAGATGAGTGGAAACCTCAGCAAATTCAAAGCAGGTGCTTCATATATCAGGAGAGCACACAAGGGCAGACTATCGGTCAACTGTTTCCAGGGGTGAATAGGGAAGGCCTTGCTGACGGCACCCCACCAGTCACTGTTCGTGCCTCTTCAGAGGTGACTCATTCCCCTCACCTCTGCAGCAAATTTGTCTTAATAGCTAAAATGGTATCAGTATGGAAACATCCTCTAAAGAGCAGTTACCTATAGAATTACGAAACAGGGCTTAAGCAGACCATATAAATATTCATGTGACCAAAATTGTGCATTATTTATTTTGTAAGCAGATGAGAAAAGGGTGATAGCTGAAACCGTGGCACAGGTAAGATCACTCAGAGAAAGGGATCAGGGTGAGCTCACTCAGTGGAAAGCAGTGTTCAAGGAGCAGGCGGAGATAAGCTGGGCGTGGTGGCGGGCGCCTATAATCCCAGCTACTTTGGAGGCTGATAGGAATGAGGTGAGATGAGGCTGAAGGGCAATTTGGGCATTGTGAGAAATTGAGGAACTTATCCTAGGAGAAATGGGACACCATTGAAAGGCACCTCCCTCGTCCTCAACCTGTGTGTCAATCTACACTCCTAGCTGGCTAACCCTCCAACATGTTGACATTCTTAGACTTGATTCTTTAGAGATACTACTTTATTCTGGCTGTATTCCCATTACTCTGGCTCTGTTTTCTTCAATCTCATTTTTCTCTGTCTGCTCCTTTTTTTTTTTTTTTTTTCTGAGATAAGAGTTTTGCTCTTGTTGCCCAGGCTGGAGTGCAGTGATGTGATCTCAACTCACTGCAACCTCTGCCCCCCGGGTTCAAGCGATTCTCCTGTCTCAGCCTCCTGAGTAGCTGGGATTACAGGGGTCCACCACGATGACTGGCTAATTTTTGTATTTTTAGTACAGATGGGGGTTTCACCATGTTGGTCAGGCTGGTTTCGAACTCCTGACCTCAGGTGACCCACCTGCCTCGGCCTCCCAAAGTGCTGGGATTACAGGCATGAGCCACCATGTCTGGCCAAGCCAAATTCTTTAATTTTATAGAATCATGCTTCGTTCTATCCTAGTACTCTTCACAATTTATAATTATGCATGCATATGTGTTTTTGGTGAGCATATCTCATCCACTGGATTGTAAACTTTATTAGAGTGAGACTTGAGACATTCTTAGCCCAGCAGGATTTTAACTAAACAGCAATGGAATAAAGTTTCCCACTGGAATAAAGTTTGAGATAGAAACAGACTTCCTGTACTGGCTTCCCATTAGTACATGCCTAAACAACCGCATCAGAATTGTTTTGGTGTTTCTCCATGATTTGGCACTCAAGACATACCACGGCCCATCTCAAGTCTACAAGTTTGTGGGTTAGGTTGGTACAGGATGAGCTATTAAGAAGATTTTACGGTCAATAGTTCGTAGTCTTTGGAAGGGCCACAGACACCTTTACAAATCCAATGAAAGCTAGATTCTGTTACGGGTTGAATTACCTCCCCCCAAAATAGATGTTGGAGTTCTAACCCCAGTGCCTATGAAAGTGACCTTACTTGGAAATAGAATCTTTGCAGATGATTACATTAAAATAAGGTCATTTGAGTGGGCCCTAATTCACTATAACTGATATCCTTATAAACGGAGGAAATTTGGACACAGAGATGAGTATGTATGGAGAAGACACAAGGAGATGACCATCTATAAGCGAAGGTTGCTTGGAGCTACCAGAAGCTAGGAGAGAAGCATGAAACAGGGTCTCCCTCACAGTCCTCAGAAGAAACCAGTCCTGCTCACACCATGATTTCAGACTTCTAGCTTTCAGAACTGTGTGGCAATAAATTTATGTTGTTTAAGCCACTCAGTCTGTGGTAGTTTGTTAAAGCAATCCCAGGAAACAAACAGAGACATTTTCTCTAGAAATAAAATTTCTTGAAAACATAACCAACTTTGCATGCAATTTCCAGGTGTTCACAGATCCACTGAGGTTCAGATTCATCATTTTATAACATCAAAGATGCTATAAAATTTCCAAATTAAAATCCCCCAGAATAAAGGAAAAGGAAGGAAAGAAGCAAATTGGCATCAGCTACTATTTGCTACGTTTGGCCGTTGCCTAAGCACCTGGCGTATATTACTCCACTGAATCCTCATAACCACTCTATGAAATACATGAAAATAGAGACCCAGGGAGACTGAATGTCATACAGAAATTCACACATCTAGAGGCTGTGCTGAGACTAGGACCTGAGTTTTCTTTTACCCTGAAATCAGTGCTTTTTCCATTCTTGCCCTACCTCTGAGTGACCTGTGAGAGCCAAAGCACATGATCTGTGGCTTCCTGGGCTGTGCGGTACAGCGAGACCAGGGTTACGTGCATGTCAGTGGTTTAAAAGGAAAGTGGAGAAGAGTTTTTTTTAAAAAAATAAGTTAAGCAGAGCACGGTGGCTCATGCCTGTAATCCCAGTGCTTTGGGAGGCCAAGGCAGGCAGATCACGAGGTCAGGAGTTTGAGACCAGCCCGGCCAACATGGTGAAACCCTGTCTCTACTAAAAACACAATAATTAGCTGGGCGTGGTGGTGGGCACCTGTAATCCCAGCTACTCGGGAGGCTGAGGCAGGAGAATTGCTTGAACCAAGGAGGCAGAGGTTGCAGTGAGCCAAGACCACGGCACTGCACTCCAGCCTGGGCAACAGAGCGAGACTCTGCTTTATTCAAATACTGCTCTGCGTTACTTTTTGGCATTATTATAACTTCTTTTGAGCTCTCTATGGATTTTGGTACACAATAATTTTTGTTCTTGCTTTATCGTTTGGAGACAGTAAAGTCTTAAGTCAAACTGATGATGCTGATCATCAGCAAGAACTTTAAATTAGGATTTTCAGAGTCAGGGGAGGGACAGCGGTGGGAATGAGACAGCAAAGCAAAAGAAATTCGAATTTTTGTTCATCCAAAGATATTTACTGATCACCCATTTGGAGGCAGGCTCCATGCTCTGTGGACAAAGTCTGGCCACACAGAGCCTCGTGTCTAGTGAAGAAAAAAATAGTTCCATCAGTCAATACAATAAAACAAATACAATAAGCAAAGAGCAATGTACTATATATAGCAGATTATACGAGTAACTACCCACTTCTTGCTGGGGAGAACACTAGATCTAAGTCTATCCTGAAGTCTGAATAGTGGTTTTCCCGGACAGGGATATAGGAAAGAGGTGGTTCCCGGCAGAGAAAACACATGCAAAAGTCCTAAGGTGACAGAGAATAAATATAATACACTTGAAAATGTGAACACAATTCACCACAGACTAAATGCAGAATGAGAATGGGGCAAAAAAAAATCGTAATTACACTAGAGAGGTATGCAGGAGCTGGACTCTGAAGGATCTTGCCTGCAGCTGTGATGGAGATAGTATTTCCTTCACAGAGCAGGGGGACGCCATTAAAGATGTGCAAAAAAAGGGCTGAGCACGATCCTGAAGAGAGGGCTACTGGTTGAGGGAATCAGGCAGGTCAATGAATCTGAGTCTTAGTTGTCTCATAATAATGGATAATAAGGACACTGTGAAGAATCAAGGAGGCATTTCATACAGTACTCTCAGAACAGTGCCCCAGGAAATATCAGCTGTCATGTTAGAACAGTGACATAGGCAAGCCCTGCCTTCGTCAGACACAGCAGTGTACGTCATGCCTTTCATTTCACCTGCTCTCCTTAGAACCACTCCCTAGTGGCAAGTGTGGCAACAGTGCCCTGTGCACAGTGTCCCTGGATCATGTAGATGTTTTAACAGGTGGTCCCACTCCACCTTGGTTTTCCTTCCACCATTTTCAGGCAAAGTCTGCAAGCCTCCAAGTCTGCTAGGAGGTAGGCAATGCATCGGGGCAGGGCAGTGGGCAGAGCTCAGGGCACTGGACATTCAGTGGTGAGTAGCTGGCCAGTGGCCCTTGGAGCCTCACACTCCATCTGAGCTTGGACTCACCAAGGCGTGTCTCCTTCCTGGGTTGTCGTGGGTTGGCAGAAACTCACCCTGGAAGCATGCATGCATCTGAAGCTTGATGCCCTGTCCTGTTTTTTTTTTTTTTTTTTTTTTTTTGCTTTGCAGCTTTTGAAAAGTTTTTGGGTTTGGTTCACTGAGGCCTGGGGAAGGTAAAAGTTAAAATATCACCGTGGCTGCTGCCATAGGAAAATCCTGGAAAATTCAGTTCAGTTGAGAGCTTCCTTCTTGTCTCTTTTAGGTGCAATTTTAGTGACTCAGGCAAAATGTGTACATGTGTGCATAACAACTCCTCCAAACACAGCATGCCCCAGGACACAAGCGACGTTCTCATCTTCAGCCACAGTGCCTCTAAGGGTGGAACAGAACACCTAGATGTATGGGACCAGAGAATGCAAAGGGAATACTCTTGGTTCTGAAGATTTCTTCTAATAAGGACAGAAACTCACATGTGCTGAGTACACATGCTCAGGGAACCGCTGCAGTTGTTTATGCACACATATTATCATTTTATTTTATTAAATCTGTGAAGTAATGATCAGGATCCTTGATGTGATATGGATAAAAAAATCGGCTTCAGAAAGGTCTATAGATTGGACCAGAATTTCACAGGCATCATTTGACTTGAAAACCTGTGCATTCCGGTATTCCACCGCAGTTCAGCTGAATTGCTTTAACTGAGTGGTTAGAACCTGACCAGCATAAATCCCAGCTGTATCACTTCCTGGCTGACGTTGGACATGCTACTTAATCTCTCTGTACTTCAGATTTATCAACTGTAAAAAAAGATAATAAAATAGGACTGTTATAAATTAAATGAATTAATACTTGTCAGATACTTAGGACAGTGCCTTGTGATTCGTAAGTGCTATAAACAAGTTAGCTATTATTACTATAACTGGAAAGGGCACCAAAGTCCCAGCTTCATCAGAGGAAAATAGGATATTGTCCAATGTCTGGGATAAAAGTAAATACATATATAACCACATCAATTTACAAAAAAAGGAGACAAAGAACATTCAATATCTAACCTCAACAGCTTTTTCCAAGAAATCTTCCCTAAAAAAAGAAAGAAGGAAAGAAAACGTTGAGACCAGTATATGAGAAATGCTGGCTTTAAAAAATTGTTTTCCAGGCAGAGCTAATTCCTTTATTTGCATCTCTCACACTCCCCTTCTCTTGCCCCACAACTTCATTAAGAACTGTAATCCCAGCACTTTGGGAGGCCGAGACGGGCGGATCACGAGGTCAGGAGATCGAGACCATCCTGGCTAACACGGTGAAACCCCGTCTCTACTAAAAATACAAAAAACTAGCCGGGCGAGGTGGCGGGCGCCTGTAGTCCCAGCTACTCCGGAGGCTGAGGCAGGAGAATGGCGTAAACCCGGGAGGCGGAGCTTGCAGTGAGCTGAGATCCGGCCACTGCAGTCCAGCCCGGGCTACAGAGCAAGACTCCGTCTCAAAAAAAAAAAAAAAAAAAAGACCTGGGATGAACTGAACAATACCATCCTCGTCCCATGATTACCATTATTATTGGCATCCCAAAATAAAGCCCATCCAGGGACTGTTAGAGAAGCTTTATCGCCATTAAAATCTTCAACCTCAAAGTTTATTCAGCTTATTAGCTACAACTGGGATGATGGAAAGATAGGGATTCAGTGACAGTCCTTAACTGAGCTAAGCACTAAATCCTAAATTGTAGCTGTGGCTACAGGTCCAGAACTTTCTGTGAACTCTCTCTTCTCAGGATATGTTTGATTTATGAGTTCAGTTCAATTAGCAAATCTCTATTGATCATTTACTTGTGCAAATAACAATGGGGAATTCAAAAATGTTTAAGATGGGGATTTGCCCTTGAGGAAAATAAAGCCTAACTGGAAAACCAAGGGCTGGCCCTATATTAAAAGTAGTAAGTGGGCCAGTCGCGGTGGCTCATGCCTGTAATCCTAGCACTTTGGGAGGCCGAGTCGGGTGCATCACAAGGTCAAGAGATTGAGACCATCCTGACCGACATGGTGAAACCCCATCTCCACTAAGAATACAAAAATTAGCTGGGCGTCATGGTGCGCTGCTGTAATCCCAGCTACTCGGGAGGCTGAGGAAGGAGCATTGTTTGAACCTGGGAGGCGGAGGTTGCAGTGAGCTGAGATCGTGCCACTGCACTCCAGCCTGGCAACAGAGCAAGATCACGTCTCAATAAATAAATAAATAAATAAATAAATAAATAAATAACAAGTAGTAAGTGACTGTCTGAGTCTGGCTAGGATATGTCTCACACATTGGCTGATATGTACTCGAAATCGTTCTATCATAGTTTCATGTTTTTAATTCAAACTTTTAGCCCCCTCAGAAACCAAGTGACTCCTCTTCCTGCTCACCTTAGAAATGCTCTCCTCTGGGCCAGTGGTTCTTCACCAGCATCGGCATCACCTGGGAGCTAGTTAGAAATGTGAATTCTCAGGCCCTGGCCCAGATCTACTGAATCTGAAACTCTGGGAGCGGGGGAACCAACAACCTGTTTTATCATCTGTCTCAGGTGATTCCAAGTCATGCTACAGCTCGAGATCCACTGGTCTAGGAATTTTACTCTAATCCCCTGCCCGAAATTGGACTTGTGGAGGACACAACGTATTTTTGCCCAAGCATATGCATATTGAAGGAGTGAGAATCCAACGATTCAATGGCTAGTAAAGAGAAGACCCCCAATATTTCAAAAGCCCATTGGGTTGAATTAATACCCTTTGATGGAAGATTAAGAACGGATGGATACAAAATTGCCCTGACTCTCAAAGATTAACTGAGGAAGGGCCAATGTTTAAAAGCAATGTGGAGGTGACTCCAATAAATGGTCAAATGATTCATTAGAACTTAAAAGTTCTACAGCGCAAATCCAGACTGCCAGAATTTAGCTGGAAATACGTTTAAAGCTGGCAATACTTAAATGTCCTTCTCAGTACAGTCATACGTTGCTCAACAGCTGGGATACATTCTCAGAAATGGATCATTAGATGATTTCATTGTTGTGAGAAGATCATAGAGTGAACACAGACAAACCTAGATGGTGTAGCCTACTGCACACGTAGGTCACATGGTACAGCATATTGTCCTTTAGCTACAGACCATACAGCAAGTATTTGTGCATCTAAACAGAGAAAAGCCACAGTGAAAATATGACATTATAATCTTATGGGACCACTGTTGTATATGCAATCTGTCATTGACCAAAACATCATTATATACCACATGACTATAATATTTATTTTTCTGATTATAAAAGTAACACTTAATCCCAGTAGAAAGTAAATCTTACTAGTACCAATCCTCCATAATTGGGGATACTTCAAATTTTCATTATAATAAACAGCACTTCAATCAACATGTTTAGGCATCAATCTTTTTTTGCATTTCTAGTTATTTCTCTAGAGCTAATGAGACAAATGATTGGATCAAAGGGCATGGACAGTTGTAGATTCTTGCTGCATGATGATAAATTGCCTTCCAAAAGGTTGTCCCAGTTAGCATTCTCACAAGTAGAGTTTGGGAATGCCAGTTGCACACCTCCTTATCTTTTAATAGTTTCCTGAGGTCACCAGAACATGAACATTTGGAGGGCAGGGGCTCGCTTGGGCATCACGGACCCCATGTCCAGCTCAATGTACAGCACATAGTAGGGAATTGCGTTACATGAATGAAGATGTTTTTGATTAACTTTTTGGAAACGGTCTTAAAATTAGAGAAAAGTTCCAAGTTTTACACAAAGAACACTTCCCCCCAGAAACATTTGAGAGTAAATCACCCCAGATTACTTTGGTGAGTGTTCCTACAGATCAGATCATTCTAACTACAATGCAGCTTTCATAATCAGAAAGTTAATATGAATACATTGTTAGGTAATACATTCTATTATGCAATCCTCAGATTCTTTTTAAGTTTTATTACTTGTCTATAATGTCCTTCACAGCAAAAGGATCTCATTCAAATTCATGGATTGCATTTAGTTGTCATGTCTCTTAGACTCTTTCAGTCTGGAACTCAGTCTTTCCTTGACTTTCATCACCTTTGATCTTTTGAAGAACAAAGTCCAGTAATGTAGAAATTTCCTCAGTTGGGTTTCTCCGATGTTTCTTTTAATATTAGACTTGGACCATGCATTTTTTTAATGAGTATCCTGTTATCTCATTGCATCTTACCATGGGACCTACAATTTTGATTTGTTTTGTTTTTGGTGATGTTAGCCTTGATCACCAATGGTGGCATTTGCTGGGTTTCTCCTCTGTCATGTTATTTTTTCACCTTGTAATTAATTTGTATTTTGTGAGGAGAAAATTTGAGACTATGGAAATATATCTGTTTCTCATTAAACTTTCCATTTACTCATTTACTGGTATCAATATGGATTCATGGTTTATTTCATTCAGTGGGTTATAATTTGTTAATGTTTTTAATCAGCTTTCCTTTTTAGAAATGTTTTATTTTTACAATTTCAGATTCAGAGAAAAATTATAAGAATTGTACAAAGAATCATCAGTGGAAGTAATTCCTCAGATGTTAACACTTTACCACATTTGCTTTATTCATTCTCCTTTTCTCTTTCTAGATAAATACAAATATATATATAATGATTTTTTGTGAACATTTTGTAAGTTGTGAACCTGATGCTTCTTTACTTTTAATACTTCAGTGTGTGCTTCCTAAAAATAATTATCTTACATTATTATGGTATGATTCACAAATCAGGAAATTGAAGTTTGTCTAATATTAATATCTGATCTGCAGACCTTATTCAGATTGTGCCAGCTGTCTCCCTAATATCCTTTGTAGCCAAAGAAAATCAAAGATGGGGATTCACAATCCATGACGTTCTGTGTTCAGTTGTCCTGTTTCTTTAGTCTCTTAATCTGAGATAGTTCCTCAGTCTTTTTGGTTTTCAAGGCATTTATGCTTATTTTTGATTTTTTTGTTTTGTTTTTTGTTGAGACAGAGCCTCATTGCTGAACGTGAAAGTACATTGCTTATCTGATATGTGTATATACATGGATGTTGTAAATACTTTGCACGTATGTTGTGTTTTGTCGATTTTTTTTCTTATATATGGGGCGTTTTAATTTTTTTTTTTTGAGACGGAGTCTCGCTCTGTCGCCCAGGCTGGAGTGAGTGGCGCAATCTCCTCCCACTGCAAGCTCCGCCTCCCGGGTTCACGCCATTCTCCTGCCTCAGCCTCCCGAGTAGCTGGGACTACAGGCGCCGCCACCTCGCCCGGCTAGTTTTTTGTATTTTTTGGTAGAGATGGGGTTTCACCATGTTAGCCAGGATGGTCTCGATCTCCTGACCTCGTGATCCACCCGTCTCGGCCTCCCAAAGTGCTGGGATTACAGGCCTGAGCCACCGCGCCCGGCCGGGTGTTTTAATTTTTATTTTGCTAAATCAACCTTCAAAATGTTTGCTTGTGAGGTCTTTAGGAAAGTCTTTGTCAACATGAAAATGTATCTGTATGACAGGCGCGGTGGCTCACGCCTGTAATCCCAGCACTTTGGGAGGCTGAGGTGGGTGCATGACCTAAGGTCAGGAGTTCAAGATCAGCCTGACCAACATGGTGAAACCCCGTTTCTACTAAAAATACAACAATTAGCTGGGCATGGTGACGCATGCCTGTAATCCCAGCTACTTGGGAGGCTGAAGCAAGAGGACTGCTTGAAAGGAGGTTGCAGTGAGCCAAGATCGTGCCACTGCACTCTAGCCTGGGTGACAGAGCGAGACTCTGTCTCAAAAAAAAAAAAAAAAAAAAAAAAAAAAAAAAGGATCTGTATAAATAGGCATTTGTGTTTTCTTCTGATAGTTTTCTCATTTTTTATATTTAAAATTTTTGATCTATATTCCACCAGGAACCTATTTTTGTGACATAAAAATCCAGCTAGTTTTCTCCAAACAGCAGGCATTCCATTTATGAATAATTCATCTTTTTCTACTAATATGAAATGTCGCCATTATCGAGTTCTAAATTCTTTCATATATATGGGTGTTTCTGGATTTTCTATTCCATTTCATTCATTTACGTGTTTCAGCTGTTAGTAAATGATTTATAGAAATTAATAGCACATCTTGATGTGTAGGAAGGCAAGTCATTTTTCACTGCATTACAAAAAAATTTTAATAACAGTAAAAGACAGCATGTGTAAATTTTAAATGTTAAAACTTTGGTATTTTTATTTGGTTTAGGCAAAATTGATAAATACAGAAAGAGACCGCATCTTGAGAAAATTCTTCCTATTCAAGAACACGAACCATCGTCCCACTTTCCTTCTAAATTTCCTCAGTAAAGTAGGTATTTACATAGGGGTACATGGATAGAAAATGGATATTGGGTTGTATCTAAATAATTATTAGCCCAGAAGTTCATACATTATGGGAACTATTTCTCTCATTATACACTTTTCTATAATGTGAATGACATGTTTTAAGGTGTGTACCTTAAAAATACTATATAGACTTAATTTTGTGAGTTAAATCACTTTAAAGTTGTCTCTAAAGTGCTCTGTAGGGAAATTATGGATGCACTGGGAACCAGCTAAAGTGTTGTTCTCGTTTTGCTGCTCATAAAGAGTCCCAGGCCCTGACTCCTCCAAGGCTTCCACATCTCAGGTGTTGTGGGGCCTGTGGAGGCAAGGAAGTTGGGCCTTTGTCAGATGCATAGTTTGCAAATATTTTCTCCCATT
Source organism: Chlorocebus sabaeus (assembly GCF_047675955.1). Taxonomy (NCBI): domain Eukaryota; kingdom Metazoa; phylum Chordata; class Mammalia; order Primates; family Cercopithecidae; genus Chlorocebus; species Chlorocebus sabaeus. Next base: position 257,602 of record NC_132913.1, on the reverse strand, counting down.
CTGTGGGTTGTCATTTACTCTGTTGGTAGTTTCTTTTGCTGTGCAGAAGCTCTTTAGTTTAACGAGGTCTTATTTGGAAATTTTTGTTTTTGTTGCAATTGCCTTTGGTATCTTCATCATAAAATCTTTGCCAGGACGTACTTCTAGAATGGTATTTCTTAGATTTTCTTCTAAGATTTTTACAGTTTTAGGTTTTATATATGTTTTTAATTCATTTTAAATTGATTTTTGTATATGGTGTAAGGAAGAGGTTCAGTTTCAATCCTCTACATATGGCTAGCCGGTTATCCCAGTACCATTTATTGAATATGGAATGCTTTCCCCATTATTTGTTTTTGTCAACTTTGTTGAAGAGAAGATGGTTGTAGATGTGCAGCTTTATTTCTGTAGTCTCTATTCTGTTCCATTGCTCTATGTGTCTGTTCTTACACCAGTACCATGTTGTTTTGGTTACTGTAACCCTGTAGTATAGTTTGAAGTTGAGTATTGTGATGCTTCCAGCTTTGTTCTTTTTGTTTAGAGATTCTCTTGGCTATTTGGGCTCTTTTTTGGTTCCACAAGAATTTTAAATTTAGTTTTTTCTAGTTCTGTGAAGAATGTCTTTGGAAGTTTGATAGGTATAGGATTGAATCTGTAAACTGCTTTGGGCAGCATGGCCAATTTTAATGATACTGATTCTTGCTATCCATGAGCATGGAATGTTTTCCATTTGTTTGTGTCATCTCTGATTTTTGTGTGCAGTGTTTTGTAATTCTCAGTGTGTAATGATCTTTTACCTCCCTGGTTAGCTGTATTCCTACATATTTTATTTTGTGTATGTGTGGCTATGATGAATGTGATTGTGTTCTACATTTGGCACTCAGCGTGAACACTATTGGTATATAGAAATGCTTATTATTTTTGTACACTGATTTTTTAAATTATACTTTAAGTTCTAGGGTACACGTGCACAACGTGCAGGTTACATATGTATACATGTGCCATGTTGGTGTGCTACACCCATTAACTCGTCATTTACGTTAGGTGTATCTCCTAATGCTATCCCTCCCCCCACCCCCACTCCACAATAGGACCCGGTGTGTGATGTTCCCCTTCCTGCATCCAAGTGATCTCATTGTTCAATTCCCACCTATGAGTGAGAACATGCGGTATTTGGTTTTCTGTTCTTGCGATAGTTTGATGAGAATGATGGTTTCCAGCTGCATCCATGTCCCTACAAAGGACACAAACTCATCCTTTTTTATGACTGCATAGTATTCCATGGTGTGTATGTGCCACATTTTCTTAATCCAGTCTGTCACTGATGGACATTTGGGTTGATTCCAAGTCTTTGCTATTGTGAATAGTGCCACAGTAAACATATGTGTGCATGTGTCTTTATAGCAGCATGACTTATAATCCTTTGGGTATATCCCCAGTAATGGGATGGCTGGGTCAAATCGTATTTCTAGTTCTAGATCCTTGAGGAATCGCCACACTGTTTTCCACAATGGTTGAACTAGTTTACAGTCCCACCAACAGTGTAAAAGTGTTCCTGTTTCTCCACATCCTCTTCAGCACCTGTTGTTTCCTGATTTTTTAATGATTGCCATTCTAACTGGTGTGAGATGGTATCTCATTGTGGTTTTGATTTGCATTTCTCTGATTGCGAGTGATGATGAGCATTGATTTTATATCCAAAAACTCTGCTGAAATTGTTTGTCATACCTAGGAGCTTTTGGGGAAATACTATGGAGTTTTCTAGGCATAAAATCATATCATCTGCAAACAGAGATAAATTTGACTTCCCCTCTTCTTATTTGGATGCATTTTGTTCCTTTTTCTTGCCTGATTGCTCTGGCTAGGACTTCCAGTAGTATATTGAATAGGAGTGGTGAGAGTGGGCATCCCTGTCTTGCTCCAGTTCTCAAAGGGAATGCTTCCAGCTTTTGCCTGTTCAGCATGATGTTGACTGTGGGTTTGTTAAAGATTGCTGTTATTATTTTGAGGTATGTTCCTTTAATGCCAGTTTGTTGAGAGTTTTCAACATGAAGGGATGCTGAATTTTATCAAAATCCTTTTCTACCTGTATTGCGATGATCATGTGGTTTTTATTTTTTGTTCTGTTTAGGTGGATGAATCACATGTATTGATTTGCATATACTGAACCAAACATGTATTCCAGGGATAAAGCCTACTTTACCGTGGTGAATGAGCTTTCTGATGTGTTGCTGGATTCAGTTTGCTAGTATTTTGTTGAGGATGTTTGCATCTATGTTTATCAAGGATATTGGCCTGAACATTTTTATTGTGTCTCTGACAGGTTTGGGCATCAAGATGACACTGGTCTCATAGAGTGAGTTAGGGAGGAGCCCCTTCTCCTCAATTTTTGGAATAGCTTCAGTAGGAATGGTACCAGCTCTTCCTTATATGTTTGGTAGAATTCAATTGTGAATCAATCTGGTCCTGGGCTTTTGGTAGGCTTTTTGTTGTTGATCCCATTTAAGAATTCATTATCAGCATGTTTAGGGTTTGAGTTGCCTCCTGGTACAGTCTTGGGGAGTTGTATATTTCTAGGAATTTACCCGTTTATTCTAGGTTTTCTACTTTGTGTGCGAAGAGGTATTCACAATAGTCTCTGATGGATTTCTGTGTTTCTTTAGGGTTGGTGGTAATGTCCCCATTGTCATTTCTTACTGTGTTTATTTGGATATTCTCTCATTTTTCTTAATTAGTTTAGCTAGTGATCTTACTCATCGTTTCAAATAAGCAACTCCTTTTAATTACATTGATTTTTTGTATAGTTTAATTGATCTTTTCACATCTCGATTTCATACAGTTCAGCTCTGATTTTCATTTTTTTCGTGTCTTCTGCTAGATTTGGGGTTGGTTTTCTTTTGTTTTTCTAGTTCCTTCAAGGTGTGATGTTAGGTGATTAATTTGAGATCTAACACTTGATGCGAGCATTTAGTACTATAAACTTTCCTGTTAACACTGGTTTAATTGTGTCCCCAAACTGTATGCTGTCTTCAAGAGACCCATCTCACATGCAGTGACACCATAGGCTCAAAGTAAAGGGATGGAGAAAAATATACCAAGCCAATGGAAAACAAAAAAGCAGGAGTTGCTAATCTAATTTCAGACTAAAGAGACTTAGACCCAACAACAATAAAAAAAAGACAAAGAAGGATACTACATAATGGTAAATTGTTAATTCAATTTCACAAGACGTACCTACCCTAAATATGTGTGTACCTGACACAGGAGAAGCCAGATTTATAAAACAAGTTCCTAGAGGCCTATGAAGAGACTTAGATAACCATACAATAATAGTGGGAGACTTCAACATCACTCTGACAGTATTAGACACATCACTGAGGCAGAAAACTGACAAAGATATTTGGGAACTGGACTTGACACGTGACCAAATGGACCTAACAGACACCTGCAGAACACCCAAAAGCAACAGAATATGTTATTTCCATCTGCACATGGCACATACTCTAAAAATGACCACACAATCAGCCATAAAATAATTCTTAGCAAATTCAAAAAAAACAAAAGTCATGCCAACCATGCTCTCAGATCACAGTACAATAAAAATAGAAATCAATATCAAGAAGATCATTCAAAATCATACGATTTCATGAAAATTAAACCTGTCCCTGAATGACTTCTGAGTAAACAATGAAATAAAGGCACAAATCAAGAAATTTATTGAAACTAATGAAACAAAGGTGCAACATACTAGGACCTCTGGTACACAGCAAAGCAGTATTAAGAGGAAAGTTTACAGTGCTAAATGCACACATCAAAAACTTAGAATGTATAACCTGATTCACAAATTATTATAACCATTCAGTCACTTCATATTTTTGGCTAAGGTTGATTGTTTTTTGATAACTGTGAGGTTTTTTCAAAATAATATAAAGATTCCTTTTTTTCCTACTTGTAAATCCTTTTAACTGCCAGTTTCTCAAATTTCCTCTCTAATTTGTCTCTCTTCTTCTACCATTTTATCCCACTCCTGCCTCTTTCATCAACTGGTTTATGATTTCTAAGAGAGTTACACAGAAGTAACAAGCATCTCTGGTTTAAGAACAACAGGTTGTCAACATGCTCCAGGACAGTAGTAGCAAAATGTGAGATTACAGTCTAACTCATTTCTGCAGGAAGCATAAAAGACAAGCACATTTAAGTAAAATTGTTCACTTATACGTAATTCTTCAGTAATGAAGGGCAACTACAGAGATGTTCTCACTATATATCCAACTCCCTCAGAGTCCATATAATCCACGGTTTTTTGCATTATAACCATTTTTATTTAAATATAGACCCTACTCAGTAGACACCCATCTACTCAAACATAAAACCATCTCCTTTTAATTTGATCATTTGGTAGATTCACTGGACAATATATATCTAAAGAGAGATAATATCGGAATATATATGTGTATATTACACACATATATACATATATAGAGAGAACATAAGATGTGGAAAATATTAAAGATTAATTTTTTCATTTCTTTATAACATGAAATACTCCATTTCATTATTTTTAACTCCAAAAAGTGTGCATCTGATTGCTAATGGCGTATCAATTCAACTTAAAAATTCCATTTAGGTGTTCAGTAAACAAAACCCAGAAATATTACTTTCTTCCTAAAGGAAAGCAAGAACATAGTCATCCACTTTAATGACATGGTCTCTATCACATAATTTATGGAACTTGTGGGTTTCCACTGTGCAAATTTGGTGTGAAAAAAATTGACATGGATGTGATTAATAACTAGAAGTCTTTAAACAAGATGAGTTTAACTGCTGTTGCTTCTGCTTCACTTACTGTAAGTCCATCAACATCCTCTTCTAGTCTTACAGTTGAGTCTGAAGCCTTTCAGCATTAAGAAATACGCATATAGGCCCGAGTGCGGTGGTTCACACCTGTAATCCCAGCACTTTGGGAGGCTGAGGTGGGCGGATCATGAGGTCAGGAGTTCAAGACCAGCCTGACCAACATGGTGAAACCCCGTCTCTACTAAAAATACAAAATTAGCTGGCTGTGGTGGTGCACACCTGTAATCCCAGCTACTCAGGAAGCTGAGGCAGGAGAATCGCTTAAACATGGGAGCGGAGGTTGCAGTGAGTCGAGATCGCACCACTGCACTTGTCTGGGTGACAGAGCGAGACTCCACCTCTTAAAAAAAAAAAAGAAGAAAGAAAGAAAGAAATACATATATAAAAGACTCGTTTAACTCTGTGTCCCATAAGGTTGAATTCTAAATCACTTTCATTAATAATAAATGTATGCAATATATATGATTTCGAACCTAAATAACAGTAACTGGTTGAGCAAGGATAAAATGCATCTCTATGAAATCAATCCAGAATACCTTAGAATTTAACATGCTAGGGATCTTAAATTAACTGTCAACTCATTTGACAGATCCTTCTATGTGACAGGTACTGTTATCCTGGGTCACAATCTTGCCTTATATTTTTTTCCCTTCTTAAAAAGAAATCAGACTTTCCCCTACAGGAAGGCATTCCACCAGTCTTTTTGAGATGGAGTCCCACTCTGTCCCCCGGGCTGGAGTGCAAAGTGCAATGGCACGAACACAGCTCGCTGCAACCTCCTCCTCCCATGTTCAAGCGATTCTCCTTTCTCAGCCTCCCAAGTTGCTGGGATTACAGGTGCACGCCCCCCTGCCCAGGAGACGCCCTTTTAGTGGAGACAGGGCTTCAGCATGTTAGCCAGGCTGGTCTTGAACCCCCGCCCTCAAGTGATCGTCCGCCTCGGCATCCCAGAGTGCTGGGGTTACAGGTGTAAGCCACCACGCCTGGCCCATCAGTCTTTTTACTACAATACTCTCCAGGATATTTTCACAGGTGAAAAAGGTACTTAATACTCCTATTCTCTGCAGCATTTTTTAACCCTCCTCAGCGAGTCTGATCCATCTGTTCTAATGCTCTGCGTGATGCTGACAGAATGAGGAAATTTCATCTATTGAATGCCTATTAAAATGTATTAGGTACCTACCTATAAAGCACTCCATTTAGCTTTAGAGATGCAAAGGTGTTCAAAAGAAACTTCCTGGAACTCGGTAGGTGGGGAAGGCAGAAATAGACACAATAAATTATAGAACAGTTTATTACAAAAGTACAAATCAAACACTGTGAAGAAACAGAGAAAGCAGCTGGAAATACATCCTGAACAGAAAAAAGCTAGAGGGATAGTATTTCGCTTGCACTAAGGTGCAACAGCATACAGAGGAGAGAAATACAGAGAGACGCTAAACAAAAACAAGGCTCTAACCTGAGTTAACCAACATGAGAGGAAGAGCAAAAAATGAGGGTCTCACAAGGTCATTCCTGAGTTTTAACATAATCATATAGCAAAGCTTTCAACAGAATGCAAGGGGAATCAGAAGGCAACATCATCTCCCACTATCACCTATCAATTATATATGTACCTGTTCTTCGCCCAGGCTGAAAACATGATTCTCAAGGAATATACAAAACCCAATGCTGCTTCAATTGACAAAGCACTGAAACAGAATGTCCCTCCCCATGTAATGATAAAAATGCCCCAAAGTCGGCCGGGCAAGGTGGCTCAAGCCTGTAATCCCAGCACTTTGGGAGGCCGAAGCAGGCGGATCATGAGGTCACGAGATCGAGAGCATCCTGGCTAACACGGTGAAATCCCGTTGCTACTAAAAATACAAAAAATTAGCCGGGCGCGGTGGCGGCGCCTGCAATCCCAGCTACTCGGGAGGCTGAGGCAGGAGAATGGCGCGAACCCGGGAGGCGGAGCTTGCAGTGAGCTGAGATCGCGCCACTGCACTCCAGCCTGGGCCACAGAGCAAAAAAAAAAAAAAAGCCCCAAAGTCAAGAGTTTATCAGCTAGGGCCTGTTGCAGTCTGGCCAAATGCAATAAAGATAAGAGGCAGGCACAGTTCTTTACTTCTTCCCTAATTCCATCCACCCTCCCTCAGCTACCAAATTATGGTTTCTGATCCTGCAAGAGACAAATCTGCAAAGGGTGGTTGAGTTCTTATCTGACTGACACAGTTGTAAGATAATTACCAGCAATCTTTATATGCCATTGAAAGGTGACAACCTGCTAGCAGCCCCTGCTCGCTCTGGGCGCCGCCTCAGTCTCCGCGTGCGTTCTGGCCGCGCTCTGGGAGCCCTTCGCCGCCGCTGCGCTGTGGGGGCCCCTCTCTGGGGCTGGCCCCGCTCCCTCTGCTAGCGGGGAGGTGAGGAGGGAGAGGCGCGGCTGGGAGCCGGGGCTGCCCGGGGCGCTCCCGGGCTGGTGCCGGTTCCCGGTGGGCGCGCGCTCGCAGGCCGCACTCGGTGAGGCCAGCCGGCGCCTGCTGGGCTTGATCGGGGGACAAGCTCCCTCGGGGCTGCCTGAGTGTCTGGCCTAGGTGCCTGCACAGTCGCGCCGCCAGTGCGGTAGAGAGATGAAGCCAGCTGGGCTTCTGGGTCCGGTGGAGACTTGGAGAACTTTCCAGTCTAGCTAAAGGTTTGTAAAGGCACCAATCAATCAGCGCGCTAGCTAAGACCTTGCTCTTTCCTGGCTAGCTAAACATCGGGTGGGGATTTTTCTGTCTAGCTAAAGGATTGTAAACGCACCAATCAGCATTCTGTGTCTAGTTAGAGGTTTGTAAACCCACCAATCAGCGCTTTGTGTCTACCAAAGGGGGGGTGGGGACTTGGAGAATTTTTGTGTCTAGCTGAAGGATTGTAAACGCACCAATCAACACGCTGTCAAAACGGACCAATCAGCTCTCTGTAAAACAGACCAATCGGCTCTCTGTAACATGGACCAATCAGCTCTCTGTAAAATGAACCAATTAGCAGGGTGTGGGTGGGGCCAGATAAGGGAATAAAAGCAGCCCACCAGCGCCAACTGCCGCAACCTGTTCTGTCAGCTTTTGTGCTCCCAAGGTTTTGTTCTTTCTCATTGCGGTAAATCTTGCTGCTGCTAGCCCTTTGGGTCAGCGCCGCCTTTATGAACTGTAACACTAACCGTGAACGTCTGCAGCTTCACTTCTGAGGCCAGTGAGACCACGAACCCATTGGAAAGAGGAAAGTCCAGACACATCAGAACATCTGAACGCACAAACTCTGGACACACGATCTTTAAGAACTGTAATACTCACTGCAAAGGTACAGGGCTTCATTCTTGAAATTAGCGAGACCAAGAACCCACCAATTCCAGACACAGCGTTTATTTTAAAACTAACTCCCTCAGGAGTACTTCTCTGCCCATAGCTGTCCTCACCTGTAATTGCTTTAACCTGAATGAACGCACTCCTTCCCGGCCTTTATTTTCTCATAGCTCCTAAGGAATCCAGAGATTCACTTTGAATTATAGTCTTCTGAGGCCTCTTCACACGTTTAACAGACCCTTTCACATGGGATCTAAAATGGATGCTGCCTCCCCACAATGGCTCACTGTGTTGTGCCCTTGACCAACATCTGGGCCTCTCTAAACACTCAAGCGTTCTTTGCCAAAACAAATTCGGAGAGTGCAGGCCAGGCTGAACACAATAACAATTCTCCCTTTCTCAGACTAAGCAGCTCACCAGCCTTTCTCTCAGGCTTGATTTCCTGGATGAGTCAAGCACCTGCTTCCAGAAACGCAGAACATTCACGTTAAGCTGTCAGAAGTGGAATTTAAGAAGTAAGTGTCCTCACACCCTCCCTGTTTGGCAAGTTAGTAATTTTTTTCAATGAAATGCATTCTCACATTCATAACAGATTAGCCACCCATTATATTGTCATGCTGATAGAAGATGGAAATAGTTCAGAAAAAATCACTTTTATATATAGTTTAATTTTCTGTTGTGAAAGGGGAGGAAAGATTATATTCCTGACTAAAATAAGGATTCATGCATAGCAGAGTGGGGACAGAAAGGTATTTGCATAGAAATATTTGTTTCGAAGGTACTAACTCTTCAAATCTTCATGTCCACTGCGCAGTATTGTTTTTTCAATCCAAAGATCAAGTCTGTATTCAAACATACTTTATTAAATCATGACACATTAAAATTAAGAAATATGCTCATAACTAAATGGATGTGGTTTTCAAAGTGACTGTGGAGTTTTGTATTCTAACAAGCAATGTATGAGGGTTATAGTTTCTCCACATCTTTTACATTACTTCTTATGGTCTGCCTCTTTATTGTCCATTTTAAAAGGTTATAACCATTTAAATTCTGATTGTAACTGAATTACAACTCTCTACTTTTAGATTTAAACATTGTATATGCAGTTAATCTGAAGCATAATTACTGCATCTATTGTTTCCACTGATGTACATAAAATTATGATTTACCAACAACCAAATATTTTAGTATAAAAGATAGATGGTACTATCAAGAGATAATGGATATCCTTCAACAATTTTAGCTTACAAATTAAAAATGCTTCCCAAGAGCTAAGGGAACAATTTTTATTCGCATCTTGTAGAGTCACCAACCATAGAATCATTACTTTCAACTTTATGACTGACATTTCTCAAATAAGCTGTTCTAAATCCTGGTTGCTCTTTTTTTAAATATGCGTGCTACAAGGTTGCTAATTTGCAATAGGTGTCATCATGGCAATAGACTGACAAAGTATCTCACACCCTTAATTCAAGAATGGATGGGAAAGCACTGCTGAAAAACGAATGCTTCCATTCTTCAATGAAACTAGCAATGCATCCCTATCAAGAAGAGAGTTATCATCTCACTTCCAGTTTATTTCTTCCCTTCAAGAACAACGTGAATCTCTTTGGCATCCAGAGTCTCAGAGGCCAATAAAGCCTCTACTAGATTCTTACACTCTTTTGCATGAGTGTTCAATATATGTTTTGCTCATTCATATGAGTCCTGAAATAGAAAAGCAGATACATAAAAAGCAGAAAATGTGGGCTGGGCGCAGTGACTCATGCTTGTAATCCCGGTATTTTGGGAGGCTAAGGCAGGTGGATCGCTTGACCCTCAGGAGTAGGAGAACAGCCTGGGCAACATGGCAAAACCCTATCTCTACAAAAAATACAAAAACAAATTAGCCAGGCATGGTATCACACTCCTGTAGTCCCAGCTACTCAGGAGGCTGCGGCAGGAGGATCACTCAAACCGGGAAGGCAGAGGTTGCAGTAAGCTGAGATTGTGCCACTGCACTCCAGTCCAAGTGATGGAGGGCAGACCTTGTCTCAAAAAAGGAAGGGAGGGAGGGAGGGAGGGAAGGAAAAGAAAGAAAAGAAAGGAGGGAGGGGAAAGAAAGAAAAAGAAATGTAGGGAAAAAAAAAACCAAACTCAATGGGGAAAGCAATAAAAAATTTATCCTTAAAAATGTGAAATCTATATATAATTTATAAAAGCTTGGTTTTGTAGTGTAAATAATTTGTGCATCATAACATAAATAGTAAGGAAAATAGAATACGCATTCTGGAAAGGCAGAGACCTCCTCTTCTGAAAGTCTCTAAACCTTTCCATTATACAAACTTCCATATCCTTAACTAGTCTAAAGCATTCCTTTGACCTCCTCAAATTAAAATCTGGCTCTCTCCTGCCAAGACTACCTTTCCTAAGGACTCTCAAGTGTTATTTCTTCACTTGAGGGTGAAGCAGTCAGCTCTTTGTACCCGTCACTATTTCCAGACCGTTACTAACCCATTCTCTTGTAGAAAAGTCTTCCTGTGAAGAGACCAAACCAACCAAAGTTCTATCCAATCCCCTTTGTTGTGCCATCTTAAAAATACCCTCATGACATTCTTCATTCACTGGGGACTCTGGCACTTAGCTCAGTAATTCCTCTTCATTCCAAGACCTCCCTGAAAGGGTAAGTGACTTCAGCATCCAGATGGAACATATAGCCAACCTCTGCACTGAGCTACAGACCCACGTAACCATTTCTACCTTGAAATCTTTAACCAAGACGGCTAAAATTCAACATGTGTAAAACTAAACTCATGAAGCTGGGTGCAGGGGCACACACCTGTGGTCCCAGCTATTCAGGAGGCTGAGGTGAGAGGATGGGATCCTTTCAGCCTAGGAATTCAAGTCCAGGGTAGAAAGCATAGCAAGACTCTATCTCCAAAAAAACAAAAAAACTACCCACTTCCAGCCCAGTTTAGTCTCCAGTTTCTGCAGTGAAAGACACAAACAGTTGCATGCGGCAGAAATCTGGAAAACAGCTTTAATTGCTCTTTGACCCCTCACATCCAAACATTGCAAAGACACACTAATTCCACTACATCAGTCTCTCTTGAACTCACCCACATTTCTTCATTTCTACTTTCACCAGCCTAACCTAACCGTCACTGCTCTGCGAGGCCAGCGTTCAGGGCTTCCCATTCCTGAATCAACCGCATAACCTCCTTGTTGGGGGTCTCGGGCAGGGCAGGAAGAAGTGTTCCCTCCCGTTTCATTTATTTTTTATTTTATTTTGTTTTTGTTTTTGTTTTTGAGATGGAGCCTCACTCTGTCGCCCAGGCTGGAGTGCCGTGGCTCGATCTCAGCTCACTGCAAGCACAACCTCCCGGGTTCATGCCATTCTCCTGCCTCAGCCTCCGAAGTAGCGGGACCACAGGCACCGCCACCACACCAGGCTAGTTTTTTGAATTTTTAGTAGAGACAGGGTTTCACCGTCTTAGCCAGGATGATCTCAACCTCCTGACCTCGTGATCCACCCGCCTCGGCCTCCCAAAGTGCTGGGATTACAGGCCTGAGCCGCCGGGCCCGGCCTTCATTTTTTAGGGAGCACCGTGCCAGTGGCCTCCGCGGGTGTGAGCCCTTGTCCTGCACGGGGTTGGAGGGACACACGGCGACAGCATCAAGGCAGACAACACCATAGCAGTCCACAAATACTATCAAGGACTCCAGGGATGCCCTGGATCCGGGAAGAGGTTGCAGGCGCCCCAACCCCGTGAGCGACCAGGCCCCGGGCCGTGCTGGCAGCGCGGCCTCCTGCTGTACTGTACGGTGGAATGGGCCGTAGAGAGTCATCGTGTTGCCAGCCGTGTGTCTGCTCCCCTGATGAGCCACTCAGCCGGCTCCATGGCACCGGGAGGAGAGCCACACCCCTCACTGCTTGTCCGCCTCTGTGGAGTCTTTTGACAACCAGAAGTAGCCAATTTGAGCTGCCCGGAGCGCTTGATACCTTGGTTTAGGAGAAACTCGGGATGACTCAAAGTTTCACAATTTGGGAATGAGATTCCCCAGACACCCTGTAGACAGCAAAAAAAAAAACAGCTGCGTCCCGGGCTGGTGCTGCCACGGGGTGGGGCCAGTCTGTAAGCAAGGGCGGCCTAGTGGCTGGCACCGTAGCCCACCAAACCACTCTGCTTGCTGGGCCCGCTGCTTCGATAGGTTTTATTATTATTTAGGTAACATTATTCAGATTAGGAAATGACTGATACTGAAAAGATAGGATATGACGGACCCTGAAACATTTTACTCACAGTTTCCGAGAGAGCACGTGTTATGGGGTAGGGAGGGAGTGATTAGGGCAGGTGTGCAGAACTCAGACTGAGAGGGTCCAGTGGTTGCAAGTACGAACTTAACTGGGTGCTCAAGAAGGGAAACTGGCCTCTAGCCAGGGCCTCAAAAGTGAGTCAAGGCAGCATTTTTAAAACTTTGTTATAGGAATCCACTGGTTTTGCAGTTTGTCCCTCCAAGTGCTCTGTCTTGAGTTGAACAGTGTTTCCCCATCAAAAAGAAAAAAAAAATCGTGTCTACCCACAACCTCAGAATATGATTTTATTTGGGAATAGAATCTTGCAGATGTAATTAAGATGATTTGTACTGCATTACAGTAGGTTCTTGTTTCTGTTTTTTTTGTTGTTGTTGTTGTTGTTTCGCTCTTGTTGCCCAGGCTGGAGGGCAATGGCGCTATCTCGGCTCATAGCAACCTCCGCCTCCCGGGTTCAAGTGATTCTTCCGCCTCAGCCTCCCGAGTAGCTGGGATTACAGGCATGCACCACCATGCCCAGCTACTTTTCTATTTTCAGTAGAGATGCGGTTTCTCCATATTGGTCAGGCTGGTCTCCAACTCTCGACCTCAGGTGATCCGCCTGCCTCAGCCTCCCAAATTGCTGAGATTACAGGCATGAGCCACTGCGCCCAGCTTAGAGTAGGTTCTATATCTAGTGACCCCTGTTCTTGCAGGAGGAGGGGAGGACACATGGATACATATGGAGAAGAAGGCCACGTGAAGGATGGGGCCAGAGATCAGAGCGCTGTAGCTACAACTCAAGGAACGCCAAGGACTTTCAGAACCACCCAGAAGCTAGGACAAGCAAAGAAGGGGTCTTCCCTAGAGCCTTCAGAAGACACATGGGTCTGCCAGCACCTGGATTCCAGACTTCTGACTTTCAGAACTGTGAGAGGATAAATTACGAAGTTTGTGTTAAATGACTGTGGCAGCCTAGGAAACTAATACAGACATTAGTGCCAGGAAGTAGGATGTTTCTGTAACTAAGACTTAAAATGTGGAAGGAGCTTTGGAATCAGGGAGAGGCTGGAAGAAGTGTGAGGCACGTGATAGAAAAAGCTTAGAATCCATTGAGGAAACAGTTGGTTGAGATGTGAACAGTAATTCCAATGAAAGCTCAGAAGGAAGTGAGAAGACCTGTAGAGAAGCTTCTATTCTCTTAGCAGGGGTCCCTAACCCCCAGGCCAAGGACTGGTGCAGGTCCCTGGCCTGTTAGGAACCAGGCCACATAGCAGGAGGTGAGCAGCCAGCGATCTAGCATTGCTGCCTGAGCTCTGCCTCCTGTCCAGTCAGCAAGGCATTAGATTCTCATAGGAGCACGAACCCTGTTGGGAAGTGTGCATGCCAGGGATTGAAGCTGTGCAGTCCTTATGAGAATCTAACTAATGCCTGATGCTCTAAGGTGGAACAGTTTCATCCTGAAATCAGCCTGTCTTCCCCCAACCCCCCAGCCCCTGTCCCTGGTGCCAAAAAGGTTGGGGACTGATGCTCTTAGAGAATACATATATTGTCATGACAGAATGTTGGTAGAAACATAATGTTGAAGGTGCTTCTGGTGAGGTCTTAGAAAGAAATGAGGAACATGTTCTTTGACATTTGAGTAAAAGAGGTCTTTGTTATCAAGTGGTAGAGAACTTGACTAAATTATGTTCTGTTGTTATATGGAAAGTAGACATGATAAATAATAAGCTTGGATATGAAAAACTTGGCTATTTAGTTGAGGAAATTTCTAAGGGTAGTGTCGAAGGCACACCTGCTTGTTGCTAATAGGAACTGTGAGAGGAAAAAGGTACATTGAGGAAAGAACAGTCAAGCAGAAAGGAGCTGGCACTTAATGATTTAGGGGCTCCCAGGATGTCCAGATTACAAAGACTACAAAAATTAGGAAACTCACCGTTAGAAAGTGTACTCTGGGCCAGGCGTGGTGGCTCAAGCCTGTAATCCCAGCACTTTGGGAGGCCAAGACGGGCGGATCATGAGGTCAGGAGATCGAGACCATCCTGGCTAACACGGTGAAACCCCGTCTCTACTAAAAAATACAAAAAATTAGCCGGGTAAGGTGGTGGGTGCCTGTAGTGCCAGCTACTCAGGAGGCTGAGGCAGGAGAATGGCGGGAACCCGGGAGGCGGAGCTTGCAGTGAGCTGAGATCCCACCACTGTACTCCAGCCTGGGCGACAGAGCGAGACTCCATCTCAAAAAAAAAAAAAAAAAAAAAAAGAACCAAGGGCGTGGCTGGACAACATTTTGCTAAAGAGATTGGACATGTGACTCACGGAACCACTCCACCATCTCAGCAGAAGCCAGAAATAGAAATGACGTTACCAAGGAAAGATCTGTGGAAGGCCCGTTTGTCTGTTGGCTGAAATCCCATGAATTATGCAGGAGACAAAGGTTTTGAGACTCTGATAGCAGTAGAAACATGGCAGCCTTGACTCTAAGGGACCGAGATGGAATGGAATAAAGGAAGGCCATGGGGCTTCCAAAATTCCACAGGCAGGCAACTGACTGATGGAGGCATTCTGCTGCAGAAATGTTCTATTTCCCATCTTGTAACTTTCTGTTGAAAGCCAAACATGCGTGAGGTGAGAGGAACTGAGGTAAATAGGCTTTTACTGTGAAGTTTTATATTTTATCTAAGGAGCAAGGCTGTGTTTCTTGTGTGCTGTAGTTGTAAATGTCAGAGGCTAAAATTTCCTCTAGCGTCCTTGTTTTTGCATCCCCTGTTGCCTTTGGGTTTCCCTAGAGTCTTACATAAATTCTAGGCCTTGCAGTTCTTTCACCTGTAATCCCCTGTTAACATATCGGAGCCCTAAGTGATGTGGCAGTGAGATGTGGGGACAGTGGGGAGTGGTCTATAGACCCATCATCAGGGCCCAGTCTTGTTGTGAACCAGTGGTCCCTAGGCTGTGCCCCTCACAAGTGCTTCTCAGCTTTGTTTATTTGAGATTGGAAGACTAGAGAGGACTAGAGGTGGATGTTTTCCTTGCCTTGGGTTGGGTGGGCTCTGGTAGTTGCTCTGACTTTAAGCCTTTGTTAAGGAGAACAGGACATTCTGTGTGCATTTCAAAGTGGTTACACTTCCCTCCCCTTGCCAGAAGCTCCAGCAGATTTTTCTCTGATTTTCACCCAAGAACCTAATAGAATTCCTGGACATAAAACCCACGAGAGTGTGGGGGCCCCTCAAGGCTAGGTCCCCAGCATTTTCCTCTCTCCTGCTTACATGCCCAGGCTCCGGCAGTTAGTCAGCCACCCTTTAAGCTTCCCTACAAGTTGCTGGCTGCAGCGGCAGCTTCTGCGCCTGGAAGCTGTGGTTTGTATTTGCCTTTCCTTCTAATTTTCAGGGGAGTGGTTTGCCACGTGACCTCCATTTTCTGAGGCATCTGAGAGTTGTTGATTTTTCAGTTCGTTCGGCTTTTTTCTTGTAAGAATGGAAGTGATGATTTTGAAGCTCTTTATGTGCCAGAACAATAATTTTCATTGGTATGCTTACTAGCGATAATTATAAAAATAATTGTAAAAAATAAAGGCAGGAATGAATGAATGAGTGTGGCAGTAATTCCTGAAGACATGACCTCAGCCCTACATATAACCTCCCTGAATTAATTGAGCTAGCAAGCCGAAAACAGTGTCCTTTTTAGGTAGGAGGTCTGACTCTGTGGCCCATGCAGGAGGGTACTGGCGCGACCTCGGCTC
Source organism: Chlorocebus sabaeus (assembly GCF_047675955.1). NCBI lineage: Eukaryota > Metazoa > Chordata > Mammalia > Primates > Cercopithecidae > Chlorocebus > Chlorocebus sabaeus. The sequence continues at coordinate 241,437 of NC_132913.1, read as the reverse complement.
ACTGCAGCCTCAACCTCCTGGGCTCAGGCAAACCTCCAGCCTCAGCCTCCTTAGCAGCTGGGACTGAAGGTGCCCACTCACCCAGCTGGGTTCTCCTTTAAAAGGGATGTGTGTGTTTGTTGGCAGGAAGGCATCATTGAAGTTTGAAGTTGGTTTTCTGCTGAGGGAGTGGAGTCAAGCCTGGACTGTCCGAGTGAGAAAACAGGAACCCTGACTACTGGACCAAACAAAGCAGCAGCAAGAGAGAAAAGTAAATTTTTTCAGAGTGCTATGCTCCCAGCAGACTGCCTAGGACTTCCTCTCCCCGCCTTGCAGAGGCTGCTCATGGACCCGAGGTGGCCCCTGCCAACCTGAGCCAGTGCACTGGAGCACGATGGGGGCCCGTGGGGACCTGTCTTCTGCTGGGGGTTCCACAGCAACACATTTTGAAGTTTTTCCATGTTATCGGGCATTTCACTAATTTCAATATTCACACCTGTGACGCACATGGCATCTAATATACTCAGTAAGCTATCGATGGTCAAAACAACTAGCTAATGCTGTGATGAAAATGGTCACTGCCATCAAAACACACAGCGATGGGGCCCGGATCTCCCTGGGTGTTTCTCCAAGTTCATATGAAGAGGAAATACCCAATCTGTCTTGGAGCATTCTAGTGGCGAAAAGTCAAAGCTCTTCTGGCGAATGTTTTTAACTAGAAAGAAAAAGGTACACACCGCAAAAAAAAAAAAAAAAAAAGCCACTTTCGTTCCCATACCGGGAGTCGAACCCGGGCCGCCTGGGTGAAAACCAGGAATCCTAACCGCTAGACCATATGGGAACTGCTGAGAGAGGGCGCCACCATATCTGCATACATGACATGCAGCAGCTTCCCCACCAGCACCTCCCAACTACCACTGCGCAGCGCTGAGCTCCTGCTGTCCCTGGGGAATCCAGTGTGACTGCAGTCCTGCCACACTCGCTGCACAGACCCCTCTCCCACTTAGCCCTGGTGGGACAAGGCACCTCCCCCCCGGCAGGCAGAACCCCCTTTCCTGGTGGTCTCCCCCAGAGCTGGAGTCAGGGCAGAAGATCAGGGCAGCGAGTTAAGGACGTTGTGCTGAAGATTTGCTGTCTTCATCAACCCCATTTGCAAAGCCCGGAGCCCGCAGTGGGCGGCGCATGCCCACCCCAGTGCCCGCCCACGACCAGCAGCGAAGGGCGTGCTCCATGGGCTCGCACCTCCTCCTTGAAGAATTTGTGGCCCCAGCAAAATTGACTTATTTTTTTCCTTACTTTGGCTTCAGAATCTCACTAACGGGCACCTTGTAGATAGGATCTTGTGATGAAAGGAAACCTTTGGTGAGGGCTGGGGGCAGATATCCATTTTTCCTGGAGTCACGGGGGTTCCTTTTGAGTTCCTCCCTTAGTCTTTTCCCTGACAACTCAAGGTCAACAGGCCAATAAACGACCCCTCAACCAATGGCAAATCTGCCCTACAGGGATTATGTTAAAGTTCAAGAAGTAAAACAATGTAGTACTGATGTGTTGACAGTAATGTCCTCGGAACAGAATGAAAACCCCCAAATTACATTGGGTTTACACTGAAGTTAGCAAAACAAAAGGGCAGCATTAACCAACATACAGCACTTGGGCGGACGGTGGAAAAGCTGGACATGACTCAGTGGACATTTCAACCGAAACCACAGAGGTTCTTGAAAATGCTGGAGAATTCCCTGATTGCCTTACCAGTTACAAGCCCAAATTCAGAATCATGTGACAGCTGGATACATTCAACTGTATGTACAAATAATGACCAAAAAACACAAAAGTTGGGTAGTGGTTACCATAGCTTTTACTGTAGTTATTCATTAAGCTATTCAACTGTTCTGTGCGGTTTGATGTAATATGTTTTATTTTATAATAAAAAGTCAAAAAAATCATAAGCAAAAAGATAAACTGGAAAATAAGACTTCCATCTCATACACATGAACAAAGGACCAATTACCTCTAAACATAAACAGCTCCTAGAAATTATTGCAAAGATCAACAACCCAGTAGAAAAATGAAGTTCCCAAAACAGAAAACACAAGTGGCCCTTCCAAAAAAAATGAAGAGAGGCTCAGCCTTTTATGGTAAGATAAAGAGACAGGATTTTAAAAACCTAGGCCTCTTCCTAGAGTTACCTTAAAAATCTAGGCCGGATCATTTTTACTTCCTGGCTTAGACCCTGCCAAGGGCTGCCCAGCTACTCAGGTGTTTGTATCCTTGTGGACTCAAGTCATATTGTCCTATCTTTTGGCCCAGTACGGTTTTCTCCTCCAGCAAAGACAATTTGGAGGCTGTAGTAAGCATGAAGCACGACTTCCCGTCCCCCACCACCTCTCTTCGCACAGTGTTCCGTCATCCAGCCACGAAACCACAGCTGAGTGATCCAAGAGGCAGTTCCAATTGTTGACTAACGTGTACCTGCCCACGTGAGTGTGTCCTATGGGAACTCAGACCTCAGAATGGTTTCAAAATAGTGGCTTTCAAAATTAGTTTGCCTCTTCCAACTTCACACCTAAGGAAACATGCAGAGCAGGGACAGGGTGGGCATTAGCGGGCGTGGGGTAGGGGCAACAGCTATTTGTGAAGGAAGAAGGCCTGAGATCAAATAGCAATGTTGGAGAACAGCTGAGCTCACTGTCCTGCCTTTGTGCATGCATGTCAGGCAGTACCCGGCTCTAGCTGCTTGAGTTTCTCTTGGAGCCCCCGGAGCTGGCTTCGACCCCAGTCAATGCGGTTCTGGAGGCTGGCTATGTCTGCGGCCAGCTGCAGGCCTGGAGGAAAGGAGAGAAGGTTAGGATGGTATCTGTGGTATAACACAGGACCCAAGAGGATCTGGACATATCCAGAAATTGGAGAGGCTCCAGGCCTCTCTGCCCCCAACACTTGTCCCAAAACATTCCAGGTACGGCCCTGCATTGGCTGCTCCAGAACCTCTGCAGTCTTATGCTTCCTTCAGATCTTTGCTAAAATGTCACCTCCTCAGACTTCCCGGACCCATTATATCACCTACCAGGAACTAAAGATTCAGATAGTAATACCATCTCATGCCCTCATTTCCTTCCTTCCCCCATTACTACAGCCTCTCGCTCCCCTCACCTGCTCTCCCTCCACTTCTTTTCTCCGCCCCAACAGTAGTCCACACTCTGGATCCACCTCTAGGTGCCTGTGCCAATGTCTCTGCTGGAACAGCTGCTGCCCAGTCCTCCAGGCAGCTCTCAGGCTCCAGCCTCCTGTTCAGCAGCAGGGCTGACCACACACTAGATCACTTGCTCCAGGAAGCACTTTCTCTTCTTGGCCTCCAGGACACCTGCTCCCAGGTGTTGCTCCTAAGTTTCCTTGACTGGCTTCTCCCCTCCTCTCCCTCACCTCCCGTCCATACTCCCCAGGCCCTCTGCTGATCTCATTCTATCTCAGCTTTAAACCAGTGTTTGTGTCAAAAACTTTGGAATTTAAACAGTGCTATGCAGTCACTCCCAAATCTCTCTCCAGCCCAGGCCTTTCCCAAACTCCAGAGGTATGTGCCCAAGTGCCCACTCAGACTGTCCAGCAGGACGTCAGTAGACACCACACAGACCACACCAACTCCTGCCTTCCGGCATCCCCTCAGCTGCCCACAGCGGGTGAGGGTCACTCCATCCTCCAGGGGTTCTGAGTGGAGACCGCGGGCTTTCCTGGACTCCTTTCCTTCCCTTACTCCCATATCTTATCTGTCAGCAAATTCTGAGGCTTCTACTCTTTTTTTTTTTTTTTTTTTTGAGACGGAGTCTCGCTCTGTCGCCCAGGCTGGAGTGCAGTGGCCAGATCTCAGCTCACTGCAAGCTCCACCTCCCGGGTTTACGCCATTCTCCTGCCTCAGCCTCCCCAGTAGCTGGGACTACAGGCGCCCACCACCACGCCTGGCTAGTTTTTTTGTACTTTTTTTAGTAGAGACGGGGTTTCACCGTGTTAGCCAGGATGGTCTTGATCTCCTGACCTCGTGATCCGCCCGTCTCGGCCTCCCAAAGTGCTGGGATTACAGGCTTGAGCCATCGCGCCCGGCCAGCTTCTACTCTTAAAACCTGTGCAGGTTCCCACCACTTACCTCCTCCTCCAGTGACGCCATCTGCTTGTCGCACTGGCTGCTCCCTGACGCCCGCTTCCTCCCTCTGCTCTGTGTCCCCACCCAGCACCCAAGGATTCCTGTGACCCTGTGCAGCCAGTCGAACCATCCTCTGCTCAGAGCCTCTCTGTGCGTCCCACAGTCTTCATCTGACTCCACTCCAGGCCATCAGCCTCCTCACACACCTGATATATATGGCTTCAGGGCTTTTGTCCTGGCTGGTTCCTCCATCTAGAGCACCATTCTCCAAAATCACCCACAAAGCTTTTCCTTCACCTCCTCAGAGAGACCTCCCCTGGCCACCCTTCGTAATAGCTCCCCTGGCCCACTCCTGTCCCACTCCATTATGTGTTTTTCGTAACAATTTTCACATCCTGTCTTATTACTTATCTGCACATTGCCTTTCTCTGCTCCTAAACATTACATGAAAAGGTGTTTTTCTCTTTTGTTCTCTGCTGTATCCCCAGCAGCTAGCATGAACCTGAATGCTGCCAACAACCAGTAAATGCTTTTGGAAAACACAGTGGGTAACAACAGAAGTTTGGATGGAGAGAAACCTGCAAAGTCTTTCACAGACTAACCCCAGCCATGGCAGCAGTGCTCCAGTGTTCCCTGTGGATAGAGGGTCTGAGGGCCACACAGCCAAACGACAGGGTCCACTCACCATCCCGGAAGCTGGCTTGAGCCTGACGTAAACTGTGAGGAACCAGGATTCCAAACCAGTTCAGGGGGTCCCGAGGGGCCTCAGAGGACTGCGGTTCTGGGGTCTTAGTGGGGCCCTTGCGCCTCCGCAGAGCTGAGGAAAGAAAGGTTGGAGTAGGCTGGGATCTTACTCCCTGGCCTGTATCGTCTTGGTGACAATGTTGAGCTTGATCTGAGCTCATGATTCTAGAAAACACTGTTGGTTGGAAAAATTCCAACTTTGGGGTTCCAGGAAACAGCTTACCACAAAACACAGCCTTTCCCCTTGTGATTCAGATGAGACTGTTTGTCCACTCTTTCCCATGACTCCTGTAGGCCCTGCCGATGACCCTGTTTGCCTGTGACACTGACCTTACCCATTGGACCTGAACATGCTGACAGACCAGACACAGACGTTCCAACTCCCCATTCTTTGTTTCAGGAATGATTAACTGGGATTAGAAGTTTGTCCCTCTGAAACTAGCTAGACACACAGATGAATATTTTCTGTTCAGCTGACTGAAACTTAAGTGATTGTAAAACTATTCCCAGTGTAAAGCAACTCCCCAACTTCTCTACTCCTCCCTACAAAAGTCGAAGGCAAAACCACTCTACAAAAACATTCTGTTCTTCAGCTCTGGGATGCTCTCTCTTATCGCAAAAACCTAATTAAAACCATCTCCATTATTTGCATTTTGTCTTTGACTTTGGGAAGGGGTTCTGCAGAAGGAAGAGGGGGCTCACCTGCTTCGCGAGGCCCCACCTCCTCCGGGGCGTGGACACCAGATCTCACCACCTTGAACTTCTGGAGTCCCTCCTGGGCCTCGCTGAAGGACAAGAAGGGAGGACGGAGCTTTGGCAGCCGAGGCCTGGAGCGCGCCCGCCCACCCAGCCCAGCACGGACGCTTCCTCACCTGGCCTGGAGGCAGACCTGGGGCTCCATGTGGGAAGCATACTGCAGGGGCCCCACCGACTTGGTGCCCATCGCGTAGCGAGCCTTGGCCAGCGAGAGCCAGCCCTGCAAGGAGAGGACAGCGGTGAGCCTCAGTTTACGCCCGTGTGCCCTCCTGCCCGCCCCAGGCGCCTACCTCCTCCACCCGGGCGTTCAACACCGCTCGCTTCCCCTCCAGCTCCTCCAGGTCCCCCAGCAGCTGCAGGAGCAGCGAGTCCAGGTCCGCTCGCAGGTCAAGCGCCGCCATGGACACACATTCACATCCAGACCCGCCACCTTCCCCGTCACCGCCCGCGGTTGGCAGGACAGCCAATGGGCACACGAGATCTTCCATGGAGGGGCGTTCCCAGCTGGGGATCCCCACGCCGGCAGCACCTAGGCCTCCGGGTCAGCTCCTGTAAGGGCAAGCGCACTTAGGGAAGCAGCAGGGAAGCAGCCGATCGACTGGTTTCTCCAGTTAGCCCCCACATGGATCAGCCAGCCGGACTGTCGGCCGGGGCCGCAGGTGGTTCCCAGTCCTTCCGGAAGCTGCCCAGTCTTAGAACTCGGGCCCCTGCTGTGGCGATGGAAGAAGGCGAAGCTGTGCAGAAACCATTTTGGTTGAGGGAAGAGTGGTTTTAAAGTTAATTTGGAAAGGAGCCGGCAAGCAACCTCCAGGTCAGTCGGTGTGCCATTTTTACAGCTGATGAACTGTGTCGAGCTGCTAATTATGATTGTTTTGGCGGTTCATCATCTTGAAACCGTGCATTCTGCACGGCGGTGGCGGGGGAAGGGCGGGGATGGGGCAGCCTCTGGCGGACATCTTTATTAGCTGCAGTCGGAAGTCACGTGTGACATTTTGTAACCAGTCTATTGGTTGTCCCAAGGAGAACGCGCCCTGGAACGGCCAATCGCCTTGCCATGCCCCCTCCCCCGCCCCGCCCTATTCGCCATCTTAACAGGGCATTCCCGACGGCTGCAGGCGCCGGTGAAGCGTCTAAGGGACCATCTTGGTTGAGGGCGGAAGTGAGGACTGCGTGGCGCCAGAGGAACCCACAGAGTCTCCGGGACCCACGTGGAAGCGGCGCTCAAGATGGTAGGAGGATGTTTGAGCTCCTGTTTCGGAGCTGCGGGACGCGTGAAGTGCTAGGGATGTGGCCCTGGGGCCTTGGAGCCTCGGGGGCTCCGGGGCTCCGGGGCTCGGGAGCCAGTAGTGACTGGGCCCGCTGTTCCTGCAGCTGCGCCGCGAGGCCCGCCTGCGCCGCGAGTACCTGTACCGCAAGGCCCGGGAGGAGGCGCAGCGCTCAGCGCAGGAGAGGAAGGAGCGGCTGAGGCACGCGCTCGAAGGTACGGTGGTCGGCCCCGTGGGCGTCTGCGCGGTAAACCCCCCGCACTTACTTGTGTTCGGATATCCAAGCGTCTTTCCAAATGCTTGCCGGCCGTTTTCCTTGCCCATTGGATTCTCCTGTTGGTTTTGAGGGTTCCTTCCGTGTGACAGTGGTACTTGTCGTTGACGTTGCAGTACCCGGGTTTTGCAGCTTGCCCGCTGTGTACAGTGTGTCAAGTTCGTCCCCAGTTTTAAAGGCTTTACCTTGTCCTATAGAAATTCTCTCTAGAGCGGTGGCTCACGCCTGTAATCCCAGCACTTTGGGAGGCCGAGGCGGGCGGATCATGAGGTCAGGAGTTCGAGACCAGCCTGACCAACATGGTGAAACCCCGTCTGTACTAAAAATACAAAAATTAGCTGGCCGTGGTGGCACGCGCCTGTAATCCCAGCTACTCAGGAGGCAGAGGCAGAAATCACTTGAACCTGGGAGGCAGAGGTTGCAGTGAGGCAAGAGCGTGCCACTGCACTACAGCCTGGGGAAAAGAGCAAGACTCCGTCTCAAAAAAAAAAAAAAAAAAAAAAGAAAGTTTCTCCAAAGACTATCTGGATAGCGCGGGTGCCGCAGACTGCACTGCCCATTCTCCCTGCCAGAGTTCTTCTGAGCCCCGTGGAGAACAGTGGTGCCCGAGTGCGTGCGTGGAGCGCTCTGCTCGGCAGTGGGCAGCCTGCGGCCCAGAACCCGCTGAAGCCATGCCCTTGAGGCACTGTGGGCATCATGACTAGCGGTTTTGCTGTCTTGAGAGCTTAAAGGTCTCTGGTTCACCTTCATACATACAGAACAGTCTATATTTCTTTTCAAAAGTAATTTTTAAAGTCCAGCGCCGTGGCTCACTCCTGTAATCCCAGCACTTTGGGAGGCTGAGGCTCACAGATCACTTGAAGTCAGGAGTTCGAGACCACCTTGGCCAACATGGCGAAACACCGTCTCTACTGAAAATACAAAAATTAGCCGGAAGTAGTGATGGGTGCCTGTAATCCCAGCTACTCTGCAGGCTGAGGCAGGAGAATCGCTTGAACCTGGGAGGCGGAGGTTGTAGTGAGCTGACATCACGCCACTGCACTCCAGCCTGGGTGACAGGGTTAGACTCTCACAAAAAAAAAAAAAAAAAAAAAAATCAATTTTTAGGTTTCGACCTGATTGTAAAAGCAATACAATATGTTTAGATATTTTAGAAAGTCTTCAAGTTGTGAGACTAAAGAAAATGAAGTCCTAGTAACCACTGTTTATGGGCTGGCCTGTAGAAAGTTTTGTCACCTCTATCCCTGCTGTATCCAAGCCCAGAAAGGACTGAGATATTTTTATTTCAAGCGTGTACAGGCTTGTAAGCTGTGGTGTATGGAGTGAGCTGAGGGCTCCATGCTTGTGACCCACTCAGCCCCTCTCTCTTCTCCCTGCAGAAAACCGCCTGATTCCCACTGAGTTACGCCGAGAGGCTCTGGCCTTACAGGGGTCCCTGGAGTTTGATGATGCAGGAGGTGAAGGTAACTATACAAGGTAGCCCTCCCCAACACTGAGCTGGCTGGTCTCCCGTCGTTCCTCAGACACACTGGGCACTGTCCCATCAGAGGGAACTGCTCCTGGAACTGTCTCCTATGCCCTTGTCACTGCACAGATGGCATCGCAGGGCTCTCCCTGAGTGTGCCCTGTCCCACTTACATGGCACACGTGGGCCACTGACTCTGCGCCTCGCTTGTTAATTCCCTCCCCCACCGGAGTGCCTGCCGGGGCAAGATGGTGTCCCTCGCACATCATTGGTGCCCATACGTTTAATTCACTGCATTATTCAAGAAACAAGAAAGGAATTCCAAACATTATAGATACTTGTTTTGAGGGAAAAGAGTTTGCCACTGTTCACCTTAGCAGACTGTGGACTTTGTTGTGTAATACAGTAGCTGCTAGCCCCATGTGATTCATATAGCTTAAGTGAACTACAATTAGACAAAAGATTCTGTTCCTCCGCCACATTTGTGCTCGGCAGCCAGAGTGGTTGGAGGCCGCCCTCTTGCCCGTTGTGCATGTGGAGCATTCCTATCCTTGAAGGCTTCAGCAGACAGCACCATCCTGGCGGTCTTGGCTGCCCCCAAGTTAGCATTTCATTCCCGAGACTGTCATGTTCTTGCCCCTCGTGCCCCTGACAGGCGTGACCAGCCACGTGGATGATGAATACCGATGGGCAGGAGTCGAGGATCCCAAGGTTATGATCACTACCTCCCGAGACCCCAGTTCCCGCCTCAAGATGTTTGCAAAGGTACTGGTGAGCAGGGAGTGAGGGGGAGACGCCCAGGACACACAGCCCCCGTCCTCACTGCACACTGCCATCCACGCCCAGGAGCTGAAGCTGGTGTTCCCAGGCGCCCAGCGAATGAACCGAGGTCGACATGAAGTGGGGGCACTGGTGCGAGCCTGCAAAGCCAACGGCGTCACCGATCTGCTAGTCGTTCACGAGCATCGGGGCACACCTGGTGAGGCCAGAGGGAGAGTCGGGGTGGGAGCCATCTGAGGGCAGACGGGGTCTCTGACAGCCACCTTTCCCCGCCAGTGGGGCTCATCGTCAGCCACCTGCCCTTTGGCCCTACTGCCTACTTCACGCTGTGCAACGTGGTCATGCGGCATGACATCCCAGACCTGGGCACCATGTCAGAGGCCAAGCCCCACCTCATCACACATGGCTTCTCTTCCCGCCTGGGCAAGCGGGTGAGTCTGGGGGCCTTCAGGCTGGGGCTGCGGGCCAGGCCAGGCATTTGCCACTCTCTTTCCCTGTGCCCCAGGTCTCTGACATCCTCCGATACCTGTTTCCCGTGCCCAAAGAGGACAGTCACCGGGTCATCACCTTCGCAAACCAGGACGACTACATATCGTTCCGGTGGGTCCCCAGGCCATGCCCTGGGAGAGCGTCCCCACCCTGTGTACCGCGTGCTGCTTGCCTTTGACCCATAGCTGTTTCCTCCCAGGCACCACGTGTACAAGAAGACAGACCACCGCAACGTGGAGCTCACTGAGGTCGGGCCTCGCTTTGAGCTAAAGCGTGAGTTTGAGGCTGAATCCCATGTCTGGGGTCGGGAGGCGAGGCTGGCTGTGCCAGGGCTAATGGCCATCCCTGCCTGCAGTGTACATGATCCGCCTGGGCACGCTGGAGCAGGAGGCCACAGCAGACGTGGAGTGGCGCTGGCACCCTTACACCAATACCGCACGCAAGAGGGTCTTCCTGAGCGCCGAGTGAGCCCGCTCACCACTCAGTCAGGACGTGGACTTGGAACTCAGGATGGGGCTGTCACAGACAGGCCTGCGGAGCTGGGATGCGGAACCATGGTGGGTGGAGAGCTCTGAATAAACCATCTGTGTCATGGCCGCGCCTCGTCTGAGTGGTCAGGCCACGTCTGCAGGGCAAAGCCCATCGGGGTCCCCTTGGGTGGGGACCTGATGGCTGTGGGACGTGCTTGGCCTGGCGTCAATGTGGGGTTAACATAGTCAGATATTTGATGCTGACATCCCCTCTAGTCAGGGTCCTATGAGCTCTTCAGCAGGTGCATGTGGGTAGCAGGCCCAGTCCGTGTCATGGGCAGCCCACCAACCTAACTCAGTGGGAGCTGCCAGTGTGCCAGCGCCGACGGGACAGGCCCAACCCGGTGCTCAGCGGCTGATTCCTCATGTGAGTGGCATCCTGTGGTATTTGTCCTGTGTCTGGCTTATTTCTATTAACATAATGTCCTCCGGGTTCCTCCATGTTATTGCAAATGATAGGATTTTTTTTTTTTTTTTTTTTTCTGAGACGGAGTCTCACTCTTTCGCCCAGGCTGGAGTGCAGTGGCCGGATCTTGGCTCACTGCAAGCCCTGCCTCCCAGGTTTACGCCATTCTCCTGCCTCAGCCTCCCGAGTAGCTGGGACTACAGGTGCCCGCCACCTCGCCCAGCTTTTTTTTTGTATTTTTTAGTAGAGACGGGGTTTCACCATGTTAGCCAGCATGGTCTCGATCTCCTGACCTCATGATCCGCCCGTCTCGGCCTCCCAAAGTGCTGGGATTACAGGCGTGAGCCAGCACGCCCGGCCGATAGAATTTTTTTTGTAAAAACTATATATGCCACATTTTCTTACCGATCCATCCACCAACAGACACTTAGATCGTTTTCATAGTTTGGCGGTTGTGGAAATGCTGCAGTCATCATGGGAGTATAGCTATCTTTTGAAGATAATGATTTCGTCTCCTTTTTATATGTATTCCCAGAAGTGGGATTGCTGCATCAAATGGTGGTTATTTTTAACTTTTTGAGGAACCTCCATACTGCTTTCCATAAAGGCTGTACTAATTTCCATTCCCACCAACAGTTCACTAGGGTTCCCTTTTCTCCACATCCTTGCCAACATTTTTTATCTTGTGTTTTTTAATAATAGCCGTCATAACAGGTATGAGGTGATCTCACATTGCGGTTTTGATTTGCATTTCCCTAACAGTTGGTGATACTGAGCATTTTTGCATACACTAGGTCGTTTGTTCTTTGTTGTTGACTTGAGTCCCTTATATAATTTGGATACTGCTGTGGCCTGATGGTTTGTGTCCCCCAGAAATTCATATAGTGAAATCTCATCCCTATGGTCAACAGTTTAGGGAAGCGATTAGGTCATGAGGACTCTGCCCTCGTGCTTTTATAAAAGATGGCCGCGGGAGCTCTTTTGCGCCTCCTGCCTTGTGAGGACACAGCTAGAAGCTGCCATCTGTGAACCAGGAAGCCCCCCCTCACCAGACACCGAATCTGCTGGAGCCACCATCTTGGACTTCCCAGCCTCCGGAGCTGTGAGAAATAAATGTCTGTTGTTTAAGCTACCCAGTCTGTGGTATTTTGTTATAACAGCCCAAATTGAGTCAGATAATAACCCTTTATCAGATACATGGTTTGCAAATAGTTTTCCCCATTCTGTAGATGCAGCCATCGAGAAGCTCCTCAAGATAGACATTAAATACAAAGAAGCATGGTGTGAAACGCCATGTGTAATATGCTGTCAGTGTGCAAAAGGCAGGGAGGCCCTGCACTTGTGTGTATGTTCTGCATCGTCCCCCAGAAGGCTGGACGCCTTGCTGGAGCACTGGGCACCCAGGGAGCAGGGAGGTTCTTTACCGTAATGTTAGTGGGTGAACATTTTACCCACTTCTTGACCACGGAGACCTGCTCTCTGAGTTCTCTGCCCATTTTTCTTTGGGTGCAGGTAGACACTTGGAAGACATCCTTATGATAGAAAAGCATACAAAAGGCCTGGTGCAGTGGCTCACACCTGTAATCCCAGCACTTTGGGAGGTCAAGGCAGGAGGCTCGCTTGAAGCCAGGAGTTTGAGACTAGCCTGGGCAATATAGGGAGAGCTCATCTCTACAAAACAGTTTTAAAAACACACACAAGTGCACATGGTGAAAAGTAAACCATCATCCTTCCACCCCATACAATCCATCCCTGCTCTCCAGAGGTCGTCGGTATTGACTTTTTAAAGAAGCTGGACTGGTATTTTTTATTCATAGTATCCATAAGTTTGTTGACTGTTTGTTATATTTTAACCTGAAAGGGATCACGTGCACGTCACTCTGAACCTTGCGTCTTACTCTTTAATGACAACTGGATGCCACAGGCTGCCAGGGCTGTCTAGTACCCCTGAATCTGCCTCCTTCCACAGGGTGCCAGGGCTGTCTAGTACACCTGAATCTGCCTCCTTCCTTGTGGCTACATTGTTGGGTGGCTTCGTGTTTTCATCCCCACAAACACTGCTTCAAGAGCATCATTGAACGTACCTCTGTGCGTATTTGTGCAAGTGTATCTGATGAATACATTCCTACACGGGGAATTCTGCCTTTAAAATGATAGAGGCCGGGCGCCATGGCTCACACCAGCACTTTGGGAGGCAGAGGCGGGTGGATCACCTGAGGTCAGGAGTTCAAGACCAGCCAGGCCAATGTGGTGAAACCCCATCTCTACTAAAAATACAAAAAATTGGCTGGGCATGGTGGTGGGTGCCTGTAATCCCAGCTACTCAGAAGGCTGAGGCAGGAGAATCGCTTGAACCTGGGAGGTAGAGGTTGCCGTGAGCCAAGATCACGCCACTGCACTCCAGCCTGGGCAACAAGAGCAAGACTCCGTCTCAATAAAAGGAAAAAATTAAAATAAAATGATAGTAGAGGTTGTGTCTCTCCACAGGCACCATCACAAGATGTGAGCACCTACCCCCCAGGTCAGCCCTGGGCATCATACGAGGTTTTAACCTCTCTGTCAAGCGCTAGGTGCAAAATGTTTTCCCCCAATTGCATTTGCGTTTCTTTAGTTACTCTGGAGGTTGTGCTCTTTTCAAATACTTGCTGGCCGTGTGTGTATATATTTTCTATGACCGGTCTGCTCTCCTTACAGATGCAATTGTTCACCTCTAGATTGATGGTTTTAAATCTTGTTAGTTGTGGAAAATTTGAAACATACAAGGGCAGAGAAGATGGTATAGTGAGTTGCTGAGCTGGTTTTGATATGAGCCAGTCTTCAGAGCCCACCCATCCCTGTATCCACCAGTTTATTTTGAAGTAGATCTCAGACATCACAGCATTTCATCCATATGTATTTCCATGTATATCTCTAAAAGGTAAGGACTCAACAACAACAAAAATGACATTTAAAATTATCAATGATTATTCCTTAATATCATCAGATATCCAGTTAATGTTCAGCTTGCCTTGATGACAGTGTGTTAGTTTCAACTAAGATTGACATCAGGTCCATTCATTGCAAATGATGGACAAGTCTCAAGTCTGTTTTTAAAAACAGCTTTATTGAGATAGTCAACATATTACACAATTCACAGCGCAGGCTGAACTCACAGCCTTGTGTGCCCGTCCCTGTGCATCAATGATTTTTTAAAAATCATATTCACAGGGCTGTGTAACCATCACCACGATCTAATTTTAGAACATTTTTTGTACCCCCCTGCCCCACCCCGGAGAGAAACCCCATACCCATTAGCTGTCACTCCAATCCCCTCCCTCCCACCAGGCCCCCAGCCCCTCTGGCAACCATGAATCTACTTTTGGCGAGATTCTGCTGAGACATTATAACAAGAATTTTTTTTTTTTTTTTTTTTTTTTGAGACAGATTCTCGCTCTGTCGCCCAGACTGAAGTGCAGTGGTGCGATCTCCACTCACTGATAGCTCTGCCTCCCAGGTTCACGCCTTTCTTCTGCCTCAGCCTCCCGAGTAGCTGGGACTACAGGTGCCTGCCACCGTGCCGGGGTAATTTTTTGTATTTTTAGTAGAGATGCCGTTTCACTGTGTTAGCCAGGATGGTCTCAATCTCGATCTCATGATCTGCCCGCCTCAGCCTCCCAAAGTGCTGAGATTACAGGCGTGAGCCACCGCACCTGGCCTTAGAACAGGATTTCTTTTGTTACATGAATACTTTTGGTCTCTATGGATTTGCCGTTTCTGAACATTTCATGTAAATAGACTAATGTGGCTTTTCTGACTGGCTTCTTCCACTTAGCATAATGTTTTCTAAGCTTATTCACAGTGTAACTCATGTCAGCACTTCATTTCTTTTCATTGCCAAATAATATTCCATGGATGTCCCTCTACGTGGGGCATTATTCTATGCCACATTTGATCCATCAGTTGATGAAATTTAGGTTGTCCCCCACATTTGGGCTATCGTGAACAGTGCTGCTATGAGCATTTGTGTGTTATGTTCTGAGTCTCTATAAGATTGTCTGTTTCTTTGCAGTTTACTCAATTAGGAAACTGGTTTGTCTTAATAGACCTTTCACTGTCTGGATGTTGCTGATCTCAACACTGTAGTGTCATTTAACATTTTTGTGTGCCGTCGTGTTTCCTCTGAATTAATATTGAGATCTAGAGGCTCGATCAGATATACGTTCAAATTTTTTTTTAGCAGGAATACTTGATGGGGGTGTTCTGTTCTTTCATTAGGAGTCGCAGTGCCTGCCTGGGAGTTGTTCTTCTGATGTCAGTAGGCAGTGTTATCGCTTAACTCCATTAATTTATTAGGGGTTCAAACTTGGTGCCTATTTCTCAAGAAATTAATATGGGAGCTTTTTGCATTATAGTTTCAAATTCATTAAAATGGTGTGTGGAAGTACTTAGTATATACTTTTTTCTTTTTTTTGAGACAGTCTCGTTCTGTCACCCAGGCTGGAGTGCAGTGGCGTGATCTTGGCTCACTGCAAGCTCTGCCTCGGGGGTTCAAGCAATTCTCCTGCCTCAGCCTCCTGAGTAGCTGGGACTACAGGTGCGTGCCACCATGCCCGGCTAATTTTTTTAGATTTTTAGTAGAGATGAGCTTTCACCGTGTTAGCCAGGATGGTCTCGATCTCCTGACCTCGTGATCCACCTGCCTCGGCTTCCCAAAGTGCTAGGATTACAGGCTTGAGCCACCATGCCTGGCCTACTTAGTATATTTTAAATAGCTACCTTATTAAATTTTCTTGTAAGTCCTTACAGCTTTTCATAAGAGTTTCTAAAACTTTGTAGCTGATTATGCTATATGCCAATGAGCATTTCTGATGGGCCCCTCCCTCCTTTCTCCTTGCCACCCTGCATTGCCTAGGACTTAGAACACCCTGGTCAGCAGCAGCAGTGAGGGTGCCCCCTCGTTACAGGAATCCTTCCATCGGTGTTTACACTCACCCAAGCATGGATGCACACTCGTGTCTCTCCGGGGTTACAACTGATGGGCAGACAGCCACGCACACGGATCCATGCATCCCTTTGGCTGTCCTGGGAACTACACTCAGCTGTGATCCATGGGCTGTGCCATCAGGGCCCGCAGATGGCCCTTATCTGTGCAGGACCCCGGCCGGCATTTACTGACAATAACGTGGCCAGTTGGTCTTTTCTTTTTTTTTTTTTTTGAGGCGGAGTCTCGCTCTGTGGCCCAGGCTGGAGTGCAGTGGCCGGATCTCAGCTCACTGCAAACTCCGCCCCCCGGGTTCATGCCATTCTCCTGCCTCAGCCTCCCGAGTAGCTGGGACTACAGGCGCCCGCCACCTCGCCCGGCTAGTTTTTTGTATTTTTTAGTAGAGACGGGGTTTCACTGTTTTAACCAGGATGGTCTCGATCTCCTGACCTCGTGATCCGCCCGTCTCGGCCTCCCAAAGTGCTGGGATTACAGGCTTGAGCCACCGCGCCCGGCCGGTCTTTTCTAAATAAAGCATACAGAGGAAGTGTGCTGAGGCTGGGCCAGCATTAGGTATAGAACCTGCAGGCCGAGGAGGCGGCAGCCTGACCCGCCTGTCAGTCATGGAAGTCCCAGAGTGCTACCAGCGTTGCTGTTAGAGCACTTGTCTGCCCGAGTTTATTTCCTCCAGGGGCACATCAGGGGCCTGCTCTGGGCGATGCAGATGCCCAGGCTCTGCCCTGGAGAAGTGGGGGAAAGCTGTTTTGAGCATTTTAAAGATGGGGAGGAGGCCTTTCCCCTCTACTCCCAGTGGTTTCCCCTCCTTTCTGAAGCAGAATTGCAGGACAGCTCCTGAGAGCAGCAGCCAGCCTCCACAGAGCGGGGGGTTCTGGGGTTTGGTCCAGCGCTGAGAAGGGAAAGGGTGGCTTTCTCTTTCGCCTGTTTCCCCGGCGCTGAGCTGCTGACCCTTTCTCAGGGAGGGACCAGGAGGCGTCTTCGATTCGGAACACTGAAGCCTGGCACACATGAGGGGAGTTAATGGAGATGGGAACAAAGGCTCTCCCAGAGGACTTACAGCTCTCAGGCAGCGGACAGGAAGGGGCATGGCCACGGCTTCCTCTTGCACTGAAGAGGGGTGCATTTTTCCTGTTTGCTAAATGCCAGACTTGGGGATGGACCAACAGGACAGCTCGACCAGCTTGAAGGTTTTTAACAGAACAAAACAATGGGAAAATGTTTTCAAATTTCTACCCCCCCTTCTGCTTTTGTTTTAACTTAGAGGAGGTGGGCGTGGCAGTCTGAGAAAAGGAAACTAGCAGTGTAATAATAACATTAATGGCACCAAGTGTATACTGCAAGCCAAGTGCTGTTCTATCTAAATGCTTTATATACAATGATTTCCTTAAATTCTCACAATAAAGCAACAAGAAGAGACACAGTCCTACAGAAGAGGAAAATGGGACACAGAAATTAAATGACTTGCCCAAGGTCATACTGAGAAAGTCATGGTGCCAGAATTCTGACTCAAACATTTTGGTTCCAGTCTTCTGCCCTTTTTTAACTAAGCAAAAAAGGAAGCTAGAGAAGAACTGTACTCTGGAGATGCCAGCAGTCTCCAAGGAGCTCCCCGTAAACATGCCGGAGGAACAGATGTCTGCCAGCAGTCTCCACCGTAGTTTCTCTTTTCCCCTTTGCAGCCTCAGAGCAGGCTGAACTCACAGCCTTGTGCACCTGTCCCTGTGCATCTTTCTCTCGGCTCTGTTGAGCGACCCATCTGGCCACACTGACTGGTGGGCAGGTGACAGACTGGCACGTAGCACGTGGGCTTTGGCATGCTTGGGGTCTCTGCAGCAGTGCCAGCTGCTCCCGTTGTGCGAGACGGCTGCCGGCAGTGTGAACAGGAGGGCCACCAGCAGCCGTGAGTCTCATCGTAAGAACACAGCCGGCAGTCCTCCGGGAGAGAAAAGCTGGGGTGAGCCAGGGCCTCTGGAAGATGTGGGGTCTTCCCATCCCCCACACCCAGCCTGAGCTGAACGGAGCGAACTAAGAGAGACATGACGGACGGTCAGCTGTCGGGAGGACAGGTGGGTTTAACAACAAGGGGGGCTTGGAGTGAGCGTGAACACCAGGCCAGGAAGACACTCAAAGCAGCTGGAAGTAGAAATGGCAGACCACGGCCTCAGCCACTTAATGTTCACAGGCCACAAGGCAGCATCTGGCTAGTCACTCAGATCCTCTAACAGACAAACCACCAAACACACACACACACACACCCTGGCTGGACAGACTTCCAGATGGACAGGATCCCAGGGGAACACCCAGCGGGACCAACAGACGGATTACTGACAGATGGGAAGACCCTCAGCCAGACATCCAAATAGACCTATGGCCAGAGAGACACCTGAGCCCCCCAGCCAGGCAAAGGTCAGAATCCCTCAAGGACAGGCTCCCTCCCCGAAATGGACAGAGACGTTACCCCAGAGGAGAGAACACACCACCCACCTAGTCAGCCAGACCTTCAGCTGGACAACATGCCCTCCACCAGTCAGACAGACCTCAGCCTATGAGGACAGACCCTCAACAGGATCCCTGCTGCTGGACAGAGATCCTCTAGCCCATGATGACTGCCCTTAATAACCACGTGTGCCCAAGGGACCCCAGCTGACTTCCAGTGAATTCCCTATCACCACCATCCTAAACGACGACTATTGTCCTCCGACCTCCCTTAGAATGCTCCAAGATGAAACTGAAAAATGATGACCATGGATTTCACAGCGACCCCTGCAGACCTCACAATAAATCAAACAGCCCTAGCTGCTGACCCCACAGACCCGCTTTGATCCCTCCATCCCTTAAGCCAAGGTCAGCAAACCACAGCTTGTAGGCCCCACACACACACTAGAATAATTCATGACACACGAAAATCACATGAAATTCTAATTTCTTTGTTCATAAAGAGTTTCACTGGGACACAGCCACACTGTATACTGTCTGCTTTCACGTGCCACAGCTGAGTTAAGCAGCTGGGGCAGAGAGAGCAAAGCCAAAACCACTTCCTCCCGGGCCCTTTAGGAACGTGTGCCTTCAATACTCGGATGGCTCCTAGTGAATTAAATTCACCACCTGACATCCTGCCCCTGTTGACCCTTCAAAGACTCAGGCACACATGCAGGCCCCAATGCTACCTTCAACCCCTCAAGGACCTCAAGCCAGTGTCCACGGACGCCCCCTCCACTGGCACCCCCTCTGAATTCTTCCCACTGGGCGAGGAGGGGGCTGACCTAGGCCTGTCCTTGAAGAGACCCCGGTGCCAGTCGGTTCTCTCCAGCCTCCCCTCGGCGATCCCGGAAGCCGGCTCGTCTCTAACCTCCGCACACTTTCCGCGGATGGGCGTGAAGGCCGAGCGCCCGGGGTGGGGCCGCGCGGGCTCCGAACACCGAGGCTGGGGCGCCCTGCTCGCCGCTGCGCGCGTCCATTGGCTGCCCAGGCCAGGGCGGGGGCTCCGTCTCCGGCCTCCGCCTCCCGCGGCGTCCACACTCGCGGCGGCCGGGCTGGACCTCGCTGGCCCGCGGCGCCATGAGCCGCAGTCTGGACGCCGCGCGGAGCTTCCTGGAGCGGCTGGAGGCGCGGGGCGGCCGGGAGGGGGCCGTCCTCGCCGGCGAGTTCAGCGTGAGTGGCGCGCCCCGGCCCTGGCCCCGCGGACTCCGGTCCTTCGCCCCCGGCGGGCTCTGCCTTTCCGTCTCGGCGTCCCGGGTGTCTCCCCGCCTCGGGGATCTCTCCGTGTGTCTCTCCCCAGCGCTTCTCTGTTGCTCTTGCTGTCTCCGTCTTCGCCCTTTGCCCACCGCGGCCCGGCCTGGACGGACCGTGCACACCCTCCTGGTGTCCTCGCGCGCCCGGAACAACCTGGCTGGGGCGGGGCGGGCGGGGCGGGCGCCGCAGGGAGGGGGGCGGCCTTGCTACGCCGGACAGCCCCGGCCCCGCCGCTCCTGGCGACCTGACTGTCCCCTGTGACCGCAGGAAGGAAGGGGCTGCCGCAGGCGAAGAGGAACGCGGGGGCCGTGGCGTGGTGAGGGGGTGAACGCGGGGCCCGAATCCGCGTCCGGGCCCGAATCCGCGTGTGGTCCCGGCGGTCTACCTGGCCCCTCTGGCCTCGGCTTCTCCCTGGTGAAATGGGGACATGAATGACCAAACTGGCCTGAGGATTAAATGGTGCGGGTGGAAAGCGCTTAGCACACACTGGGCGCGCACTTCGCAGGGGCCAACGTCACTGCCTATAAAGATTCTAAACGTGGGCTGGGTGCGGTGGCTCACACCTGTAATCCCAGCACTTTGGGGGGCCGAGGCGGGAGGATCGCTTGACCTCAGGAGTTCAAGACCAGCCTGGGCAACACAGCGAAACTCCTTCTCTACTAAAAATACAAAAATCAACTTTGCGTGGGCACGTGCCTGTAATCCCAGCTACTAGGGAGCAGAGACGGGGGACTCGCTTGAACCTGGGAGGCAGAGGTTGCAGTGAGCTGAGATGGTGCCACGGCACTCCAGCCTGGGCGACAGAGTGAGACCCCATCGCAAACAAAATCAAACCAAACAGAAAGTCTAAACGTTACAATACGGGTAGTGCAAGCCCAGCGTTAGGAAGGTGCACGCAGCATGCTAGGCGCTGCACACTACGGTCAATGATGTGTTTGAAATGTAATATCTTATAGCTTACGTACCAGACATAGAAACATACCTTACAAATGCATAAACTGATATATGGTGATGCATATCAAGTTTAGCAATATATGACAAATACATAAAAATAGTATAAAAGACCGTTTATACAATAAGCATTATATAACTGCATAAAACAATACAAACGAATATAACAAAGATTATAATTTATAAAATGACCAAAGTTATTTGATAACTTCGTAAGTAAATATACAATATGTAACAGATAATTATCAACCTAAGTAATTTACACACATGTAGAAACATTGTATATAAGAAACTAAGAAATGCATAATAAATGTAAAATACATAATTACACAATATAAGAATGTGTGTAACAAACGTAAACGTAATACCCATGTGATATATGACATCAGGCGACTGGGTGGGTTCTGAACTGTGCACAGCGCCCAGGGCCTCACATGCCGAAGGCTGGGTGGTGAGGGCACCCCTATCCCCCAAGCCTGCCTCCCGCATGTGCAGGAATCACTGGGCTCTTCTAGGTGTTCCCACTACACAAGGGCATCATGAGGGCTTAAATGACCCAACACACCAAGTAAAGCACTTAGAAGAGTGGCTGGCACACACTATTCTAAGTGGCATGGGTGTTACTTATCATTGAGATTATGAATACCTGACGATGATGGTAATACACAATTCACTAATTATTATTATAATCTCCCAGTAACACAGTGCCTATGGTATCTTGTACATAATATGTTATCCATTATAATGCCTATGCATTGTACATTCTCTTAGGTTTAGTTATATAACCCTTAATTTATTTCATCGCAGTTATTGCTTACAGGACAGTGTTACAGATTGAGTGTGCAGGGGGTGGGTGCCGAGAGGTCTGAGTTCGACCCTCACCGTGTGCCTTCCTGGTTGGGAACTTCCACAAGTCGCTGAACCACGTGGTGCCTAAACTTCCCCGCCTGCACAATGGGGGCCTCAATAATAGTACCCACGTCGTAGGAACCTGTGATTATTACCTGCCCTTAGCACAGAGACTGGCACAGAGAAGGTGCTCTGGGTCGCTATTTCTGTATCATTATTATTAGGCAGGCCCGGTGCCATCGGGGTCTGCACTCACCTCCCCAGGCCACTGGCTTTGTATCCTGCGCGTGCCTAGGTGGCCCGGGACTCTGACCTGGCTCCTCTCCTGTCTCCTCCCCTCCCCGGCCCACTCATGATGCTCTACCAGGACATCCAGGCCCGCTCGGCCGCCTGGAAGGCTGATGGCATATGCTCCACTAAGGCGGGCAGTCGGCCAGAGAACATGAGGAAGAACCGCTACAAAGACGTGCTGCCATGTAAGTCGGGGCTTCCGTAGGGAGCCGGTGCAGCCGCGCACACACCGCCACTGTCCAGGCATCAGTGTGCACTGGAGTCACCCACTGCGCTCTCCTCCCAGAGCCTCACCCTCTGCACTGCTCAGCAGCCCACCGGGGCACCTTGGTGGGATCTCTGCAGGTGTGTGGTCCCCTGCTGGCTTTCAGCCAGGGGGCTGTCAGACCCTCGGTCACCCTATCCTCCCCAAACTCCACGTTTCTCACCTTATCTGCTGACAGATGATCAGACGCGAGTAATCCTCTCCCTGCTCCAGGAAGAGGGACAAAGCGACTACATTAATGGCAACTTCATCCGGGTGAGGGTTGGGGTCAGGGAAGGAGGTGGACTGGGAGTGGCCGGGGGGTGGGCAGCAGAATCTCAGTAGTGAATTCGGCCTTCACCAGGGCGTGGATGGAAGCCTGGCCTACATTGCCACTCAAGGACCCTTGCCTCACACCCTGCTAGACTTCTGGAGACTGGTCTGGGAGTTTGGGGTCAAGGTCAGCACTTGGGGGCAGGGCACAATGGTGGGGTCAACATCTAAGTAACCCCTCAGCGTTTCCCTGGCCCCCTCACCCAAATCACCTTCCTCTCCCCTGACCCACCTTGTCTAGGTGATCCTGATGGCCTGCCGGGAGATAGAGAATGGGCGGGTAGGTGTCCTCTGTCCCCGGGTTTCATGTCCTCATGCAAGGAGGAGGGAGGAGGGAGGAGGGAGGAGGGATCTTGCTAGCTCCTCCTTGACCCCAGGACTCGAGGGTCCAGCTCTTGGAGTGGCCTTACTATGGCTCTGTGGGAAGCCCCATTGTTGCTCTAAGTTTCTGTTGATCTGTTATTCATCCCCCAGTGTTGGCAACCCCTCTCCTGCTGGGTTTCCCAGCCATTTCACACCTTAGACCATAAGGCCCTATTCTGACTTCTTCCCCTGTAGGCTGTGATCTCTCTTTCCACCTCTCTCCTCCTTATTCACTCCACTCTAACAACTCTGGTCTCTGCTGTTCCCCACATGTTCAGGGATGGCTCTGCCTCAGGGCCTGTGCCTTGGCTATTCCTTCAGCCTAGGACATCCTTCTCCATGGCTTGCTTTATCACCTCCTTCAGGTTTTTGCTCAAATGTTAACTCCTCAGTGAGACCTTCCTGGGTGGCTCTTCACACCATTTTAAACTCTCAGAACTTCCACTCTCCCTCCTTTGTCCTACTTTTCCTTTTTTCTTCACAGCTCTTGCAAACTCCTAACACACTGGATAATCTACAAATGTATTATGAACATTGTTTATTCTTAATCTCCCGATTTAGAAGGTAAGATCCGTAAGTCCAGGGATTTTTGTTTTGCCTGTTAACATAAATTAGTTAAATAAATAAATGCATGTCAACAATGAAGGCTGAAGGCACATAGCTTCATGTGGTTTCTACATTCTTGCCTGCTCCATGGATGGGGTGGGGGTTCCCTGGGGTGACTAGCTGATGGTGGAGACTGTATGATCTGTAGTGATGTCTCTTTCTCATTCCTGATTTTGGTAATTTGTGTTCTCTCTCTCTGTCTTTCGGTTTCATCTCTCTATCTTGCTATCTCTTTTTTCATGCTCCTACCTCTTTTTTGTAAACATGTATTAGAACACAGCCACACTCATTTATTTACATATTGTCTATGCCTGCTTTTATGCTACATTGGCAGAGTTGAGTAGTTGCAAGGTGAATAAATTATATGGCCTGTAAATTCTAAAGTATTTATCTGACCCTTTATAAAAGTGTCAGCCAATCTTTGGACTAGAGATTTTTTATTATTTTTCAAAGAAACTGCTTTGGTTGTATTCATTTGTATTCATTTTCTCTATTGATTTTTTCATTTTCCACCTTTTTTTTTTTTTTTGAGACAGTCTTGCTCTGTTGCCCAGGTGGGAGTGCAGTGGTGCAGTCTTAGCTCACTGCAACCTCTGCCTCCCAAGTTCAAGCAGTTCTCCTGCCCCAGCCTCCTGAGTAGCTAGGAATACAGGCACATGTTACCACGCCCAACTAATTCATTTTCTACTTGAATTTCAAGTGTACTTGAAAACAACATGTATTCTGCTTTGGTTGGCTGGAGTGTCCCATAAATACCAATTAGGTCAATTGACAGACTTTTTTGAAAGACACTTTTGTATCTTTACTGTGTATTTTATATCTTTACTGATTTATTTTCTCTAAATATATCGATTGCTTAGAGAAGAGTGTTGAAATTACTGATCCTCTTGTTCAATAAATATCGATTAGGTCAAGTTTGTCAACAGCACTAGTCAAGTCTTATTTCTGACAATTTTTTTGGTCTGCTTGTCCTATTATTTGCTGAAAGAGGAATGTTGAAATCTACTTTAATATTCTTTCAGTTTTACTTTCCATGTTTTGAAACTTTATGATTGAGTACATATACATTTAGGATTATGTCTTCCTAATGATTGGATCCCTTTTCTAATATGTAATGACTGTCTTTATTTCTGTTAATATTTTTTTCTGAAGTATACTTTGATATTAATATAGCCATTTAAATTTCTTTCTTTTCTTTTCTTTTTTTTTTTTTTTTTTTTTTGAGATGTAGTTTCCCGCTTGTTGCCCAGGCTAGAGTGCAATGGCATGATCTTGGCTCACTGCAACCTTTGCCTCCCAGGTTCAAGTGATTCTCCTGCCTCACCCTCCCAAGTAGCTGGGATTGCGGGTGCCTGCCACCACGCCCAGCTAATTTTTGTATTTTTAGTAGAGACGGGGTTTTACCACGTTGGCCAGGCTGGTCTCAAACACCTGACCTCAGGTGATCCACCTGCCTCAGCCTCCCAAAGTCCTGAGATTACAGGCAGGAGCCACCGCCCCCTGCCTTAAATTTCTTTAGAGTTTGCATATGTCTTTTCCCATTCTTTTACTTTATATCTATGTTCATCTTTAATTTTTAGTGTGTTTCTTGTAGGTGGTGTATCATAGGGACTTTTTTTTTTTTTTTTTTTTTTAAGAGAGAGAGGAATGGAGTGGTGCAATCATAGTTCACTGTAACCTCAAACTCCTGGGCTCAAGTGATCGTCCTAGCTCAGCCTCCCTAAGGAGTTGGGACTGCAGGCATACATCACCATACCTGATTAATTGTTTTTTATTTCTTGTAGAGATTAAGTCTCACTGTATAATCCAGGCTGGTCTTGAACTCCTGGCCTTAAGCTGTCCTTCCACCTCAGCTTCCCAGAGTGCTAAGATTACAGGCATGAGCCACTGCATCTAGCCAGGACTTACTTTTAAATCTAATTTGACAGTCTCTGCCTTTAGTTGGAATATTTAGCCTTTAATGTAATTATCAATAATGTTGGGTTTAGACCTACCTTTCTTGCTATTTGTTTTCTATTTGCTCTGTTTGTTCTTTTATTCTGTCTTTCAGAGTGAGAATTTTTTATTAATCTATTGCATAGTAATTATTCCCTTATTAGCTATACATCTTTATTTTAAATATTTAGTGGTGGCTTTAGGGTTTACAATATATATCTTTAACTTATAGTCTATAGTCAAATAATATTATACATTTCATGTAAAATGTCAGAACTTTACTGTAGTATATTTCAATTACCCCTTTCCATACTTTGTGCTATTGTTACTATATATTTTAGTTCTATATATAAAATATACACCAAAGTACACTGCTATTATATTTGCTTTAGAATATCCTTTTTAAACATCCGTATTGATTGATATACAATTCAGTCATTGAAAGTGTGCAATTCCATCATTTTTCTATATTCCTGAGTTATGCAACTATTACCACAGTAAGTTTTTGAACACTTTCATCATTCCATAAAAAAATCCAGGCCAGGCATGGTGGCTCACGCCTGTAATCCCAGCACTTTGGGAGGCTGAGGCCGGTGGATCACGAGGTCAGGAGATCAAGACCATCCTGGCCAACACAGTGAAACCCTGACTCTACTAAAAATGCAAAGATTAGCTGGGTGTGGTGGCACGTGCCTGTAATCCCAGTGACTCAGGAGGCTGAGGCAGGAGAATAGCTTGAACCAGGGAGTTGGAGGTCACAGTGAGCCAAGATCACCCTACTGCACTGCAGCCTGGCGACAGAGCAAGACTCTTGTCTCTCAAAAATAAATAAATAAATAAATAAAAATAAAGAAACAAATAAGAAAAAAGAAAAAGAAATCCTATATCCATTAGCAGTCACTCCCCATTTCCCACCAACCGTTACAGCCCTAGACAATCCCTATTTTTGTCTTTATAGATTGGCTTACTTTGGATATTTCATATAAATGCAATCATATAATATGTAGCCTTTTTTTGCCTAGCATGTTTTTTTTTGTTTTTGTTTTTGTTTTGTTTTGCTGAAGACTATTCCATTGAATGGATCTGTCACATTTTACTTATCAGTTGATAGAATTTGGGTTCTTTCTACTTTTTGGCTGTTATGAACAGTGCTACTATCAACACTGATATACAAGTCTCTGTGTAGATGTGTGTTTTCACGTCTCTTGCGTATTGCTGGGAATTGTTGGGCCATATGGAAACTCTATTTTTAACATTTTGAGGAACTGCCAAACTGTTTTCCACAGTGGCAGCATCATTTTACATTTCTTCGGCAATGTTTGAGGGTCCCCATTTCTTCTCCCCGATGCTTGTTACTGTCTTTCTGTTTTTATAGCTATCCTAGGGGATGTGAAGTGGTATGCCATTGTGTCTTTCTTTAAATGATGCGGTAAAATATACATAACATAAAATTTGCCATTTTATAGATGCTCAGTGAGCAATGTTAAAAATAATTTTGCCATTTAAACAATTTCAAGTGTACACATAAAATTTGCCATTTTATAGGTGCTCAGTGAGCAATGTTAAAAATAATTTTGCCATTTAAACAATTTCAAGTGTACAATCCAATTGAATTAGGTACATTCACAATGGATGTAACCATTCCTACTATCTATTTTCAGAACATGTTCATCATCCCAAACAGAAATTCTGTACTCATTAAACAATAACTCCCCATTCCCCCATTTCCAGGCAGCCTCTATTCTCCTTTCTGTCCCTATGAATTTGCCCATTCTGGGTACCTTGTGCAAGTGGAATCAGGAATACACTTATACAATACTTGTCCTTTTTTCAAGGTTCATCCATGTTGCAGTGTGTATCAGAATTTCACAATTATCAAGGCCAAATAATATTTCATTGTATATATATATCACATTTTGTTTATCCATTCACCTGTTGGACATCTGGGTTGTTTGTACCTTTTGGCTATTGTAAATAATGCTGCTACAAACATTGGTATACGGGCTGGGCACGGTGGCTTACGCCTGTAATCCCAGCACTTTGGGAGACCAAGGCAGGTGGATAACGAGGTCAGGAGATGGAGACCAGCCTGGCTAACATGGTGAAACCTCATTTCTACTAAACATACAAAAACAGCCAGGCGTGGTGGTGGGCACCTGTAGTCCCAGCTACTCGGGAGGCTGAGGCAGGAGAATGGCGTGAACCCATGAGGTGGAGCTTGCAGTGAGCCGAGATCACGCCACTGCACTCCAGCCTGGGAGACAGAGTGAGACTCCATCTCAAAAAAAAAAAAAAAAAAAAAAAAAAAATTGGTGTACAAGTATCTGTTTGAATCCCTGTTTTCAGTTCCTTGGGTATATACCAAGAGTGGAATTGCTGGATCATATGATAACTCTATGTTTAACATTTTGTTTTCCACAGTGGCTGTACCATTTCACGTTCCCATCAACGGAGAGAGAGAGAGGGAGGGATATTTGTAGTTTAATGACAAGGATACGGTCTACATTGTTAGGCTATCTTCTCTTTGGGAAAATCATAGAGTATACTTACACAAACATAGAGGGTATATACATTTTTTTTAATATGTATTTTTTCATATGGAAAACCAAATGTCCCAGCACCATTACTGAGTATCAGTCATTTCCCCAACTAAATATGCAATGTCAATATCAAGTGCCATGTGTCAGGTTTCTACATATACTCCATTATAATCTATGGCACCACCATCGTACATGTGATCTGTTGTTAACCAAAACATCGTGTGGCATATGACAATGAGATATATGTCACCCTAATGGTGGTTTTGGTCTTCATGTGCTTATTCGTCCATTTGTATATCTTCTCTGGACAAATGTCTATTCAGGTCATTTATTCATTTTAAAATTGGGTTTTTTGAGGTTGTCTTTTATTATTGAGTTGTAAGAGTTATTCTGGGTATAAGTCCCTTATCAGTACATGATTTAAAATGTCTTTCCCATTCTGTGGGTTGTCATTTCACTTTCTTGATGGTGTGTTTTGAAGCACAAACATTTTGTGAAATTTTAATTCCAATCTATTGTGTTGCTGTGCTTTTGGTGTATCTAAGAAGCTGTCGTCTAATCAGAGGCCATAAAGACTTACTCCTGTTTTTCCTTCTAAGTGTGTTGTAGTTTTCTTGCTTACATTTAGGTCTCAGATTTACTTTGGGTGAACTTTTCTACGTGATGTGAGATAGGGGTCCACATTCACTCTTTTGCAGGTGACTATCCAGTTGTTCCAGAACCATTTGTTGAAAAGACTATATGCTTTGCCCATTGAATGGTCTTGGCCCCTGTGTTGAAAATTAATTGGCCATAAATATAAGGGTTTATTTCTGAACTCTCAATTTTATTAAGTTGATTGATGTGTTTATCTTTGTGCCAGTATAACAATAGTTTTGATGATTATACCTTTGTAGAAGTTCTGAAATCAGGAAGTATGAGTCTTCCAAATTTGTTCTTTTTTCAAGATTGTTTTGGCTATTTTGGGTAGGTCCCTTGCTGTGCAGAAGAGTTAAACATAGCAAGCATAACTGTTTATGCTTAGGCCTTCCTGTAGACTCTTGGGCAGCCTCTAGAAACCTAGCTTTCTGATAACTGTGCTCACTATGCCTAAACTGTTAATACAAACAATATGCTTTATGCAGAACACCTGTTCTCCTGCTGGTAGTCTGACATTTTGGTACAACCTAGGCAGAGTGTGCCTACATGCTGTGCAGAAGGCGCCCCAATAAAAAGCCTGAGCACTGAGTTTCTAATGAACTTCATTATAAAAGACCGTTGGGTTTTGTCAAATTTTGTTCTTCACATCTATTCAGATGATCATTTGTTTTGTATTCTACCAATATGGTGTATGACATTGACTTTCATACACTGAAACAATCTTACATTCCTGGGATTAACCCCACTTAGTCATGGTGTTTAACACTTTGCCAGTATTTCGTTGAGAATTTTTGTTTCTATGTTTGTGAGATATTGGTTAGTAGTTTTTTTTTCTTGTGATGTCTTTGGTTTTGGTGGCAGGGTAATACTTGCCTCACACAATATGTTGGGAAATGGTTCCTCTCAGTTTTTTGCAAGAGTTTGTGAAGGGCTGGTATTAATTCCTCTTTGATAAAATTCACTAGGTTATTTTTTCAAAGATGTTTAAAATGAGAGAAATGTCTTTTACATTTAGCCACTTACTTTTCTCCCTACTCTGCTACTTTGTGTGGATCTGTATTTCCATTTATATCATGTTCCTTTTGTATGCAGAGCTTACTTATTCTATTTATGTAAGAGTTAGGGTCTCACTCTGTCACACAGGCTGGAATGCAGCGTGCAGTCCCTACTCACTGCAGCCTCAAACTCCTGGGCTTAAGCCATCTTCCCACCTCAGCCTGCCAAGTAGTTGGGAGTACAGGTGTTCCACCACACTCAGCTCATTAAAAAAAAAAAATTTTTTTTAGATACAGTCTAGTTATGTTGCCAACACACCTAGCTAATTTAATTTTTTTTTTATTATTATTTTTTAAGATACAGGCTGTGTTGCTCAGGCTGGTGTTGAAGTGGCCGTAAGCAATCCTCCTGCCTTAGCCTCTCAAATAGCTGGGATTACAGGGAGCAGCCACCATCTGTAAGCATCTGAAGAGCTTACTCTAGTATTTCTCAGAGTGCAAATTTGTTTGTGATGAATTCCCTCAGCGGTTGTCTGAAAAGGTTTTTAGCATTTTTAGGATATTATACCATTGACTTGCAGTTTCTGACAAAATGTTGCTATAATTCTTAACTTTGTTCCTCAGTATGTGATG
Organism: Chlorocebus sabaeus; assembly: GCF_047675955.1. Taxonomy (NCBI): domain Eukaryota; kingdom Metazoa; phylum Chordata; class Mammalia; order Primates; family Cercopithecidae; genus Chlorocebus; species Chlorocebus sabaeus. The sequence continues at coordinate 211,531 of NC_132913.1, read as the reverse complement.
TGCCTTTTTGTGCGTAATGCTTTTATGATTTTCTCTTCTGGGGCCGGGTGCAGTGGCTCATGCCTGTAATCCCAGCACTTTGGGAGGCCAAGGCGGGTGGATCACTTGACGTCAGGAGCCCAGACCAGCCTCGTCAACCTGGTGAAATCCCGTCTCTACTAAAAATACAAAAAAAAAGTTGGGTGTGGTGGTGTGTGTCTGTAATCCCAGCAACTTGGGAGCCTGAGGCAGGAGAATTGCTTGAACCCAGGAGATGGAGGTTGCAGTGAGCCGAGATTGCGCCACTGCATTCCAAGCCTGGGTGACAGAGCAAGTGTCTCAAGAAAAAAAAAATCTTTTTCAGTAATTTGATCATGATCTGCCTTGGTGTGACTTTCTTTAGGTTTATTCTCCCTCTGATTCATTGACTTTCTTGAATTTGTGGATTCATAGTTTCATCGAATTTGGGAAAATTTTCACCTATCATTTCTTCACATAAATTTCTGTTATCCCCACTTTCTCCTTTCCTTCTGGACTCCACGTGCACATACACTAGACTGTCTGGTATATTTCTACAGAGAACTGATTCTCTTCATTTTTTTCATTTCATTTTGAATTATTTCTATGGCTATGTTTTTATGTCTATTGATCTTCTAGTGTCTACTCTGCTATTAGTGGTTTTTTCATTTCATACATCTTATTCTTCTTCTTTATAAATTCCATTCAGGTATTTTTTCTGTCTTTCATTCCACTCTGCAGCATGTTCATGTTTTCCTTTTCATCTTTGAGTATATTTATACTAGCTCTTTTAAGATTTTTCGCTTCTTTCCTGAACTGTCATTTCTGGGCCCTTTCCTACTGACTGATTTTTCTCCTGGTTATGGGTCACAATTTCCTGCTTCTTTGTATATCCAGTACAATTTTATTGGATGCTTGATATTTTGAATTCTGCACAGGTAAGTGTTGGATTGTTTTCTTTAGAGTGTTTTGCCTTTTCAGGAACTTTTGGATGGCTGATCAAGTAGCCTCTGTTCTAGAATTAATTTAGCCATACTTCTAACGTGTGGTCATTCTAGGTTCCCTACTAAATGCCCCTTATAGTTGATAATGCCTCTACACTCTAGCTAGAGGGAATGTGAATTCTTTCTCATAGTGAGCTCAAGGAAATGTTCATCATACAGATCCCTACTATTCTTTCATGGGAAGTTATTCTTGCCTGGCCTCATGGGGTTTCATGCTGTATATATTCAGATTATTCAACCAAAGAATCAAGGAGGGGACTTCTATGCAAGTTTTTCTTTTGTTTTTATTTGCATAGCTCTGTTCCTTGCAGGACTCAGCCCTGCAAATTCTAGCTGCCTTGACCTCCTTGAGCCATGGTCTCTGGCTCAACTCTGTGGGATCATTAGACTCATGTCTTACAGCCTGGTGACACTTCCATGCAGTAAGCCAGAGTGGTCTGTTCAGTGACCACAGTACTGCAACACCTGCCAACCAGTGTCTGAAAAGAGCGGCTCATGTATTTTGTCCAGTTTCTAGCTGCTTACAGTGGGAGGGTATCCTGGACTGTATTTCTCCTGCATGGTCAGCAGCGCACCTCCATTGAGTCTGCATGTGTTTAATCTGATGGCTCTGTTGGCTGGCCTCTGTTATAGGTTATAAGTATAGCTGCCTGTGCTTACACCACGAGCACTTGGGGTGTCTTGTGGCAGGATTGAGCTAGCTCTAAAGCTGACTCCCTCTTCTCACTCCCTGCCTTTTCTCCCTTCCCTTCTGCAGAAAAGGTGTGAGCGGTACTGGGCCCAGGAGCAGGAGCCACTGCAGACTGGGCTTTTCTGCATCACTCTGGTGAGCTGTGGGAGGTTTCAAGGAAGATGCCCAGGGTGGAAAGGCTTTGGGTTGGGCCTAAAAGGATGAATGATTTAACCCACAGTCCACTCACACTGCAGGAAACCCTCTGGTGTTAGCCTGCAAATAGTTAGAACTTAATATAGGGATAGCCTTTGCTTTTTTATTTTGGCTACAATCACAGTTATCTCTGTCATGTAAATGTGCCTGGTTAGGTTCTTGAAAGTCTTTCTTCTCTTACCACTTCAAAAGAGCTTGGGGGAACTCTCAAGTCATACATACCGTTAGTACTTAATAAATACAATAGAAGTTTCAGTTTAGAACAAAATAATCTCTTTTCACTGCAAAAGGGCTTGTGTTTTTATAATAGTTCCTCTTTTTCTCCTGTGTCAAATGTTTCCTTAATGAAAGCTTTGGGGAAGTTTGGGCTATATGATTTTTTTTTTTTTTTTTTTGAAACGGAGTCTTGCTCTGTCACCCAGGCTGGATTGCAGTGGCACGATCTCCGCTCACTGCAAGCTCTGCCTCCCGGGTTCACACCATTCTCCTGCCTCAGCCTCCTGAGTAGCTGGGACCACAGGCGCCCGCCACCGCGCCCAGCTAATTTTTTTGTATTTTTAGTAGAGATGGGGTTTTACCATGTTAGCCAGGATGGTCTCGATCTCCTGACCTCGTGATCCGCCCACCTTGGCCTCCCAAAGTGCTGGGATTACAGGCGTGAGCCACCGCCCCCAGCCGGGCTATATGAATTTTTAAAATGTTTTCTATATTTGATTTTTTAATCAGGAATGCTTTGCTTTCTATAAATGTCTTTTGGTACCTGTGATCTTTGTTCTCCTCCCTCTTCTTACTTGCCCCACCCCCCTTACTCAGATGAAGGAGAAGTGGCTGAATGAGGACATCATGCTGAGGACCCTCAAGGTCACATTCCAGAAGGTACTGTGACAAGGAAGGAGGAGGCAAAGGGGTTCCTGAAAGGGGAGAGATTTCCTCCCCTGTAAAAATGGGCATCATACTAGTACCACCTCCTCAGTTATTCTCTGGTAGATACTAGTACCCACCTCCTCAGTTATTCTCTGGTAGATACTAGTACCCACCTCCTCAGTTATTCTCTGGTAGATACTAGTACCCACCTCCTCAGTTATTCTCTGGTAGATACTAGTACCCACCTCCTCAGTTATTCTCTGGTAGATATAAATGGAAGATGCCTAGAAGTGGGCCTGGTGTCTAGCAGGTACCCAATTAATGCTTTTTTTTTTCCCTAAGTCTTTTGCTCATCTTTTTCTGTGTTTCAGGAGTCCCGTTCTGTGTCCCAGCTACAGTATATGTCCTGGCCAGACCGTGGGGTCCCCAGCAGTCCTGACCACATGCTTGCCATGGTGGAGGAAGCCCGTCGCCTCCAGGGATCTGGCCCTGAACCCCTCTGTGTCCACTGCAGGTTCTGGAAATGGGCTTCAGGAGGGTCTGGTGAGGCAGAGGCGACAGGGCAGGGAGGGGAGTGCAGGGCGTGGGGCTAGTCTTGTAGTCTGAGTGCCTATTTTGAGAACCTTGCTCACCTCCATGGACTATAATTGTGAGCCCTTGTTCAGCATAGACTCAGCTGGGGAATAAGCACACAGCTGCTGCTCAACAAAATGTAAGTGATTAAAAAGGTCTTCCTTGCTCAGATATAATCTGGAGATTCTAGGAATCAAGAGGCTCTGCAAGGGATCCATTAGGACCCTCACCCCCATCCCCAAATGCCCTGTCTAAAAGGGGTTGTGGTCAGGACCTGACCAGGCACGCTCTGATTCTCTTGTCAGTGCGGGCTGTGGGCGAACAGGTGTCCTGTGCACCGTGGATTATGTGAGGCAGCTGCTCCTGACCCAGGTACGATGCAGGCATCCTGTGTGTGCAGTGTGCTGCCCATGACCTCGTGTCCTGCTCAAGTGCCTTGTCTGTCTGCCCCAGATGATCCCACCTGACTTCAGCCTCTTTGATGTGGTCCTTGAGATGAGGAAGCAGCGGCCTGCGGCCGTGCAGACAGAGGTGAACGCTGGGTCTCCTAATCTTCAGGGACAGTGGCCCGCTGCTGTCATTCCCTGCCTTCCCTTCCTGATGGTCCCTCACCCCAACAGGAGCAGTACAGATTCCTGTACCACACGGTGGCCCAGATGTTCTGCTCCATGCTCCAGAATGCCAGCCCCCACTACCAGAACATCAAAGAGGTACAGAGGCCCCTTTCCCACTCTCCTGTCCGCCATCAGCACCCTCAGAGACCAGGACCCTAAGCAGGGTCCAGCCCCCGGGACTCCTGGGAGCAGGCACTATGACATCCACCTGTGCCCTCCTCCGGGCATCCTTATCAGGCTCTGCCGTCTTAAGCTTTTTCCCATCAGGAGCCTCCCCTCCTGTTTTTCCTCAGAATTGTGCCCCACTCTACGACGATGCCCTCTTCCTCCGGACTCCCCAGACACTTCTCGCCATACCCCGCCCACCAGGAGGCGTCCTCAGGTACCCGGCTCCATTCCCACATTGTTCCCTGCCCAATTTCTCAGGCTAACCCCTTCCTCATCCTTGGAACACCAGTCCGTTCCTTGTTCACTTCGCCAAGTGCTCTCTGGCCCTTTCTTTAAATTGAGCCCTGGGAACCCACTCCAAGATGATTCATTTATCACAGTGGTCCCCTTGCCTCTGCCTCTAAGGCTTGCCGTGCCTTCTGAGTTAGACCTTTCCTGGATCCTCCAATCAAACCTTAATTCAGGTAGCTCACACCTGTAATCCCAGCACTCTGGAGGCCAAGGAGGGTGGATCACTTGAGGCCAGTTGGAGACCAGCCTGGTTAACATGGTGAAACCCTGTCTCTACTAAAAATACAAAAATTAGCCAGGCGTGCTGGCGGGAGCCTATAGTCCCAGCTACTTCGGAGGCTGAGGCAGGAGAGTCCCAGAAGGTGGAGGTTGCAGTAAACGGAGATTGCACCACGGCAGTCCAGCCTGGGCGACGGAGCTAGATCCTGTCTCAAAAAGCAACAAAAAACAATTCAGCAAATAATTCTAGATGCCGCCCTCTTGTCAGGCTGCACGTTGAGTGCTGCGGGCATGGGACTGAGCCGCCTTTGCAGCGGAGACTTAAGGCTCTTGTCCTTGCGGCCATCCTTCCCTGTCCTCTATGCCACTTCCGCACTCTCGTATTCAGTAGACACTGACACAGAAATGACCACCCCTCAAACCAGCACTGCTCCAATATCCTTTCAGGCCGACCCCGTTCCTCCTTCATCCACCTAACGTGCAGGGCGCTAGGGACACACAAGCGAGGCCCCCCACCCAGGGGCCCTGCCTCCCGTCTCCCGCCTCGACGGGAAGGAAGCCCGTGGTTTGCGCACTGAGCAGCCTCCCCACTCCCGCCCTGCCCAGCGCCGCCGTTTCACTTCCTCCCGGCCCTCCCTGCCTGCAGGAGCATCTCGGTGCCGGGGTCCCCGGGCCACGCCATGGCTGACACCTACGCGGTGGTGCAGAAGCGCGGGGCTCCAGCGGGCGCCGGGCCGGGGCCGGAGACCGGGACGGGGGCGCGCAGCGCGGAGGAGGTGCCGCTCTACAGCCAGGTGACGCCGCGCGCCCAGCGGCCCGGGGCGCACGCGGAAGACGTGCGGGGCACGGTGCCTGGCCGCGGTGAGTGGAGGCTTGCCCCTTCTCAGGGCATCACCTTGCTGTGGTCCGCGGGGCCCCGGCGGCCGCGAAATCCCCCAGCCCCCATACTAACCTGGCCACGCCCCGACGCTGACGTCGCGGCGTCCCTGGCCACGCCCCGGAAGCGCCCCCTGGCGGTCGCGGTCCGGGTCCCGGGGCAGGTTCCGGGTGACACTAGCGGGCTTGTCTCGGCCGCGCCCAAAGGCTCGAGGCTGCGTTCGGGGTGTGCGGCTTAAACGCGGCTTCTCCCGCCAGGCGCCCTCGGCCCTCCTCCTCGGGCCTCGGGGGAAGCATCCCCGCCAGGGGTGGGGTCTTGGGGCTCCCTGGGGCTTCCGGAGCTGACTCGTGTGGGGGGTCTCCTGCCCGCAGTTCCTGCTGACCCAAGTGCTGCCGCATCTGGCGCCTACGAGGACGTGGCGGGCGGAGCTCAGGCCGGCGGGCTGGGTAAGTCGGGGAGAGCCTGGGCTGCCGGGACTTTGCGGCTTTGAGTGAGCCCCGGGAGTCTGGGGTTGAGGGATGGGGCATGGAGCTCAGTCCTGTGGATGTGGCTGCAGTGAATCAGAAGCACCTGGAGGCAGGGGGATGGCCGTCTTCGTGTTTGCCAGCCTCCGCACACCTCAGCTTCGTCATGAGACCCACGGCACCCTTCCTCTCCCAGGTTTCAACCTGCGCATTGGGAGGCCGAAGGGGCCCCGGGACCCCCCTGCTGAGTGGACCCGGGTGTGAGTCTGCGCCAGCTCCTGCCCGTTGCCTCGTGTGAGCTCGGACTGCTTTGTGCAGAATGGAAACAGTGCGCCTGAATCAAAATAAAAGTTTCTCAGGGTGGGAAATGCGGGGACTTTGCCCCAGTGACTGTAGCATTCAAGGCTTGAGGCTGGAGGAGGTAGGTTTGGTATAATGGCTGGTGAGGCTGCACGGAGCAGATTCAAGAAAGAAGGTCGGGAAGGGGCACGGCCCCTGAGTTATGAAGGGGAGAATGGACAGATGAGCTTCCAGAGACTGCTCTCCTCACCACATAACGCACTAGTCCATCCTCAGCACCTGAGCCTGCCTCACTTGAACACTCAGGGGATCACACAGAGAAATGGATGGACCCCTCGCCATCCAGGCAGACCGATAAAAAGACCTCCAGATAGGCAGACAGACGGATGGACCACCAACCTGGATAGGCAGCCACACCTTCAGAGATACAGTCCACAGGTGGACAAAGGGACCCCCAGCCAGAGAGACCACCAAACAGAGCCCCCAAAAGACAGACACCTCTGCCAGCTGGACAGCCGGGTGGACCCCTAAGTTAGCCAGATGTAAACAGATCCCCAGCTGAACAGATACACAGACTTCTCAGACCCTACCCCCATCCCCCAGGTGGGCTGGCTGGCTGAAAAGACCTTCTGGCCAGACAGACTCCTAACCAACCAGATGGACTGCCAGACAGACAGACATCAGCCACATGGAATCCTGACATCCCAGCCAGCCAGTGAGACTCTCATCTTGATGGGTGAACCCCAGGTGGTTGGTCAGACGTGATCCTCCAGATTGACAGAGAAGTCCTCCAAATGAGTACATATCTCCAGCTATTCAGACAGATGGACCCCCAGCAAATCAGGCCCTATCTAGACCCCAGCCAAACAGACCCCCAACCAAACTGACCCCTTGCTGTTCACACAGCCTCCCGAGTAGCTGGGACTACAGGTCTAATTTTTTTTTTTATTTTTTAGAGATGAGTTTGCCATGTTGCCCAGGTTAGTCTCGAACTCCTGAGCTAAAGCAATCCTCCTGCCTTAGCCTCGCAAAGTGCTGGGATTATAGGTGTGAGCCACCAGGCTCAGCCCCCTAAGATTTGAAACACTTTAAATGGCCCTAGCAGGTTTTATCCTGCTAGGATAAAACATTAAGCAGCTGTTAAAAAAAATAAAAAAAAAAAAAGAAACCGCCTCTGTGCACTGGTGTGGACAAATCTCCAAGTCACTGCAAAATGGAAAAATATAAGATGCTCTCTCCTGGAACCTCAAGGGTCCCGCCCCTCTCACCTTCAGGTCTCTGGACCTCTGACTGACACTGTGCCTGCCCAGGTCCCTGTCTGTACCGCCACAGTGCCCTGGGTCCCATGTCCACCCCTGTCCTGCCTTCTCTGGGTGAGGGCTGGCCTTCCCCTGCCCCTGCCTGGCTGCATCCTTGTTCGATCTCAAGTGCCTTGGCATGAACTCCACTCTCCTGCAACCTTTAATCAGGGAATGATGGGGGATGTATTCATACCCCCACCCCCCCACCCCTTGGCCAGGTGATGCTGAGATGTGGATTTTTAACAGTTCCTAGACTTTTCCAGGAGACTTGGGTTTGGGTGCCCACAGTGGGAGCTGGTGTGATATACCTTCGCTGGCTGCCTTTCCTTCCTGTTCTCTGTGCCCCTACTTCCCACTCTAGAACTGCCCCGTTTCTCTGTTTTCATGAAAGAGCTGGCCCTGTGCTGCCTCCCACTCTCCCAATGCCCCTGCCTCTCCTGTGAGCCTGCTGCTGGTGAGGTCGGTGCTGACCTCTGTGTTGCTGGATAATGAGTCATTTATCTCTGGAGGAGAGGAAAGGCAGGTCCTCCACAGCCCTGATAAAATCTCCAAGTCTTCCAGTTTCAGGTCCTTCTCCTGGGAGGCAAACCTACTGCCTGCCCAGGTGGCACGGTCCACATCCCCTCTTCTTGGGAATAGGGGCATGGGAAAGTGACAGAAGATACTGTTCTGGCTGCTGTGTTCACTGTGAGTAATAAATTGTCCATTTCTCCGATTCAGAGGTCTGTTTTTTGTTTGTTTGTTTGTTTGTTTGTTTTTCTCCCAAGATGAAGTCTTGCTTTGTTGCCCAGGCTGGAGTGCAGTGGCGTAATCTTGGCTCACTGCAACCTGTCTCCGCCTCCCGGGTTCAAGCAATTCTCCTGCCTCAGCCTCTGGGCTGAGTAGCTGAGATTGAACGCATGCACCACTATGCCCAGCCAATTTTTGTATTTTTAGTAGAGAGGGGGTTTCACCATGTTGTCCAGGATGGTCTCGAACTCCTGACCTCGTGATCTACCCGCCTCTGCCTCATGAAGTGCTGGGATTACTGGCGTGAGTCACTGCGGCCGGCCTTGGTCTGGTGTTTTGTCCACATGTGCATGTGATGTGGAGCTGTGCAGGCCATCTTGTCAGCGTTCGAGGAGGGTTCAGTCTCTGAGCCTTCTTGGCTTCTGACTTCAGACCCAGTAGCCTCCCTCCTGGCCCAACATGGCAAGCACAGTTTCCACTTAGACATTTCCCCTGGTTATTCTCTCTGCCTTCGATACTTTTCTTCCAGATTCTGCCTCTCATATATTTGAACATTTACCTCTTAATATTGTTTCCTATCTGTCTCTCCTGACAAGATTGTAAGCTGCATGAGGGCAGGAGTTTGTGTTTGGTTTACGGCCACTGTCCCAGCTCCTAGAACAGCGCTGACACATAGGAAGCGTGCAGGCTGATTTATCTCGCACCATTTACTCCAGGCTTCCTCACTTGTAGTAAAATAGGATACCTTGTCTCAAATGTTCTCTTCCCCTTTCCGGACCCATGTCTTTACTCATGTAGATCACTGCTTCAGGCTGATATAAAAACCATTCTCTTGTTAGGAAAGCTCAGCAATGGGAGTGGCAATCCACCACCCGTCTCTTGTTAGGAAAGCTCAGCAACGGGAGTGGCAATCCTCCACCCATCTCCTGCTCTCCTACAAGTCTTTCCTGGAGGTAGTGGGTTGAATGGTGGCCCCCAGAAAGATAGGTCCAAGTTCTAACTTCCAGAACCTGTGAATGCAACCTTATTTGGAAAAAGGGTCTTCGCAAATGTAATTACAACACCTAGAGATGAGATCATCCTGGATTTAGGATGGGCCCCAAACCCAATGACTGATATCTTTATAAGAGAAAGGAGAGGGAGACGCAGAGACGGAGAGAGGAAGGTCATTGGAGATAGAGGCAGAGATGGGGGTGAAGTGTCTGCAAACCAAGGAATGCCAAAGATTGCCAGCAAACCGCTGGGGGCCAGGAGAGAGGCCTGGCCAATTCTCCCTCACAGACTGTGGAGGGAACCACCCTGCTGACACCTCAGTTTCAGGTTTGGGACCTCAGAATTGTAAGAGAATAAACGTCTGCTGTTTTGAGCCACACGGTTTATAGCCATTTATTATGGTGGCCACAGGAAACTCACACACTGGGTATCCAAGAATGCAAGGCCTAGCCGCTCCTGAACTGGGCATCTCAGGGCTGTGTTTGCAATAGGACACCCGCAGTAGGTGATGTTTCCCTCTGGATATGCCCTGAGCTCAGGGCTCCTCTTCCGCAGTGCAGCCCACTGGGTGCACCCATCTGTCTGGGCTCTCACAAACCCCCATGGGGCACCATATTTGTGTTGCTTTGTTTCTGACCCAGTAGGGGCAGTGAAGGCTCAGCTGTCAGTGTCCAAGTAGGATCGGATCTGATGACGCCTCCTTTTCACAGGAGTTAGTTACTCCTCCCTCCTTTCTGCTTTCAACATCCCCTGCCTTGACTTTGCTCCTTTGCATGGCATTCGTTTGTCTTAGACCATGACGTCCTGAGAGAAAACTAGGCCCTGTTTGTGGCTAGGTTTGTTTTCAACCCCAGGGGCAGAGAGCTGCTTTACATAATCGATGAAAACTTTGTTTCTGTTTTCTAACTCTCGATTCAGTGCTCTTTTCACATACTCCCAAGCTTACATGTCCCTGCTACCTTCAGAAACAAAACATGATATTAAAAGTTGCTGCTGGATATTGGGCAGCTGATATCTGACCTCATGCAGCAGAAGGGGAGGGTGAGGAATTGCCACTTGACATAGGGATCCCCTGAGCTTCCCTGATATTAACATGATGCGGGGGGCAGGGGGCTTGATAAAAACCAAAGCGCAGTCGGGAGCTCAGGGCTGCTGCTGAGAGTCTAATGGCTTCTCAGCCCCTGGTAACCTTACCCTTCAGGCCCTGCTCCCGCCTCTTCTCCTGCCTCCCACCCACAGCCAGTGCTCCACCAAACTTCACTGCCTTCCTGGAGTGCTCCTCCCTATTGTCTCCTCCGGCCCAGTCTCCTTCATCCCAGGAGACCCAGCTCACATCTCACCTGCCCTGGGGATGTGGGGCCTTCTCCCTCCCTCTCCAGAACTTCTCTTCCCCAACACTGCTCTGCAGAGCACTTGGTGTCCACCTCATCACACCCCTGCCCTGCGCCGGCAGGGTCCGGGGCTACAGGCAGGTTCTGTGGGTCAGGGATGGGTCTTGCTCCTCTTCATCACCTACGTGTTTGGAGCTTCCCCTGCACAGAGCAGTGCTCCGCAAATGATTGTGGATTTTAACTCAGTCAGGCTGATTGCTCAGTTGTGTACCAGAGAAATGGTCTTGTTGGAAAGAGCCTGCAGAATGCCAACTGTAGCCTCAGTGAAGATGATAGAAGACGTCACTGAGCAACGATGGCTTATAACTCGTTCAATAATAGCTAAGTTTGGCCCAAACAAGGTCAATATCTGAATAAACTATGCAGTAAGTGAAAATTGTTTTATTTATTTTATGGCATGTTTATTTTAGAATATACAAAATGGTCGAGGAGTCATGAATCCTCAAGAAAATATGAAAAAGACAAGTGTTTATAAAGCCATACCAGCATCCAATCAATGTCAGAAGCTTTAAGGGCTGAGAAGTGTCCAAACATCAAGTGTACTTGAGAAGTGATTTCCACTGGATTCCATTGCTCTCAAGTCGACCCTGGCCCTGCAGCCTTACTTTTGAGGATGACTTCTCCAAGAGGTCTGTCTGTTTGGGGACAGATGATTGATGAGGTCAGCAAGCTGAACGTTGTGACCTCTCCAGCCCGAAACCTTTTTCAGGTACCAGAAATGGGAATTTTTTTTATATTATCTCATTTAACATGCCTTGGAGAGCAGGACCCCAGGGTTGTTTTTTGTTTTGTCTTTGTTTTTGTTTTGAGACGTAGTCTCCCTCTGTCGCCCAGGCTGGAGTGCAGCGGCTCACTCTCGGCTCACTGCCAGCTCCGCCTCCCCGGTTCACGCCATTCCCCCGCCTCGGCCTCCTGAGGACCCCAGGTTTTTAAGTCTTTGGGTTCTCTCATAGGTTTCGCACTGAGTTGTTGATCAATAAACATTTTTTGAATCTAACAAGAAAACTCTTGGTGGGAAAGAGTTCTAAAGTTGAACTTTCTCCACCCTGACCTTGAAATCGGTCAAAGAGCCCCACCAGAGTGTGGGATCAGTAGCTCTGCCGCTACCAGCCAATGTTTCAAACTTGCATTGTCGTATGTACAGCGGATGCCTTTAAGTAAAGCAGTCAGCATCCAGAATATCAACAGTTACTTGGAATATTTTGGTGAGATAGCCGACTTCCCCAGAAATGAGCCTGATGTATACACACCATCCCCAGTGTTGACACTGGGAAAATGGGAGAATCTCATGTTCTCCCTGAACCTGGGGCAAACGTGTTTGGTCCCTTCTTCACTGAGGCTGAACAAAGCCCATTCCAACCCTGCAGTACAGAAATGTGGCCCAAGGTGCTGAGTGAGTGGGGAGGAAGGAGTCACTGCATAGGCCGCTGGCAACTGTTCGTTCAGAGTCCTTTCTTCGTTTGTTTTTGCATAGACAAACCTGACCCCATAGGCATACTCACTTCATCAGCTCCTGTGTCCCACTTGCCAGCAACAGAATAATGTGCCTGAGAAGTGTTCTCTTAGTGACTGAACTTTCCTGCTGTTCAGGCAGTCTAATGATGGGTCAGGAGAGCCTAAGAGGTATTTGAATTGAGGAGGATTTTGATTTCACTAGAATAATCAGACTTCAAGATATTCACCATTAACACCAACTATGTGCAGCTCTCACCGTGTGTGTCTCTCTTCCTACACAAGTTTATTGTTAAACTATATTTGTCTTTTTTTTTTTTTTTCCTGGAAAGGCAAGCGAGATGTCTAGGGGATTTTATGTCTGATAAATGCTTCTAGTTGAAGATGTATTACCAAGAAATTTAGACTCCCCAGGACTGAGTGGGGTGATGAGTGTATTTCTAGAATGGCTTCACCATTTGCTGGAAGACAGAATATGCTTCATGGCCATCTCCTACCAATTTTTGGCTCCTTACTTCTCCCCAATGCCCCACCCCTACTCTTTCCAACATCAGCTATTTTTATGTTTTCCCCAAGTCTGAAGCTTCTCGATATATGCAGTTTTGCAGAGACCCACAATACTGTTTTCTTCTAGATAGCTGAGTTCTGTGGTTCTAAGATGAATAGCTAGTTCTACCTTTAATGTGGAATTGAGAACATGGTGTTTTGGGTAGGTGAGAGACAGAAAATCATGATATGTTAGAACTGGAAGCACCGTGTTTCCTAAATGAGGGAAAGGGGAGAGGAGGCAGGTATTAGTGGTGAGGAAATCAGTCAGGAGACAGTTACCAGTGGATGCGAAGAAGGATAAGGGCACCAGAAATGGAGGTGCGACTACAAAGTGGTAAAAGAATGTTGACCACCTGCTCAGGGCCAACGACCTGAAGGCAAGCAGGTCAAAACAGGGAGCTCCTGGCAGGTGAAATTTGTGACAAGATAGAGTGCTTGTTGCAGTGTCTATTCTTTTTTTTTTTTAGAGACAGGGTCTCATTCTGTCACTCAGTCTGGAGTGCAGTGGCTGGATCATGGCTCACTGCAGCCTTGGCCACCTGGGCTCAAGCAGTCCTCACACCTCAGCCTCCCCGGTTGATGTGACTGCAGGCACGTGCCACCATGCCCAGCCTAGTGTCTGTTCTTCAGGTTAGCAAGAGCAGGGTGGGTCTAGGGCTCTGAGCAGGACTGGCTGATTAAATATCTTATTCACACTGCGGAAGCTTTTCCCCGGCATGAGAGCAAGGGATAAGCCCACATCCTGTGTGGCCTCTGGATGCCCTTTGAAGCTGTATCTGAGTTCCAGCTTAGGGAGCTAGAGCCACTGGGAGGGCAGAGCAGGCACGGGAGGGTCAGAGTTGCCAGCCTTGCTTTGGTTCCACAGGTTTAAGGGACAGAATTTGCTTCAGTGGCTTTGTCCCCACCGGGTCTCATTCCCACATTCACACCCACAGGGTGACACTCAGAATGCGTGGGAGGAGGAGCCAGGGGGTTGGGCCAGGGCAGGCTGGGGGCAAGGCCAGTTTTCTACCCCAAGGACCTGCGAGGGAGTGGCATGCATGCAGCCCCTGCCTGTGTCTCTGGTCTGGAAGGAATTGTTGGCATTAAAGGATGTGCCAAGGGCTAGGCACACTCAGGGAGCAGGGAGCAAGTGGGAGGCATAGGAGAGGATGCTGCGCAGGGTGCTGGGGGCATGCGCAGCCGCTCACCTGACCCGCTGGACAGGCCTTGGCTCAGGCACTGACCTGCGACCAGCACAGGCGGATCAGATTGGTCTCCCAGTCAAGAGTTAGGAAGTTGAGGACCAGGAGTTACTGGATTACCTAGAATACTCAGACTTAAAAAGCAAGCTGAGAAACTTGCTGTGTGTGCTTAGATGTGGACATGTAAAGGCCTTGATGGAAAAAAAAAAAAAAAAGAGCAGAATGTAAAGTATACGTTGCAGGAGATGCGTAGACCCAGACCTGGGGTTGTACTGTGCGTGAGGCGCCATGAGACACCCTGTTCTGGAGGACCCCGAATAGCCACACCCAGATTCCTGACTCAGGGAAGCTGTGAGATAAGAAGTATTGTTGTTCAGGCTTCTAAGTTTGGGGATAATTTGTTTTACACAGTAAATATGAAATGTAAAGCATGTCACCTGAAGGGACATGGCCTATTTGGGGACTCCCCCAAAATCCATCCTTTCGATCAGGAGCCCGCCCAGGGTTTGCTTTCAGCCTCCGGGGCCTGGTGACTCTCGTCCAAGATGCTCCTTCTCACCCGGCTTTAATTCCAGGGCCAGCCCGAGCCCTGCCAGGGCCAGATCAGGTCTTCCTGCTACCAGAAAGTTCCTGAGCACGACTGAGCTGTCCTCTCACTGGAGAAGTCGTCCCCAGCTGGCAGTCAACAGAGTGGATTTACAACTGTGCCCATGCCCTCTTGGCAGTCACCAAAACATGAACTTGGTTGTCACTGTTTGGTCCTCAGAAGCGCCGTCAGTTTGGAGTACATGGGAAACATCCAACTTCTGGAGCTCAGCAGCTGGTAGTTACGCCTCATGAAGCCAGGCCCTGGAGCTTAGCCAGCCGCCTTCTAGGACATGTTGTGTCATCTCCCTATACCATCGTCGTGAGTCACAGAGAAAAGACAGACAAGGGCAGGTCTGTTCCCTAGGGAGTCAGTCCTCAGGAAGTATTTATTGAATAAATAAAGATTTTCCCTTACATGACTGATAGTATGCTGTATTTATAGTCATATGTCTCAGTTCTCTATTTAGCACTGTCCTTGAGTGTCTCCGGGCCAGTGAGCCATCTTTGTAGGGCTGCATCACACACCAGCTTATGGCGGCCGCTCGTGGCCATGCCATTCTCAGCCTTGTCTGCACTCTGCCCTGCCCAGCATGGCCTGTGGCACATATTTGCTTTGTAAAACTTCTTTACTGCACCTATATTTGGAAGGCATTTTCTCTATTAATAATAATGGTGAGATGTACATACACTTTTCTTATTTTTTCTCTCTCTTTTTTTTTTTTTTTTTTTTTTTTTTGAGTCTGTTGCCAGGCTGGAGTGCAGTGGTGTAATCTCAGCTCACTACAACTTTTGCCTCCCGGGTTCAAGCGATTCTCCTGCCTCAGCGTCTCGAGTAGCTGGGACTACAGGTGCGCACTACCTTTCCCAGCTAATTTTTGTATATTTAGTAGAGACAGGGTTTCACCATGTTGGCCAGGATGGTCTTGATCTCTTCACCTCATGATCCGCCCACCTCGGCTTCCCAAAGTGCTTGGGATTACAGGCACAAGTCACTGCGCCTGGCCTTACGTTTTTCATTTGCGTGTGTATCTATTTGCTTATGATTGATGCCCAAAAGTGGATTCCTTGGGTTAAAAGGCAGTGAGAAAGAGAATAGCAGCCCCTGACATGCAGGAACTGGGTCCTGTATTCTGCTAAATATAAACTATGTCATGGAACATAATGTGTCAGGCAAGTCCACCCTGACCATGAGGGATCAAGGCAGGACTAAGCCCCTCCAGACTCACCTCTGAGCACAAATGCACCATCCCTGCCACAGAAGCCCCGATGCCCCGTGCTGGCTGCCTGAGCACTGCGGCTGCCTTGCTGGGCAGCTGTCGCTTGGCTTCCTTCCTCCTGCTTGTAAAGAAAGACTGCTGATCCTGGAGCTAGCCCCACATCCCGACAGCATCCATCCAAGCAGAGCCTGGGTTCCTCAAACCCCCTTGCAGGTCACCCAAGCCCTAATCCTATCGTCGTGTCTTTCTAATGACCTTACTGAGTGGAACGCATGAGGCTCCCCAGGGCATGCGTTCTTCCTTGCTGCAATGAGAAACAAGCCCAGTCTATTAGCCCACAGTGTGTTCTGGTGGTCTCTGATTGAGGGGTAGGGGAAAGCATGATTAAGACATGTTAAGCCAAATTCTTTTTCCAAGAGGTTGCACCAATTTACATTCCCACCTGCAGCTGAATCTGCATCGTCTTCCTTCTAGAATTGTTGAGAAGATCAAATTAAATGAAATGATGTGGTTTGACCAAACAAAGGCCTTTCTCCGTGGGGAGGTTACTCTTCCTCAACAGAGAGCACCTTTCCAGGATCTTACACCTGGAGGGGAGTTAGCCCTAAAGACCAAGGTTGGTGTTCAAATGAGATGGCAAATTTGACATCTCAAACGCCATCGCTCCAAATTCACTCATTCAATGAATATCAGTGTCTATGATGTGCCTTGGGGATAGATCAGTGAATAAATCAGTGAAAGCTCTGCCCTTTTTAACTAAGATTTATCACAAGAAAGACGGATGATAAATCTAAAATATGCATAAATAATGTTGACATAGCACTTCATAAAAAAAAAGAACGATAGCAATTAAAATGGCAGAGACGGAGCAATGGAATAAAGTGCAGGTCTGAAAAAAGCCCATGTATATTGGGGATTATGGGATGTTTTGAATGGGTGGGAAAAGGGAATAGATTGGTGTTTAGAGAACTGATTACAAAGGTGGAAAAAAATAATTTGGCAGCTCTGTTTTTCACCATTAACAAACATAAATTTCACAAGAATTTTTTATTTTTTCTTTTTGAGATGGAGTCTTGCTCTGTTGCCCAGGCTGAAGTACAGTGTGGCATGATCTTGGCTCACTGCAACCTCTGCCTCCCAGGTTCAAGCGATTCTTCTGCCTCAGCCTCCCAAGTAGCTGGGACTACAGGGCATGTGCCACCACACCTATCTAATTTTTGTATTTTTGGTAAGGACCGGGTTTCACCACATTGGCCAGGCTGGTCTTGAACTCCTGACCTCATGATCCGCCTGCCTCGGCCTCCTAAAGTGCTGGGATTATAGGCGTGAGCCACCACACCTGGACAGATTTCACAAGGATTTTTAAAAAGCTAAACATTTAGGGCCGGGCGCATTGTCTCATTCTTGTTGCCCAGGCTGGAGTGCAATGGCACGATCTCACTCACTGCAACCTCCACCTCCCGAGTTCAAGTGATTCTCCTGCCTCAGCCTCCCAAGTAGCTGGGACTACAGCCACCACGCCCGGCTAATTTTTTGTTGTTATTGTATTTTTAGCAAAGATGGGGTTTCACCATGTTGGCCATGATGGTCTCAATCTCTTGACCTGTGATCTGCCCCCCTCAGCCTCCCAGAGTGCTCGATTACAGGTGTGAACCATCGCGCCCAGCCAGGAAGAATTTTTTAAAGGTTAAAATATATATGTGTGTGTGTATATATATATATGTCAACTAAAATTGGCTTACAATTCTAACTCTCTTTAATAATTACAGAACACTTAACTAGGGTCCCTAAATGAATTATCAGGCATTGTCAAGACTATTTGCCTTGAAAAGGGTCCAATATATTGCTCCCTTTGGGAAATGCTAGTGCGCACCACAGATGGTGCAGGAACCCACTGGCAGAGTGGCCACTCTCTCTCCCACCCCCGTCATTGACATGACAAACAGCGTCCCCACTTTTTACACTAGACCAGACCATGAAGAAACTAAACTATGCTTCATTTTGTGCAAATCCATTGCAACCAGATTTATAAGCCATCATGTGCGAAGTAATGATTTGTTTTTACCAAACTGTACAATAACATTTTTGGTTCCACATCTAAGAGCCAGGAACAGCCAGAAAGTGTTGGTTACCTGATCCAGCTGTCAGGCACAGTCCCCTGCTCCAGTTCTGACAAGTACTGATGGCCACACCTGGGACCTGAGGCAGCAAAGACCTTTCTCGGTGGCCACTCAGCCGGACGTCACGCAGGCCTGCAGTGCTGCTCATGGCCATTCAGTTACAGCTGCAAGGCCTGGAGGCCACACTTCAAAAACGGCAACAGGCAATTCTCATTCTTCTCCTCTGCCTCTTCCCACTATTTCTCTGTTTTCAATTCCTCTTTCTTGTTTTGCACACAGAGTTCCCTGAGATGTGCTTAACTCAGCTGGCTTAGCCATAGTCCAGCACCGGGCACTCAGCTGTGCCCTGTTCTCAGAGCAGCCCCATCACAGGCTGCTGGGCTTCCTAGAACCAGCATCCTTATGCAGCTGTCACTTACCTAATACAGGTGCCACTAACCATGTGTGGCTATTTCAATTCATTTATTAAAAGCAAATGAAAATTTTAAAAATTCGGTCCCTCCATTGCACCAGTCACATTTCAAGTGCTCAGTAAGCACACATGGCTTGTGGCAGCCATGCTGGATCCAGGTCCAGAACATTCCACGGTGGCCGGAAGTGCTCCTGGACAGTGCTGCTGCTATCCCCAGCACTGAGGACAGTGATTGCAAGTTATCCTCCCCTACAGCTTTGTTGATTGGCATGTCTGCAGAGCACAGTGACAGTGACTGTTCCCCAGACCTTACCATTGGGGCTATTACCAAACTTGTCAGTCCTTGCTTATACTTACAAGAAATTTTTTTTTTTTTGGCATGAATTTGCAAGTGTTTAATTATCAGTGAGGCTGAGCATGTCTCATATTCTTGTGGCCAAGTGTATTCTTTTTTTCTGAGGTAACATTCATATCCTTTGTCATTTTTCCACTTTTTTTTTTTTTAATCTCATTCTTTGAAAAGTTTCTTTGATAAGGTCCTGTGCATATTGAGAACAAAGGTCACCATTTTTTCTATGAGCTAAGAGGCCTCAAGCTTAGTGGGGTGGGCAGTTAAGAAGTGTGAATATTTATGTGCTTTGACCCACTTGCAATAATTTATTCTCCAAAAATAACTAAAAGTTCAATAGAAGGCAAGAGCTGTGTGTCCAGTAGTATTCATTTAAAAAGGAAAAAAAAAAAAGGAAACAGGCTGGGTGGGGTGGCTCATGCCTTTGGCAGGCTGAGGCAGGAGGATGGCTTGAGCCCAGCAGTTTGAGACTAGGCTGGGAAGCATGGTGACACCTCGTCTCTATAAAAACTTTAAAAACTTTTTTTTTTTTTTTTAGACGGAGTCTCGTTCTGTCTCCCAGGCTGGAGTGCAGTGGCGCGATCTTGGCTCACTGCAAGCTGTATGTCCCGGGTTCACACCATTCTCCTGCCTCAGCCTCCCGAGTAGCTGGGACTACAGGCACCTGCCACCACGTCCGGCTAATTTTTTGTATTTTTAGTAGAGACAGAGTTTCACCATGTTAGCCAGGATGGTCTCCATCTCCTGACCTCGTGATCCGCCTGCCTCAGCCTCCCAAAGTGCTGGGATTACAGGCGTGAGCCACCGTGCCCAGCCAAAAGATTTTAAAACTTTTAAAGAACAGGGAACAACCAACCTCTACAGTTGAAAATTATTTTGGGATAATATGCACTATGGAAAATGCTTCCGATACAATATTGAGTGAAATAAGCCAAATGCAAACTCGCTACATGAGAATAACAGCCACAGGGAAATATGCAAATTTCCTCATTCAAACAGCCTCTTCCTGGAAAAGAATATGGAAAAACAGAAGCAGTGAGATGTGTAACAGGTGGAGTTGCAGGAGACCCTTCTACCAATAAACTTAATCAATCAGGAGATAAAGTGCCCAGAGGTGGAGAGGGGTGGAAGCAAGTGGGCAGAGGTGCACGTGGGCCCCGAGAGAAGGTATTCACTGGGCATTGCCCCACGTACTGGAAAGGAACCCTCCACCCCATCCTGGTGCCCCAGCGTCAGTCACAGGGCACAACTTTGTGATGTTTGTCATGACCGTCTTTGATTTGTTTCTATTTTTCTTAACATTTTTCTTTGAATTGACTTTACATCTGATCCTTGTTTTTACTTTTCACATCATAAATACCAGTACAATTAATAAAATAAAACTTTTCGTCAGAGTACTCTGTAATTATTACATCACCCCCAGAAGTGCCAGGGTCTGGGAAACGCAAGAGAATAAAGGAACTACATGTTGGCTTGACACTTTTGGTCTCTTGAATGAGCTCAGTTTAGATGGCGCTCAAGCCAACAGAGGAGCTTCCTGGACACAGCCTGTTTGTGGCTTTGCCCTGAGGCCCCTTCCAGGTCGGCAAGGCTGCAAATGTCTGGAGCCACACTGAGAAGATGCTGGGCCTCCGGCTCGGCAGGGCTCTCAGCCATGGACACTGGGTGGAGAGCCTGGTGTTAGAGGCCACTGACTACTGATGATGATTTAGCAAAGTACAAGAAATGGTTTCTTTCCGGAAAGAGTCTCTTACCCAAAATTAAGTAGTGGGTAAGATAAATATTCTTAGGAATGAAGCTCCTGGGTAAAAGCACCAGTTCTGGGAGAACTCTGACCAGCAAACGGCACAGATGTGGGTGACAACCATGGCCCCCAAGCCTGGCTGCAGCTCCCCAGCATCCAGAGTACACCTATTTTCTAGCTGGAAAAACTGAAGAAATTGTTACTATTGGAAGTGGGGGTACGAGTCTCCAGCTCCCATTTCCACGTTCCCACATTATCTGCCTGGCTGTTCTCCAGAGAGTGGGTGGACATGGAGAAACAGGAGCACAGCATTCAAAAGGGATTCGCTCGAATCCAAGGTTATCTGTGGACGGGACTTACCTTTTCCTTGGGTTAGCACACGCTGTTTCATTGCCAGAAATATTAAAAATAGGATCTGGGAAAGAGGGGCCTGGTTTGCCAGTTTGCACGGCAGCAACAGTGAGCACCAGCTCGTGACTTTCTGCTCCCAGCGGCTGCTGTGGTTGGTTCCGTGACAATTCGGAGGGAGACTGTGTGCTCACGCCGTGGGCACCTCACACACAGATGTGTCTCAGGCAGGCAAGCTGCCTGTGGTTCCTGAGTTCCATGTTGGTCTCAGACCGTATCTTCATGCCTGCCGTCGATCCCCATCTGAGCTCTAGGTCAAACGTCTGGTGTGTTGTCTAGGCCCCCGATTCTCTCCCGAACGTGTGGATGCAACACTGGACATTTGACCTGGGGATCCGAAGTCCTGCATGCATCTCACTGGGCTAACTCAAGGAATCAGCAGGCTGCGTTCCTTCTGGGGGCTCTAGGGGAGAATCTGTATCCTGTGCCTTCCAGCTTCTAGTGGCTGCAGCAGTCCTTGGCCTGTGGCCCCTTCCTCCATCTTCAAAGCTAGCTGCATAGCATCTTTAACTCTCTCTCTGACCTTGCTTCCATCATCATCTCTCCTCTGACTGACCTTCTTCCTCTCTCTTCCACGTTTGAGGACCCTTGTGATTCCACTGGGCCAACCTGAGTCATCAAGTCTACCCTCCTTATCTGGGGTCAGCTAGTTGGCAACCTTAATCTTACCTGCAACCTTGATTTCCCCTTCATTATATAAACCACTAGTCACAGATTCCAGCAATTGTGACAGGGACATCTCTGAGGGGCCATTATTTTGCCCACCACAGATGTTAATATTACACGAAAAAAAGGGATGGAGTTTTCTGTTAAACAGTTTTATCTTCAAAGGGACATACAGCTGTTGATACATGAAGGTACCTTCCAAAAGAGGAATCTCATATTCAGAGTTCTCCAAAGTGATGTCACCACAGAACCTCCTTCCACAGAGTTGCTCCCAGGCCCAACTGTTGGGAGGAACATACTTTGGGAAAGACTGTGACAAAGCCAGAGTGCCCCAAGTTTTCAACAAGGCACTTACAAGGTTCTCTCATGATAGCTCTGTGTGTGACAAGGAGAAACGCGCTGGATGACCTTATTAAAAGAGTGGACTTTCAACTATTGGAGAGCCAATAAACAGAACGATGGCAATCTGGGAGCAGAGTCTACAGTGGGTGCCACGGGGCTTCCTCCTTGTCCAAGGGATGAATGACGACTTTCTCATTCACTTAAGTATTTGCAGTTAGTGCCAACAGTAGGCCATCAATAATCTGGGTAACTAGGATCTTGACAAGCTTGGGAGACCATGACAGTGCTCTGGGCCCGCAGCACCACTGACCATAGTGTAACTCGCCCACCTCTAAAGCCTTTGCCTTTAGATGGTGTCCTGCCACGCGGCTTTTTTGGGAAGAGTTTGACACGCGCTTGGCTCATGTGGGGTGGTTAGTTGGGTGGATCGCTCCCCCCTCTGAAGGCTCAAGCCCTGCAGAGGAGCCTAAATCTTTCATGCTTTTACAGCTTTGTACTTAGGAGGAAAAAATGCTAGAAGATGAACTAACGTGGCACTTTAGAATCACTTCAGTTGTAACTAGGATCTTTCTCCAAGCCCAAAATGTGAGTATTCCCATTTCCCAGTCCCAGAAGCCCCAATAGTGGACCGCATACTTTCTGCCCAAATGACAAGCTCCCATCGACTGAGCGGCATCATCATTTAACCTGTGTTTAAAAGCAGATTCTTTGCCAGGCATTCCAGGGCACTGAAAGACTGTGATGAGCAATGCACACTTCCTACCTGGAGTGCATTGCAGTCTCTGGGGTCACTGGTGACCCAGGCCCTCACAGAGTCCTCCCACCCATCGGGCAGCAACCGTGCCAGCCTCAGCTGGGAATCGAGGGTGTGCCTATCAGGACTGCCCACTCTTCTTGCAGCTGAGAGGAGTCAAGTGACTTAGTTCTGGTCTCCCAGGAAAGTGGTTTCTTCCACACAAGACAGGCTCACAAGACGGCTTGTGCTCCTCCTCCTTCCTGGTGGAGTGCAGCCATCTGTGGCCCGAAAGGGCCAGTCTCAAAGACCAGATGGCTTCCAGCTGCTTCCTGCCAAGCAGGAAGAGAGAAACACACAAGGTGCTGGTGGCCTTGGGCAGCTGAACACACCCAGGGATGTCTTCCAGCTTCCTTGTTCAGGGAGGCTGAGTGGCTGGGGGAGCGGCACAGACCTGCAGGGGTTTACGGGCTGCAGCCAGCACGCCCTGGCTGGGGTCTCCCTTCAGACCCACCCCCACCCTGGCCATCTGCCTGAAACCCAGGAGGTTGGCTGGGGAGCCGGTGAGAAGCTACTCCGGGGTCGGGGACAGGGGGTCACTTGCACCCTGTCCTCAGGGTCCCCGTGCAGTCCCTGCCCTTCCGGCCCGGGGAGGGAGTGTGCTGCAGCCTCCGGCGCTGACCTGCAGCCTGTCACCCGCGCCAACGCCCCTTAACGCCTTCCTCCTCATCCCCATTTTCCGGTGCCCACCAGTCTCCTCGTGCTGACGGAGGACTCAGTGTGGCTCCCCAGGAGCTGCTCTGCGGACTGCACGGGTGGAGGAGCCCATACTTTCTGAACAGCCGCTTGGATCTACTGAATACTCAAGCACTGCTGTGTTTTCATAGCGATGGCCCAGCTACATCATAGGACACATGTCCTGTGTCATAGGACAGCGGTGACAGCAGCAGCGGCCTTGGGGCGGGGCTGGGCGGGGCCAGAGGGTCGAGCAGCCCCGCGGGGCCCGGGCCCCTCCCCGCAGCCCCTGAGCCTCGAGCGGCGCCGCTGTCCCGGGGCGGCCTGCCGCTTCGCTGCCGGCACTGTGTCCGTTTCTACACGGCTCCTCTCCCAGCCCCTTACGTGGCTTATTTCGTGTCCATTCTAGGGACGTTCTAACGTTTCCGTTTGCCGGGGGTCTGGACCGCGCATCGGCCCTGGGCGAGCCTCCCCGAGCGCCGCGTGGCCCTCGCCGTCCCCCAACCCTGACCCCGCTCCCCGCGAGCGCCGCGTGCGTCCTCGCCGTCCCCCCACCCGGACCCCGTTCGCCCCGAGCGCCGCGTGCGCCCTCGCCGTCCCCCCACTCGGACCCCGCTCCCCCTGAGCGCCGCGTGCGCCCTCGCCGTCCCCCCACCCGGACCCCGCTCCCCCTGAGCGCCGCGTGCGCCCTCGCCGTCCCCTCACCCGGACCCCGTTCGCCCCGAGCGCCGCGTGCGCCCTCGCCGTCCCCCCACCCGGACCCCGCTCCCCACGAGCGCCGCGTGCGCCCTCGCCGTCCCCCCACCCGGACCCCGTTCGCCCCGAGCGCCGCATGCGCCCTCACCGTCCCCCCACCCGGACCCCGCTCCCCACGAGCGCCGCGTGCGCCCTCGCCGTCCCCCAATCCGGATCCCGCTCCCGCGCCTCCTCCCTCGCGCTGTGTTGACGCTTCTCTGTGTGGAGGGTGCCTCGCCAGTTCTTCAGATTTGGGAACTGGGCTCTTGGCACCTAGAGCGCCTGCTCAGGATCGGGCCGGCACTGGACAGACGCCCAGACGGAAAGCCCGAGCCCTGCTTGACACTCTCCGGGCTCCTGGCGCGGCCGCACAGAAACGCCAGCGTCCCGGACTGAGCGCCGAGAGGGGCAGGCTTCGAGCAGCGCCGTCCACGGAGAAGAAGGCACAACCCACATTTTTAGATTTTCCAGTTTCCACGTTGAAAAAGCAAGAAGACATGAGATTGATTTGTAACTCAGAGTATCAAAAATATTATAATGTAACCGATGAATAAATATGAACAATTATTTATTAGCTATTTTACTTGTTAGAACTACATTTTCAAAATCCGGTGAGAATGTTATACTCACAGCACATCTCAGCGCTGCAGCTCACGCAGGGGCGCCTCCAGCGCCAGGCTTTCGGGGCTCCCTCCTGGCTGCGTGTTGCTGGGCACGTTACTTAATATGGCAAAGTCTCCATTTTTCTCATCTAGAAAATGGAGATCAAAGTACAGGTGCCAATTTCGTAGGACTGCAGTGAAGATCAAAAGACAGCTCAGCCAAGGATATAAGACCCATGCATGGTCTATGGAAGCCTCATGGTCTTTAAGGTAATTTGCGTGATTTTGGGATTCTGAAAGATTTTGGAGTCAGGACAGATTGAGATTCTGGCACCACTCTGCCATTCACCGATCACTTATTAGGCTGGTCACCTCCTCTAGCCTGCCCCTTCCATCTGCACAGCCTTTGGCCCTGGGCAGTGAGCACTGGGTCTCCTTCCCAGCACTTTGGGAGGCCAAGGCAGATGGATCACCTGAAGTCAGGAGTTCGAGACCAGCCTGATCAATATGGTGAAACGCCGGCTCTACTAAAAATACAAAAATGAGCCAGGCATGGTGGCGTGTGCATATAGTCCCAGCGACTTGGGAGGCTGAGGCAGGAGAATCGCTTGAACCGGGGAGGCAGAAGTTGCAGTGAGCCGAGATCGTACCACTGCACTCAAAAATAAAAAAAAAACAAAAAAAGCAGAATCACGTAGAAGGGTTTTAAAACACCCATGTCAGGGGCCCACCAACTAAACAGAATCTCTGGAGTTGGGGCCAGGCCAGTGCCAGCCCGTTCTAATGAGTGATGCTAACATGAGCCAGGGCTGAGAAGCATTAGCCATTTTCAGAAAGGCATGGGTATATGTGCATATTTTTACTTAGAAATCACTGGATGATGAGGAAGAAACAGCCAAAAACAAATGTTCTCTCCAAAAAGATACATTTTGTGACTTTTTTTTTTCTTTTGAGACAGAGTCTCACTCTGTCGCCCAGACTGGAGAGCAGTGGCACCATCTTACTGAAACCTCTGCCTCTCGGGCTCAAGCAATCCTCCCACCTCAGCCTCCAAAGCAGCTGGGACTACAGGCACACACTACCACATCCAGCTAATTTTTTTATTTTTTGTAGAGACAGGGCTTCACCATGTTGCGCAGGCTGGTCTCAAATTCCTAGGCTCAAGCAATTTGCTGGCCTCAGCCTCCCAAAGTGCTGAGATTACAGGCGTGAGCCACTACGCCTGGCCTTACCTTGTGGCTTTTCAAAGTCAGGTCATGGCCAAAAATCAGTTTTAAAACTAAAGAGTTTGGAGTTTCCTTGGTTACCTCCAATTTCATCTCACTTCTAACTGATGGCAGGAACGGGGCGGGGGGGGAGGTCTGCCCTGACCCAGGGTCCTCCCATTCAGGACCCTCTCAGATCTGTCTCCTGAAGTCTTGGCCTAGCCTTCTCCTTAAGATTTTGACGACACAATCATTGGTTTCCCTGCAGCAGTCAGATGTGGCTTCCCTTTTACAGGACAGTCAGGTAGGGTGCTTCCCCGGTGTCCCGGCCTCTACGGGCAGTCAGCAGGGAGGGCTTCCAGGTGGCCCAGGGCTTATCACAGCTTCACTCCTCAGACCATCAACAAATGCCTGAGATGACACATTTCATTGGCATTTCTTCTCTCTTAAATCTTCCATAGCACTTCCCAGTTTACAACGCACCTCCTCCGCAGGTGTTCTCCAGCTACACAACTTTAGCTCAAGTCACAGGAATCTGAAGGACACCACAGATGCTGCCAGCAAGGGCATCTGGAAGGCCTGGGGTCCACGGTGGCTCAGGAAATTAACTGCATTCTGATACCCACTAGCCTGCTCACCTGGGCCTTCCAACTCAGGCTTCTCACCTGTGAACAAGGACAGTGGGAGCAGTTCCTTACAGGACTCTAATGAGAGCTGTTGGGGAGATAAATCCCTAGCAAGGCAGAGTCCTCTCCACAGAACAGAAAAGGAAGAAGGCAGTTTTGTTAATGACTAAGCATATCTAACTACAGCGTGTTGCAGCTCACCTGTGAAGAGAGCACACACAGAAATCCCAGCAACCTTTTTTTTTTTTTTTTTTTTTTTTTTTTTAGATGGAGTCTCCCTCTGTGGCCCAGGCTGGAGTGCAGTGGTGTGATCTCGGCTCACTGCAAGCTCCGCCTCCCGGGTTCCCGCCGTTCTCCTGCCTCAGCCTCTGGAGTAGCTGGGACCACAGCCGTCCGCCATCATGCCCGGGTAATTTTTTTTTTTGTATTTTTAGTAGCGACAGGGTTTCACCATGTTAGCCAGGATAGTCTCAATCTCCTAACCTTTGGGAGGCCCACCTTGGCCTCCCAAAGTGCTGGGATAACAGGCGTGAGCCACCATGCCCAGCCGACCCCCCTATATTTAACCACGATATTCATAAGCTGTCAGGATTTATGGCCCCTTGTCTTCCCATAAGAAGCTCAACAGTGCCCTTTACTGCATGTTTTACAAAGTTCATCCTAAACTCACGCGGGAATCCAGGCGACCTTTTGCTTTAGTCGATTGCCTTTATCCAGGAAATAATAAAACTTCAATTACCGTCCCTGCTAGCAGATGGTTCCAGCTGCAACCATCAGGTTCTCAGATGCTTATATTTCAAAAAGGGATGCATCCCCGACATTTGCATAACATTTTTGGGTTGTAAAATTAGTAGGTGGCTTATCTTTACCAAGATTTATCTACATATGGAAAGATGAGAAAAGATTCGTAGTCACAAAGTCAAAAATGCTCTAGGAACGTGGGGAAAAGTCTCCCTCTTCACAACAAGGATAATTAATTTGTTAAATGTACCCTTACAGTATTAAATAATGCGTGTGAAGTGCCTGGCCCATAGAAAGAGCTCAGTAACAACAGAAATGCTGAGAAGGCATATGCTGACTTTCCTCCCATTCATGCTCATTAGAGGAGATTTCTTGGGTGGTGATGAGAAGCACAGCTGACGGCATAGGCAGGAGTTCCCCTGGGTCCTTGGGGGTCTTGGCTGGGACCCTGGCACAGAAACACAAAGCTTTTCTGACTTATAAAAGTTTTTGCCCTGGTGTGGCAACTGGTGAGTGTCTGAAAAGAAAAGAAATGACCCTTGTGGGGAAGCAGGAGATGAACCCACAGTCCCCACAAGGCACGCAACCTGTGGCTGCCTGGACACAGACCTATGGCTGCATCCCTTCCTACCCACACCTGCATCTGGCACAGAAGCTGAGGCTGGGGGAGCTAGGCCTGTAAGGGATGGCACATCCGGGGCTGAGTCCCTGTGTGTCCTGTCCTTCCAGACATCAGACCCCTGGGGACAGGGGAGGCTGGGAACTGGCTTTGACCGACACCATTTTTCTCCTGTCATTAAATCCTCCCGCAGACTCTGAGAGGTAAAAATCACCTCGGTATGGAGAAGATGAAGGATGACCTTTCAAGAAACAGTCACAATCCCAGGACGAGGGAGAAACACACTGTACCCGTGGGCTTCCCTGGAAACGGGCCGGGGGGCCTGGGATAAAGATATTAAAATTCCTACAGACTCTTCTGTGAGGCTGGTGCAAAACCTTGTGCACCAACTTAGTAGAAATTTTGCTGAACTCCTCAGTGTAGTAAATGTCCATTTTGGACATGCAGAGCAGGTTCTGCCTTCAGATGCATAGATGATAATGTTGGGGGTCTATTTTCAAAACAATGTTTTCATTTTTTGCCTGAATATACTGAACGGTGTCTGTTACTCTGCATGGCTCCCCAGGCCCTCAGGGGATGACTCCTGCACCAGTGCCCTGGCTTCAGCCTCGCTCCCATGAGCAGCCAGGTGGGGTGACTTTCTGGTCAGGTGGTCGAGGGCAGAGGTGCTGTGATCCCGTCATTACCTGGCAGAACCACAGGCCAGGAGGCAGGCCGGTGGCCCAGCACAGGCTTTGTCAGGGTGCAGGGACAGGGATATTGGATGTTAAGTTATTTTTACAGCAGCACAGTTTTCTCATAGGCACACTTTAGACACCACCTTCCCATTTGCTGGATGGAGGAAGGGGACTGATGCTCACTGAACAGAGGGCACCTGCAGGGCCTTAGCAGGCACAGAGAGGGACTGCCTGGAGCCTGGATGGGGCTCATCCCTCTCTCTACCCAGTCCCTGAGCCAGCTCCAGGCTGGGCAATGCTCCTTGGGGTCAGTCTCTGTGGTAACAGGAAAGGGCTTCATAGCTTTCACCTCCTTTCCCGCCATCTCCTGGGTTCACAGTGAGAGCTCAGCCCAGACCCTGGCAGGTCTCGATTCTGGGGATGTATCATCCGTGCCATTATTATGGTTTGTTGCTAGGTGGGAGGACGAGAGGGTTGTGCTGAGCACAGGCCCAGCTGTCTTTCCTCCAGCTGCATCAGGGAAGCAGGGTACAGGGTCACAGAGGACTTGGGCTGAGCCAGGCCCTCCTCTCTCCTCTTTGCCAGCAAAGGGGCTGGTCATTTTTGTTGAAGCATCGGTTTCCCTGTGCCAAGTATGAAAGAGTGCCCCCACAAGGCTACCATGGGGGTGCTGGTCCCTCGTGTGCCAAGTTCCAGGCCTGTGAACCCGCATGCTGGTGATGCTGAGTGAGCATGGGTGCTCTGCCCCCTTCCAGACAAGTCCCCAAGTGCCTGGGGCCTGGGAGCAGCACACCCTGCCTGCAGCAGCACCGGGGCTGCCACAATGGTGAGGCCAAGGCGAGGCCAGGTGGGCAGCCTATGAGGAGAGGGGTGCACCTGCCCTGCCTGGGCTGGGGTGTGCTACTATAGAATGAGACCACCACTTCTCCTGCTCTTTCCCAGCTTTTCCCTGTCTCCCCTTTTCCCTAGTTTATAAGACAGGAGAAGGGGGAGAAACCAAAAAGTTGGAAAGAAACAGAAGTAAGATAAATAGCTAGATGACCTTGGCACCACCACCTGGCCCTGGCGGTTAAAATAATAATGATAATATCAACCCCTGACCAAAACTACTAGTGTTATCCCCTTTTCCCTAGTTTATAAGACAGGAGAAGGGGGAGAAACCAAAAAGTTGGAAAGAAACAGAAGTAAGATAAATAGCTAGATGACCTTGGCACCACCACCTGGCCCTGGTGGTTAAAATAATAATGATAATATCAACCCCTGACCAAAACTACTAGTGTTATCTGTAAATTCCAGACATTGTATGAGAAAGCACTGTAAAACTTTTTGTTCTGTTAGCTGATGCATGTAGCCCCTCGTCACGTTTTCCACGCATGCTTGATTTATCATGACCCAAAAAGGCCACGTATTTCTTCTTCAGGGAGCTCGGCTCTTAAGACGCGAGTCTGCCGATGCTCCCGGCTGAATAAAAAACCTCTTCCTTCTTTAATCTGGTGTCTGAGGAGTTTTGTCTGCGGCTCGTCCTGCTACACTGTCATCTAAAGGAAGAGATGATGATACTACTTCCACTACTGGAGAAGGTACACACCCCCCATGTTATTGTTCCTCATAACTTGTGGGGGAGAGCATGATATTACTTCCAATATGACAGTGGCTTGACATCCAGTCTGTGATATTGCTCCTAATTTCCAATAGGTAAAGTATGATGTTCCTGCCAAGAGAGTAGTGGGTGTACAGCCGCCCTGTGATATGTCTCCAAATATTCAGGGAAAAACAGGAGGACATTACCCCAAATCTCCCAAAAAGTGTACACCCATTGTGTGGTATGGTTCCTAATAGCCGGAGGTGTGATAGGAGAAGGATGGTATTCTTCTCCTATCGCAGGCTGTGTACACAAAACCTGTGAAATTGTTCCTAATATCCTGAACAAAGGAGATTGTTAGTAATGGACACACATTGCAGGGGGAGTAATGATTACGATCCACATCGTAATGGTGAGTAATAGCAACCCTCTCTCTCCCCCTCGCTGTTACGATCCTCATCACAGTGGGGTAAGGCACCCCCCACGATATGGGGAGTAATAGCATCCCCCTCTCTCCCCCTGGCCTTATATAAGGATGCTGGCCTTATATAAGTGCCCCCCAATGCCATCGTAGTCTTTAATGTATTCACTTAAAGTTTTTTCCTCATTTAGATCTGCCAATCCCTTAATAGGTCTAATTGCTGCCTGACATTCTGTATTAACATTTTCATGAGCAAGCAGCTGAACGATCACTTTCTTGGCATGAGAATTGGAAATAGCCTTTTGAGCCGCATCCAGCAAAGGAGTGATAGAATCTGGAAAAGGCTCCCTTGGACCCTGTTGAACTGTGTTAAAAGAAGGACAAGCAGAACTAGCGTCGTGAATTTTTTCCCAGGCTCTTAGGCATGTAGTTCTGAGCTGATCAACAGCCTATTACCATCTGTTGATTTAGAGTACTCCATGCCTGTCCGACTCCAAGCAATTGATCAGGTGTGATATTAACGGGACGTTGGGCTTGAGCATTTCTGCCTGATTTGTTCCTTCATCCGTCCACCAGGTTTTCAACTGGAGAAATTCACAGGGGGACAGGGTGGATCGGGCTAGTGCTTCCCAATCCATAGGTATTCAACGTCTGTTATAAGCCACACATTGTAACAAGGAATGAACATAAGGGGAATTTGGCCCATATTGTCCAATTGCTTGCTTTAAGTCTTTTAATATTTTAAAAGGAAATGGCTCTCAGCATGCTTGAGCAAGTTCTCTGGCCTCCTCAGCTGGCGAAATAATTACCAGAAACTGCCAAGCATTCAAATTCCCCATTTCTTGTGCCTGGCGAACGGATGCCTGGATTGTCCCTGTGCCATAATTTGTATTTGGACCCGCTGGCAGCACTCCTCTACCAAAATTAACAGGTGGGCAAGCCTAGATCATTCCCTCATCCTAATTGGCTGTTGGACAAGCCTGAAGCTTCCCTTCGCCATAGTTACTGGCGGGACCTGCAACAATGGGAGCGGCAAGGCCAGTCTCAGGCTCCCCTTCCAAAAATTCCTAAGGCTGGCCTGGGGGTGGCCATTCCAGATCTTCCCCTAAAGGCGCAGTAGGTGGCACAGTTTCTTTTATAAGTCTTTGGAGATTAGCATACATACCTTCGCGTTTCTCGCCCTTTTTTAAACGAGACTGTCATGGTTCACTTAGCTGATAATTAGACTCCTGATTATTCAACTTTCCTATGTCATCCTGAAAATCCTCCTTCTCCTCCTGAGTGTGGAAGGGCTCCAGGGCTGTTTTAATTGCAGACCACACAGACCAAGCAGAGACTGGAATATCGCGGCCCTCTTGTTGTGCTCGTTTTAAGTCTGATCCGACCTTGTCCCAATCTTCTACATTCATGGTTCCATATTCTGGGAACCAAGGAGAATACTTGTCTACCAGACGGAACAAAGATGTGAGATTTTGGGTACTGACAATTACCCCTCCGTGGCGCAGTAACTGCTGCACAAGGCTTAAGTAATTAGCGAACTTACTCTCAGCTCGACCCACATTTTCCCGAGGTTTCCCTGGAATTCCCCGAGTGCCCTCCTTACCCTAGAGCTTGAAGTGAAAACCTACTCGGGAGTCCTTTGTCGGTCGTCCTCAGCTTTCCACGCTCTGGTGTTCCTTCACTGGATTATTTGTAGGGATTACGGGGAGCCCTGCGTTGGGCACCAGAGACAGCCTGGGCAACCGAGGGAGACCCCCGTTTCTACCAAAAAAAAAAAAAAATTAGCCAGGTGTGGTTTCGCGCGCCTGTAATCCCAGCTACTCCACGAGAAATCAAACAAAACCTGCCACCAGAGACTGATTTTCTTCTAAAATGCTTTCTCCAAAATATTTTTAAAACAAAAGGGGGAAATTGGAAAGGAAAATATTTTGGACCCCCAAATCACTAAGATAAAGGGAAAAATCAATCTGGAAACTGCTTAGGGCAAACCTGCCTCCCATTCTATTCAAAGTCATCCGCTGCTCGCTGAGAAGAATGCATATCTTATTGCCTTCTTTGGAAAGGCTCATCAGAAACTCAGGAGAATGCAACCGTTCCTCTCTCACCTGCCTGTGACCTGGAAGCCCCCTCCTGGCTTCGAGTTGACCCACTTTTGCTTCAGGTTGTACCGGATCGAACCAGTGTTCATCTTACATATGTTGATTGATGTCTCCTGTCTCCCTAAAATGTATAAAACTGTCAGATACAGTCAGTTTCTCTTCCAAGGTTTGGCATGTTAACGTTCTTGTGTTTTGTTCTCGAACTCAACTTTCTTGTTCTCCATGCCTCCTTGCCCTTAGTTACTGTAAACAACCTTCCCCCCGTCAGTTCTAATCAATCACTCACATCTGTTCCCTTGGTTACCTGCTCTGCACCCATTTCTCCCTTCCAAACCACACGTCCCACCGTTGTAACTCACAACCCCCTTCCCCCTTCCTTATTTGGGAAAATATTCACAAATAGCCAACGGGGTCAGTGTAGATCTTGAGGTCTGGCCCCAGCCCATGCCAGAGGTAGGGATTGCATTAGGAATAAAAATCCCTGCTTTCCTTTGTTCCGTGTGCTCTTGCGATTGTGATTGATGCGAGCAGCACGCTTCCGCAGAGGTAAATTGCGTTGCTGAGAAAACTTTTGCTTAAGCAAAAGTGCTGGTTTCACTTTGCATCACCGAGCATTTATCTCCAACAAAACCAAGCTGTGCTCTGACCACCTTGGGCAACTGTCATCAGGACATCCTGAGGATGTGTCATGCACAAGCATCCCCAACCTTGGCAAAATAAACTTTCTAAATACTCTTATCCCCAAATGCTCAGGGAGACTGGTTTGAATAATCATAAAACTCCGAGGCTGCACTCCAGCCTGGGCGACAGAGCAAGACTCTGTTTCAGAAGTAATAAAATAAAATAAAATAAAAAAAAAATAAAAATCAAATCTCCGGTCTCCCGCACAGCCGACTCTGCATGAATTACTCCTTCTTTATTGCTATTCCCCCCGTCTTGAGAAATCGGCTGTCTAGGTAGCGGGCAAGGTGAACCCACTGGGCAGTTACAGAATTGCCATTATATTGCTTGCAATTTTATATCTTATTACGCAAAATAGCTATAATCTTGTATACAAGGTTAAATGCGAATGTGCTCCTTGCGTGGTCAGATCCCAGCGCAGGAAGGACGCACCGCCTACAAACCGCTGGGCCAAAACGGTCATTCTGGCCTCGTCCAGCCTCACGTGAGATCGCAATCTCCTGTCACTCAGGGCCTGAGGGGGCGGGGCCTGAAGCCCCTACAATCAGGGAAGCTGGGGTGGGGATCCGTCAATCAGGCGCGCTGCCGGAAAGGAGAGGGCGGCTTCCGGGATCTGGCTGGCGGCCCTTCGTCTCGCCTTCGCCACCGTAGGCTCTTTCTCTGAGTATCCGCTGCTACTTCTTGGCTTTGGGAGGCCCGGTGGCTCTGCAGCAGCCTCGGCCACCCTGTGACCTGCGGGTGTTGGGACATCCCTAGCGGACGCCAGGACACCCGGGAAGCCGAGGAACGGTGAGTGGACTGCGCCTGGCTTCCCGAAGTGGGGAAGAGAGCTGAGTGAAACCTGCTGGAACCAGCCATGGGCTGCGGAACCTGCGGACCGAGTCTCCGCGGCGCAGCCGGGCCTCAGTCCCCTTCTGTGCAGGGCCGGGCGGCGCGGGCAGCGGGACCCCTGCGTCCTGTCTGTACCTGCGGGCGCCACTTCCGCCGGCCGGAGCCCTCTCCGTAACCCGCGCCTCCCCCACCCAGGTAGTGCGGTGACCACGGGAGGGTGATCCGGGAGAGCCCTGACGGTGAGCAGAGTTCCAGCGTGGGAGGAGCTGTGGTTCATGGAGCTTCCGGTCCCACCTTTCTCCCCCTAAAATTAACCTGAGGCTTTGTTAAAACGTTAAACGGCGTGTTTGAGCAAACGCGATTCTTAAACGGGTACCGCAGTCATGGTTTATGGTTTGGGGTCCACGGGAGGGGCGTAAATGAGAGGCTTTGATAAGGTGAATGAGGAAGCAAACCATACATATATATACACACACACATATATACATATATATACACACATATATATATATATATTTTTTTTCTTTTTTTTTGAGACGGAGTCTCACCCTGTCGCCAGGCTGGAGTGCAATGGTGCAGTCTCAGCTCACTGCAACCTCTGACTCCCGGGTTCAAGCGATTCTCCTGCCTCAGCCTCCCAAGTAGCTGGGCTTATAGGCGCCACCACCACGTCCAGCTAATTTTTGTATATTTAGTAGAGACAGGGGTTCGCCATGTTGGCTAGGTTGGTTTCGAACTCCTGACCTTAATTGATCACCCTCCTCGTCCTCCTAAAGCGCCGGGATTACAGGCGTGAGGCACCTTGGCCAAAATATTTTTCTGTTTCCAAACATTTTACATGAGAGGAAAGCGGAGAATAAATCATCTGACACTCTACTGTAAAAAAAATCTTTGTACCTCTCTTCTTTTCATCTTTCCTAAGTGTACATATTACCAAAATGTCTTTAGGTTGAGGTCCCCCCGTGAAAACTTGACAGGGTGTTGTGTCCTCAGCCACTCTCCTGTCTTTTCCTAGTCCTGGCATTTTAGAACTGTCTGGGGATGACCCAGAATACCCACAGTGGCCATGTCTATTGGAGGGTCTAGTGAGTATCAGCCCAGGGGTCATCTCATCCCCAAGGACAACCTGAGGTAGGGGGTAGAGTCTCTCAGGGGAGCAGCTGGATGCTCTTGGCCTTAGAGGAATCTCCTGGTATAGTTTCATCTAAAATGGTGACCCCTTAAGGTCATTAAAATTTTAGGACATTAAAATTAATGGACAATACAATGTAATGTCATGAAAGTTAGGTCATTAAAATTATTCCTCCAGCCCGAGTTTTTATTCCTCGAAGACACATTGATGGTTTGCCAGTTGGATGCTGATATTGAGAGGAAAAGGCAGAAATGATTTCTGCTCTCTAGCTTGTCTCAGACTTGTGAAGAGAGAAAAACCGTCCCAAAGGACAAGGAAAACCCACCCCAGAGAGGATGTGCAAGAATATGAATATTAAAATGCACTTAAGGCCCACAGGAGGACAAAGAGCAGTGCCAGTGCCTTGTAGGTGGTCATTGAGTACTTTGCTGAACAGGATGGGTGTCCTAAGGGATAGAATGGCCTGCCGTGACACTTAGAAAGGTCTGCGTTGGAGTCAGCACTGCCTCTCCCTGAGTTTGTTACCTTGAAAAGGCTTGTCCGCTTATTTGAGTTTCAGGTTTTCACTGACTGTAACATACATTTTGTCAGTACAGCTTGAAAGATAAAAATACTATTTCCAAAGAGGCAAGGTAAAATGATGTATTTCATTTGCTAAAAATTCATATTTATTTCTCCCCAGAGTGAGTGTAGTAAGTTTTAAAGTTCTGTTCTTTTTAAGGGTAATTTCAAATGGAATTGTAGGACTTAGCTTTGTAAATGCTACTGGTGAAATAAAAGTGTGTTAGATAAATTGATGATTTATAAAGATTCACCAAAATGTCAGTTCCCCTCTTGTAGCTTGGTGAAGAATTTATGACAGTGGACACATGTGTATCCTCTTATCTGGGTGTCTGAGTGTTGTTGTTTGTTTTTAGGAGATGCAGTCTTGCTATGTAGCCCAGCTGGAGTGCAGTGGCGCGTCTCTGCTTACTGCAACCTCCGCCTCCCAAGTTCAAGTTATTCTCCTGTGTCAGCCTCCCGACAATTTTTCTCCTGTGTCAGCCTCACCACACCCAGCTAATTTTCATATTTTTAGTAAACACAGGGTTTTAGGCCTGGCACGGTGGCTTATGCCTGTAATCCCAGTCCTTTGGGAGGCCAAGGTGGTCGGATCACGAGGTCAGGAGTTCCAGAGCAGCCTGGCCAACATGGTGAAACCCTGTCTCTACTAAAAATACGAAAAAATTATCTGAGCGTGGTGGCAGGCACCTGTAATCCCAGCTACTCGGGAGGCTGAGGCAAGAGAATTGCTTGAACCCAGGAGGTGAGGTTGCAGTAAGCCAAGATCTGGCCACTGCACCCCAGCCCAAGGGACAATGCGAGACTCCGTCTCAAAAACAAATAAACAAACAAACAAACAACAAAAAGACGGGATTTTTGCCATGTTGGCCAGGCTGGTCTCAACCTCCTGACCTCAGGTGATCCCCTGCCTCAGCCTCCCAAGGTGCTGGGATTACACGTGTGAGCCACGATGCCTGGCCCACTCTATTTTCTTTTTATTCCCTAAATTTTAATATGTTTGAGTTTGTCTGTTCCTTTATCACTTTTTTCTTACATAAAAAAAAATTCTGCCTAATCCTTCGTTAAAAAAAAAATCTTCCTGTGACTTCTGAAAGTGTTCTGGTTTTATCTTTTGTATTTGAATATATAATAAGATGATTATTGTTCATGGAATAGAGAAGAATGGAATGCATTTTCCCAAGTAGATGCCAGCCTGGTTTGCCTCGTATTTTAAAGTGCATGTGATTTCTTTTTCTATTCTATAGTGCCTACTCTATCATTCCTCAACTTTCCATATAGATGCTGGGTCATTAAGACTTTTTTTTTCCTTTGGTCTGCTTGCTCATCTCTCTGCTAACACTGTGCTGTCCTGAATATTTTTGTTTGAAAATCTTAGAAGTATGTTAGACAAGCCATCACTCTTTTTTTAGATGACTAAAAATCATTAGACATTGGTCATTTTTACTGCATATAAAAGAGTAGCTTTTCTTGCCTAAAACCACCTGATTTGGGAATTTATGTGGTTTCATAGGAATAGCATCTGGAAGTGGTAACATTAATGTCATTTTAAAAAGCATGTGTCCTATTTCCTCTTATTCCTTTCTGCCTTGATATTGTGCAATAGAAATTTGAAAAATTGTTGTATTAGTATTGTTAAATATCAATTATTGGTTTTATTTACTACTCAATTAAATTTAATAAGCCTATTCTCTCTTGGTGTAATCACGTGGAATGGGTTCACTTCCACAGTTAACAAGTGACAGCACATGTAAAATATTGTCTACCAGGGAAATTCATTGAACACTTAGTGTTCAGACTGTGTTTTTGTGTCTGGTTCCCTAAGCACCACTGCAGTGACACAAAATAATAGACTTTCAGCAGAAGAAGTTTTGGAAAATATACTGCATAAGCCATTTAGATGCAGTGAGTCATTCTTATTACTTGGGTTGGTGGAATCCCTTTCAAAATGTAAGTTCCTAATACAAACAAAGATTTAACTTTGCGAGCAGGTATTTTTAAGAATAAGTAGTCTCGCCGGGCGCGGTGGCTCAAGCCTGTAATCCCAGCACTTTGGGAGGCAGAGACGGGTGGATCACGAGGTCAGGAGATCGAGACCATCCTGGCTAACACGGTGAAACCCCGTCTCTACTAAAAAAAATACAAAAAACTAGCCGGGCGAGGTGGCGGGTGCCTGTAGTCCCAGCTACTCGGGAGGCTGAGGCAGGAGAATGGCGTGAACCCGGGAGGCGGAGCTTGCAGTGAGCTGAGATCTGGCCACTGCACTCCAGCCTGGGCGACAGAGCAAGACTCCGTCTCAAAAAAAAAAAAAAAAAAAAAAAAAAGAATAAGTAGTCTCAGGACTGATAATATTAACTCACTTACGCACATCAGGTAGGACTTTAGTATGACAGATACTAGAAATGTACAAAGTGAAGTTAAAAGGTAACTCCTGGCAGCATATCGTAATCTCACTCCCTGGATTCTCTAATGAGATGGGTGTTTCTACTTTGCTGTTGCCTTTTTGAATAGTTCAATTCTAGCATTAGTACTGCTGTGTGGGAGGGAGTATGTGTGAACAGAGTAAGACTTGTGACAATCAAGTCATAGAATAAATGCTTGGAAATTTGAGAATCATGTAAACAGCTTATGAATTGAGTATACATTCCCAGTGCTCTCAGTCTCACTTATCCTTCTATCCACATGTGTGGAATGTTCTAGGACTCCATGGCTTTTGAGGATGTGGCTGTGAACTTTACCCAGCAGGAATGGCCTTTGCTAGATTCTTCTCAGAAGAATCTCTACAGAGAAGTGATGCAGGAAATCTGCAGGAACCTGGCTTCTGTAGGTAAGAATGACAACACATTTCACTTAATTACAGAAGTATTTCCCTATCATCAGTGCTATTTGTGATTTGGAATGGGGCAAGGGAATGATTTGGTGAATAAATCAGACATGGGCACTGTGTACAATGAACATGAAATCTAGTCATGTTTCTATCGTTTGAAATAATTCATGATAATTTTGTGCATCTGCATTTTAGGAAAAAATGGAAAGACCAGAATATTGAAGATCACTTCAAAAAACTTGGGAAAGATACAAGATAATTTGCACCGAGAAGAGGAAATAAAGTCCTCTGAAGGAATCTTAGCATGTCAGGAATTTAAAAACAAGCAATCAAAGCAAATAAGAGTCACTTGAAATTCATTTCCTTTTAGAAAAATTTCACCCAAATGGTAACGTACACCAGTGTAGCAGTCAGTGTTTGGAAAACAGTTCACTTGAAAATAGTACTACAAAATTGTGTATATGAATGTTACTATTTTGGTCATAGCCATGCAGGTGGTAGCTGTGTTTTCAGTAGTAGCCCATTTACTTTCAAATAATTCAGTCATGGCACAAAAACAAAAACAAAACAAAACAAAACAAAAATGCATTTTCCCTAGTATTGGTAGCAGTGTAAGTCGAAGACCTATGAATGAGTAGAAAGTTATTAAACCAACCAATAGTAATGTGCTTGTCATTTTTTTTTTACAGAAATCATATGGTACAGAGACTGTGTGAAAGCAAAGAAGGTAGTCAGTATGGACAAGTTGTCAGCCACATTCCAAATCTTGATCTGAATCAGAACATTTCTACTGGATTAAAACAATGTGAATGCAGTATTTGTGGAAAAGTCTTTGTACATCATTCCCTCCTTAATAGGCACATCCTAGCTCACTCAGGATACAAACCATATGGAGAGAAGCAATATAAATGTGAACAGTGAGGGAAACTCTTCGTTTCTGTTCCAGGTGTTAGAAGACACATGATAATGCACAGTGGGAATCCAGCTTATAAATGTATGGTATGTGGGAAAGCTTTTCATTTTCTCAATTCAGTTGAAAGACATCAGAGAACTCACACAGGAGAAAAACCCTATAAATGTAAACAATGTGGTAAAGCGTTCACTGTTTCTGGTTCTTGTCTAATACATGGACGAACTCACACTGCAGAGAAACCCTACGAATGTAAGGAATGTGGGAAAACACTCAGATTTTCTTGTTCTTTTAAGATGCATGAAAGGACTCACACTGGAGAGAGATGTACCAAATGTGATAAAGCCTTCAGCTGTTCCACTTCCCTTCATGACCATGGAAGCGTTCATACTGGAGAGAGACCCTATGAATGTAAACAATGTGGCAAAGCCTTTAGTCGTTTGAGTTCCCTTTGTAACCATAGAAGTACTCATACTGGAGAGAAACCCTATGAATGTAAACAATGTGACCAAGCCTTCTGTCGCCTCAGTTCCCTTCACCTCCACGAAAGAATTCATACTGGAGAAAAACCCTATGAATGTAAGAGATGCGGTAAAGCCTACACTCGTTCCAGTTACCTTATGTGCCTCTAAAGAAGTCATGATATAGAGGTTGGGTGTAGTGACTCAGCCTGTAATCCCAGCACTTTGGGAGGCCAAGCTGTGTGTATTGCTTGAGCCCAGGAGTTCATAACCAGCCTGGATTAAAACAATGTGAAACAACCTGGGCATCGTGGTGAAACCGTGTCTACAAAAAATAAAATAATGCCGGGCCCGGTGGCTCACGCCAGCTACTCGGGAGGCTGAGGCAGGAGAATGGCGTGAACCCGGGAGGCTGAGCTTGCAGTGAGCCGAGATCGCACCACTGCGCTCCAGCTTGGGCGACAGAGGCAGACTCCGTCTCAAGACAAAAACAAAGAAAATAATTAGCTGGGCATGGTGGCACATTTCAGTTGTCTTAGTTCTTTTTCAAGGACATAAAAGGCCACGGGGTGTTGGGGGGAAGCCCTGTGCATGCGGATCACGAGGTCAGGAGATCGAGACCATCCTGGCCAACATGGTGAAACCTCGTCTCTACTAAAAATACAAAAATAGCTGCGTGTGGTAGCATATGCTTGTAATCCCAGCTACTCAGGAGGCTGAGGCAGGAGAATCACTTGAACCCAGGAGGCGGAGGTTGCAGGGAGCCGAGATTGTGCCACTGCACTCCAGCCTGGCGACAGAGTGAGACTCCATCTCAAAAATAAACAAAGCCCCTTGAATGTAAGGAATGTGGTAAAACATTGACTCTTTCCCATTCCCTCATAAACATGAAAGAGCTCACACTGCTGAGAAACCTTAAGAAGGTAGGAAATGTGGTCAAACCTTCAGATTTTCCCATTTTTGAAGATTTGGGAGGACTCAGAGTGGAGAAAAGGCTTTTGAATCTAAATTTGTGGTAAGGCCTTCGGTTGTGTTAGTTCCATTTGAAGACATCAGCTCAGTCCTGAGAAAAACCCTATGAATGTCCAGAACGTGGGAACGTTTCATTTCTCTCATCCCCACTCCAGGACCTATGAAAATGCACCCTGCAGCTGGCTGGACCTTGTAAACACAAGAACGTACACAGGATTAAGACTCTAATAGTTTAGAAACTGCAAGAATATTTTCAGTTTTAACATTTAATTGAAACGTCATGTGAAAACTGGAAAGAAGTTCTATAAGTGAAGCTTTTCTAATTTGGAAAGCCTGATGCAAATTAGTTATTGAGTAGTGCTTGAAGAAATGTATGAAATGTTACACAAGTTACAAGTATATTTTTATCAGTGACTCATTCTTAAAGAGTCTTGAGTGTGCATTTCACCTTGTTTTGCAGGGGAACCTTGAGGTGAGAGTTCTGTAAATGCTCTTTAAGCAGTAGTACTTGAGTTTCATAGATAATGAGATGAAGTTTGTTGGTAGAATTTTTGTCTATTCATTTGATAATGTGCTGGATTCATGGTTGAATTTTGATGTTTTTCTAACATGGAGGTAAGTTTAGTTTTTTTATTTCATTATTATCTTTTTTTGAAATGGAGTCTCACTCTGTTGCCCAGGTTGGAGTGCAGTGGTGCGATCTCAGCTCACTGCAACCTCCACCTCCTGGGTTTAAGTGATTCTCCTGTCTCAGCCTCCTGAGTACCTGGGACTACAAGCGCCCAACACTACGTCCAGCTAATTCTTTGTATTTTTAGTGGAGACAGGGTTTCGCCATGTTGGCTAGGCTGGTCTTGAACTCTTGACCTCATAATTTGCCCTCCTCGGCCACCCAACATGCTGGGATTACAGGCATGAGCCACCACACCTGGCCAGGTAAGTTTCATTTGTATGTATTGCCCTATGATTAATCGACCAGTGAATAATGATTGTCAATTGTTGGGATAGTCTTACTAGCCTCATTTGGAAAATTTTGATTATCCCTTGTTCATTATACACATTCCACCTTTCCTTGTTAAAGGAAAAATTACTCTTGATGTAAAGATTTTTTTTTT
Source organism: Chlorocebus sabaeus (assembly GCF_047675955.1). Classification (NCBI taxonomy): domain Eukaryota; kingdom Metazoa; phylum Chordata; class Mammalia; order Primates; family Cercopithecidae; genus Chlorocebus; species Chlorocebus sabaeus. The sequence continues at coordinate 169,564 of NC_132913.1, read as the reverse complement.
TGCTAATAATGAGTTGGTATTAATTCCTAAGTACATAAAGTTTACCATAGAGTATCATCTCGTGAGTTCTTTGCATCTGTTGCCCTTTATTCTTTATCATTTCTGTCTGTTATTTGGATCGTTCACTTTGAATGAAGGAGAGAGGACTGTGATAGGGGGATATGTTTTAACCAATCTGAGGGAGGAAGCATTCAGTCTCTCAGTCACATATGATAGCATTGGGCTTTTCATCGATGCCTTTGGTATTGTAATAGATCGTATTACACCATTAAGGTATGGTAGTTTACATATTGTATTTTAGAGTATTACAGTCTTACCAGTCAGTGTCTCATGATTCAGTTCCCTACCAGCCAACAGACAAACCAATCACGTACTCCTGTAGGAGCAAAGGAACATCTTCGGCCGGGCGCGGTGGCTCACGCCAGTAATCCCAGCACTTAGGGAGACCGAGGCGGGTGAATCACGAGGTCAGAAGATTGAGACCATCCTGGCTAACACGGTGAAACGCCGTTGCTACTAAAAATACAAAAAATTAGCCGCGCGTGGTGGTGGGTGCCTGTAGTCCCAGCTTCTAGGGAGGCTGAGGCAGGAGAAGGGCATGAACCCGGGAGACAGAGCTTGCAGTGAGCCGAGCTCACACCACTGCACTCCAGCAAGGGTGATAGAGCGAGATTCTGTCTCAAAAAAAAAAAAAAAAAAAAAAGGAAAATCCTCACTTTTTTAATGTGATACCACTCTCTGCTCTCAAGTTAATCCCTGTTTGGGCATGTGGGAACTTACACCATCCTTCTATATGTAATTAATAACTGATGTCTGGTTTTTCTGTTTAGTAAGAGATGTTATGTGTTTAACGGTGCCAGTAAAAGTAGGGTGCGAATTCCTTCCTCACCAGTGGGGTGCATGAGACGGTATTGAAACAACCGACAACACAAATGGAATGGACCAGCCCTCATGCAGGACACCTGCTCAACTTGACCTACCTGCTGTCGGCTGATGGTTCCGTAACACATCAGCAGTCACCTGAGTCAGAACCGTGAGCTGATGATGGGCTTTCCGTTTGGTCTGCACAGCGTTTTGTTTTCTTCAGGTGTTGTCATCTTCTCCCACACTAAAACGCTCTCATCTCCTGGACATGAATGTTTAATTGCACCCCAGCATGACATTTGCCCTGTGCTTAGCAGGCAGTTTTGAGGCCCTGGCTTATTAATGCAAAGAAGCACAGCACATAAGCCAACACTTACGTCCTAATTAGCAAGAATCAGGCTGTATCTCTGTAGTTCCTGCATCTACTCTGGTCACCATCTCTGTATGCTAAGAGCAGCCATGTGAACATTATTAAGTATTGTACACTCCAAGACAATAGTCATTATGTAGGCAGAAGTAGTGGCCTTGTTTGTTTCTTGTGCTACTTCTCCCCTTGCCGCTGTCCCATACACCCTCCTGATGAGGTGTACATCCATGGTGCCTCATGGTTCAGTCACTGATGAGTAATGAAAATGGGAAGAAAGAGTTTGATATTAGCCCCTATCGAAGCATATGAAGAAGCATCTCAGCTGCTTGCATTGAAAAATTCCTAGCCAATGTGTGGGCTTTTCTTATCACTGCTGCTTATCAGCATGCCAAAAGTCGAATCTTCGGACTGCAAGTCTTGCCGGCCTTAGACATAATGGCCTTACTGCATGTGGAGCTAACCCTAGGAAGATGGAGTGACTGTCTCCGGAGGATTAGGTGGTCTCCTTCAATGTGGCTTGATGGGCCCCTGAACTCTTTCCTGTAAATATACAGAGAGTCTACACTGCCAGCGATCGTGTGCCTCAACTCTGTAGATGTAGAAATTCAAAATATTCAAAATATTCTGAAACAGTTTCCATTGAAAGGAAAGAGAAAAGCAGTCAGGTGCCACGCTCTGGTCAAGAGAACTAGTAGATGGCTCACAAGAACACTCTGTTTTTACTGTCTGTGCTTCTTTCACAACAAATATCCTGATCCTTCAGTTTTAAGGGTGTAGTTCTCAAGATAACTGTATGATATGCTGGGAATGCAATATCCTGATAATCAGGTGACATTGGTCAGAACAGCCCAGGCCCTGTTAGAGTCCCTGCTCGAAACAGAACGGCCTTTAACGCTTGTGTCCAGCAAACCACATCGTAGGAGAAAACCTAAGATGAGCTGCTTTCTGGGGTCCCTCAGTTGTAGTGCAAGTGAAGCATTTACAGTCAAAACTCCATCCATCTGCTATGGGTAGCCTTCCTGATCTTGTGGTAGCGGTTCATATTGAATCCTAGGCTTCTGTTGTCTTTTGTTTGCTATTTGTAAGTAATAAATTCACTTCATGGAATTTATGTATGAATGTGTTTGGTCTCACTGTACTCAGAAAAGTTGGTAGCCATTGCACAGTGAACACGCTTCATAATTGGTGAAAACACCTATGCCCCCCTTGTGCCACAGGAAGAAGGTTAATTCAGCCAAACATAAACTTCATGTTCGAAAAACCCTGTAGCACAATTATTACCATGTGGGAGGCCTTTAACAATGGTGATGCTGATTTGAAGAACTCTGAAGGAAGAAATTTATACAAATGGGTTGGGTACACAGGAGTCCCACCTAACTTAAAGAAACCCTTACTCCCCTCCGTTTAAAAAGAGTGGAGAGGCCAGGCACAGTGGCTCAGGCCTGTAATCTGATCACTCTGGGAGGCCGAGGTGGGCAGATCACAAGGTCAGGGGTTCAAGACCAGCCTGACCAACATGGGGAAGCCACATCTCTACTAAAAATACAAAAATTAGCCGGGCATGGTGGTGGGCACCTGTAATCCCAGCTACTTGGGAGGCTGAGGCAGGAGAATTGCTTGAACCTGGGAGGTGGAGATTTAAGTGAGTCAAGACCATGCCACTGCACTCCAGCCTGGGTGACAGGGCAAGACTCCGTCTCAGGGAAAAAAAGAAAAGGGTGAATAAGAACTGAAGCAGGTTTAAAATTTCACCTAATTGGAACTGCAAAGTTTACAAAAATAATATTTAAAGTAAAAGGTTAAGTGAGTGCTCACTGAATTTTACGCCTCCACAAAGTAGGTTGTGAATTAACTTCCACATCTGTTGAAAGCCACCAAAGTTGGGAAGCCTCCGTGTCTGAAATTCACATGTGGCTCAAACAAGAATTATACCTGGGGATACCCCAAAGTTTAAATATGGTATCCCCTGTGATATTATGAGGAATTACTGTACATAAAACAGGTTGTCTTCCTTTAACTCTGTAAATAATATTATCTTGCCTAAATTCTCCAAAACGCATCGCTCTGCAGTATCCTATAGTGGACATAGGTTTCCTGACCAATGAGCACTAAAAGTACGTGTGTGCGACTCACCTATGTTCTTATCAAAATGGAAATCCCCGAATCCCACCAGTTAGAATAACATGACAGAATATCAGATTTTTGGAATATATAGGTTTTCTGTCAGGTTATTAGGTATTGATTCCATTTTTTAAATAGATATCAATATATTCAGATTGCCTATTTCTCCTGTGTTTTAGTATTAATAGACTGTGTCTTTTAATTCATCCAGTTGGTCTAAGTTACCAAGTTTGTGACTTATGGAGATTGTAATATTGTTTATTATTTTATCATCCATGGGCTCTCTAAAGTAAAGGCCTCTTTTAATTCTTCTATTATTAGGTTGGTGTCAAAGTAATTGTGGATTTGGACCATGAATTTTAAATTTTTATAACTAGGCTGCAACACATCTTTATTAATCAAAATAGAATCCATTAAAATGGACTGGGCACAGTGGCTTACACCTGTAACCCCAGCATTTTTGGAGGCTGCGGCAGGTGAATCAGGATGTCAGGAGTTTGAGACCAGCCTGACCAACATGGTGAAATATCATCTCTACTAAAAATATAAAAAGTAGCCGGGTGTGGTGGCATGTGCCTGTAATCCCAGCTACTCAAGAGGCTGAGGCAGGAGAATCTCTTGAACCCAGGAGGCAGAGGTTGCAGTGAGCCGAGATTGCACCTTTGCACTCTGGCCTAGGCGACAGAGTGAGACTGTCTTAAAAAAAAAAAAAAAGAAAGAAACCATTACATTGAACACATTTTTGCCAATGAGAAATAAACTTGTTTATTCCATGCTTTCAGGGTTCGATGAACTCTTTGAAAGCATTTTCCGCATCCTGCTGGATGTGTAAGTGTTTTCCCTGCAAAAAGTTGTCAAGATGCTTAAAGAAGTGGTAGTTGGTTGGCGAGAGGTCAGATGAATATGGCAGATGAGGCAAAACTTCATAGTCCAGTTTATTCAACTTTTGAAGCCCTGGTTGTATGACATGTGGTCAGGCGTTGTGGAGAACTGGGCCCTTCCTGTTGACCAGTGCCGGCTCCAGGTGCTGCAGTTTTCCATGCATCTCATCGAATGGCGTGGCATACTTCTCAGATGTAATGATTTCACCAGGATTCAAAAAGTGTAGTGGATCAGAAGACCGGCAGCTGACCACCAAACAGTGACCATGACCTTTTTTGGTACAAGTTTGACTTTGGGAAGTGGTTTGGAGCTTCTTTTCAGTCCAACCAGTGAGGTGGCTGTTGTATGAGATCCACTTTTTGTGGCATGTCACAATCTGATCAAGAAATGGTTCATTGTTGTTTCATAGAATAAGAGAAGATGACACTTCAAAAGGATGATTTTTAAAATATTTGGTCAGCTCATGAGGCACCCACTTATCAAGATTTTTCAGCTTTCCAATTGGCTTCAAATGCCAGATGACCATAGAATGGTCGACATTCAGTTCTTCACCAACTTCTCGTGTAACTGTAAGAGGATCGAATTCAGTGGTTGCTCTCAATTGGTCGTTATCAAATTCCGGCCCAGAGCCTGGGGCTGAGGCTGCCATGACCACCCTGTTCTCTTCCTTCTGGCATCCCCAGGAAGCTCCCAGGACTGAATGATCCCCACAAAATACAGTGGCCAGGATGGGAGGGCTGGAGGTCAACTCCCCCCCGCCCCTACCACCACGACCAAGAGGCCCACATGGAGGTTGGCCCTGAGCTGTGGGTCCCTGTGGGATGCAGGCTCCCATGGAAACTTCAGGGGATGAGCATGGGTCCTCCTGGCTGACAGAGCCTAGTGGGCACTGGGTGTGTGGGGCCTGTGTAGGTAGGTTGGACAGCACTGGGCCTAGCCAGGGAACCGGGGACTGATGTGGCCAAAGTGAGCAGCAATATGTTGCCAGAACCAAAACTACAGTGCAACCAGCCCAGCTGGTAGGGAGAAGGAGGCCTGCCTAGCAGGACCATCCACCCCTGTCCTGGCCCCAAGTCCAGACTGCCTGCCTGTACTGGACATTGCCTGGTCCAGGAAGCCTGGGCATGATGGTCAGGTGGTGTGTCCCTGGGTTCCAGGCCTTGGTGGTCCCTTGGGAGCTGAGCATCCTGTGGGCAGGAGGAGGGCCCGAGGTCCACTGTTTGCATCTGCCCCTGGGCGTGAACCCCCACCCCAGCTTCTCAGCGCATACGGGGACATGGCCAGGACTCCTCACCTGCTCTGTGGCTCCAGCTCTGAACAGCTCACTGGGTGACTCTGACAGCTTCCTCCCTAAAACTTGGGTCCTCATCTGTGGGAATGCGGTGTCCCAGGCCCCCTGCAGGCAGGAACCCACCCCCAGCTCCTCTGGTGGGCCCTCCTGGGCTTTTTTACCTACTGGCTTGTGAGACCCGGTTGGCCAAACTTGGTGTCCTATTTTTATTTTGGCCTTTTTCTTAGTGTGTGTTTTCTGTAACTACTGCTGTGTAGATCTTCTATATGAGTTTTAGGTTGTGAATCTTGCCCACCCAGAGGTTCCGCACCCCAGAGAGCCTCCACTTCGACCCCCCGGGCTGGTCCTGCCTGTGCTCCGCTTTGTGTGAATGTTGAGTGTGATGGATCCACACGGCTGCTCGACCTTGCATCTCCTTCCTTCTTGTTGCCGAGGCCAGTTCTGTTCTCTCTTTCTCCACCTGAGCTGCACTTGAAGCCAAGGTGAAGGATGAGAAGTGGTTGCTAAGAAGGACCCTCCTGCAGTGAATCCACTGTGAGGAGGCTGTGCTGGCCCAGCCTGTCATTTCCTTCTCTAAGTTCATTCCAGAGGTCGGCCAGGGACAGCCTGTCCCTGCCTGCTCTTGTGTCCCCTGAATCAAGAATGGATTTTACATTTCCAAAAGGTTGAACAAATAAAACACTAACACTTCATGACACTGAGAAGCTTCTATGTTCATAAGTAAAGTTTGATGGGGGTGCAGTCATGTCCATCTCTTCACAGGCCACCTGCAGAAGGCTGCTGTCATGCAGCCATGGCAGAGTTGCATCCTTGAGGCAAAGATCAGTTGGCAAAGCTGAAAATACTGACTCCTGGCTCTTTAGGGAAACAGTTTCCAGTCCCTGGTTTAAGGGCTATGTGGCAGAACCCCAGGATCTTGGTCAGCTTGTTCCTCACTCAGCGCCTGCTGTGGCCTTTGCTAGTATGTCTGTAAAGTTTGCGTACTATGGTGCCTGTCATGGGGCGTTGAGGTCTGTCGTGCTAGATTTCAGGGTATCTGACTCATGGTCACCTGTCTCACCAACAGAGACCCTGTGGCCAGATTCAAACTAGCAGGAACAGTTGGTCTTTGGTAGCAGGGATACCTTCGAGCTGAGCTGCCACCCACCCTAAGGTGGCCCCATGACACCCACTGTCTCAGTCAAGGTTGGGGCAGAACTGGTGTCCTGAAGTGCCCTGCGATGTGGATCGTAATAGCCAGTGGGGAGAGGGGGTTGCTTTACTCCCCATATGGCGGGGAGTGTCTCACACCCTGCAATGTGGATTGTAATAGCCAATTACTCCCCCCTGCAATGTGTGTCCATTATTAGCAGTGTCTTTTGTTCAGGATATTAGGAGCAATTTCCCATGTTGTGTGTAAACAGCCTGCGATCGGAGAACGAATACCATCCTCTGCACCTCCGGATATTAGGAACCATATCACACAATGGGTGTACACTTTTTGGGACATTTGGTTTAATTTCATCCTGTGTTTCCCTGAATATTCGGAGAAATATCACAGGGTGGCTGTACAACCACTAATCTCTTGGCAGGAACATCATACTTTACCTACTGGAAATTAGGAGCAATATCACAGACTGGGTGTCAAGCCACTGTCATATTGGAAGTAATATCATGCTTTCCCCCACAAGTTATGAGGAACAATATCACAGTGGGGTGTCTACCTTCTCCGGTAGTGGGAGTAGTATCATCATCTCTTCCTTTAGATGACAAGAACAATATCACAGGGTGGGTGTACAATCCGTGTGTTTTTGGAAGCAATGTCATTCTCTCTTCTTCTAGGTTTTATGACTCATATCACAGGTGGGGTGTACACCCCTTGTTATATTGGATGGAATCTCATCCTCTTTCCACACGTATCTTTAGAACAATATCCCATGGGGGCTGTCCATCCCTTCAATATTGGTACTAATACCATCTTCTCTTTTCCTGGATATGAGAAACAATATCACAGGAGGGGTGTACACCCCTTGCAATATTGGTAGTAATGTCACCAATCCCCTGTGGTTATTAAGGAAAAAATCCCAGGGTGGCTGTACGGTTCCTACTTTATTGGGAGTAATATCATCCTCTCACCCCCTGGATAAGAGGAACCGTATCACTGAAGAGGTGTCCACCCCCTTCCATATTGTCAGCCATGTCATCTTCTTCCCGCCTGGATATTAGGAATGATACCCTGGGGTTGGGGGCGGTGTACACCCACTGCAATATCGAAAGTAAAATCAGCCTCTTTCCCGCTAGATATTAGGAACTACATCACAGGTGTGTGTGCACCTTCTGGGATATTGGGAGTACTATCAGCCTCCATGCCGCTGCGTATTAGGAGCAATATACAGGGTACAAGGTGGTTACACCCCCTGCGATATTGAGAGCAATATTCTTCTCTTTCCCCTGTACATTAGGAACTACATCACAGGGGTCTGTACGCCTTCTGTGATACTGGGATTCATGTTATCCTCTCCCCCACTGAATGTCAAAAACAGTATCACAGATGGGTGTACACCCGCTGCGATATGGCCAGTAACATCATCGTCTCTATCTTTGGATACTAGGAACAACATCTAAGAGGGTGTGTACACTCCCCTGCGATATTGGGCATAATGTTATCCTCTCTTCCCCTGGATATTAGAAACGATATCCCTGGCGGACAGAGGTGGAGTACATTAAGAACAATATCACCGGGTGAATGTACACCCCCTGCGATATTGGGCGTAGTGTCATCCTCTCCTGCCTAGGATATTAAAAACAATTACACAGGAGGGGTGCACAGCCACAGCCCCTGCGTTATTGGGAGTAATAACATCTTCTCCCCCTCTCGATATAAGGAACAATATCCCAAGGTGAACGTACATCCCCTGCGATATTGGGTGTAATGTCATCGTCTCCCAAAGTGGATATTGAACATAGTGTCACAGGGGGTTGTACATCTTCTTCGATATTGGGAGTAATATCATCCTCTCCCCTCAGGATCGTAGGCAAAATATCGAAGGGGTTTTACAACTCGTGCGATATGGGCAGTAATATCATCCTCTCCCCACCTAGATGTTAGGAACTATATTACAGGCGGTAGTACACTTCTTGTGATATTGGGAGTCATATCAACCTCTCCCACTCAGGATATAAGGAACAAAATGACCAAAGGGATGGACACCCACTGCGATAGTTTCAATAATGTCATCCTCTACCCCCTGACTATTAGAAATAATATCATAGAGAGATGTACATTTTCTTCGATATTGGGAGTAATATCATCCTCTCCCCGTCGGATATCAGGAACAAGTCTGTTAATTATTAATATTAATAAATATAATAAAAATTGATAGCAATCATCAATATTAATAATCACAATAAAGATAGTATAAATTAATACTGGTAAAAAATGTTAACGATTAGTATAACAATTAATCATAATATCACTATTAATAAAATAATGATATCAGCAATTCATGTTACTTAAATCAATACTAAGTGATGTTGGTAATAAAATAATTATTAATATTAAGAACTAATAATATTGTTAAATGACATTAATATTACTAATTATTTTCAAGAGTACATAATCATATATTTAAAATAATTATCCATAGTTAATAATGGTATCCTATTAATTGTGTCATTGATAATTATTAAAACCGACATAGATGTTTAATAATTAATCATATTATTACTCCTAATACCGCAGGGAGTGTACACCTACCTGTGATGTTGTTCCTAATATCCAGGGACGGAGAGCATGATTTTAGTTTTAATATCGCAGTAGGTGTGCACTCACCCTGTGCAGTGATGCTAATATCTAGGGGGTAGAGTATGACATGACTCCCAACATAGCAATGAATGGACAGCCACCCAGTGATATTACTCCTAATATTCACGGAAGAAGTGTATAATATCTCTCCCAATATCGCAGGGCGGGTACAACTCATCTGTGATATGGTTCCTAGTATCCAGAGGGGGAGAGGATGATAATAATTCCAGTATCGCAGGCTGTGTTCACCTGCCCTGTGATATTGTTATTTATATCATAGAAGGGAGAGGATGATATTACTCCCCGTAGAGCAGGAGGCATACACCCAGTCTGGGATATTGTTCCTAATATCCATGGGGGGGTAGGCTAATATCACTTCCAATATGACAGGGGGTATACATCCACCCTGTGATACTCTTCTTAATATTCCTAGGCTGAGAGGTTGATATTACTCCCAGTATCACAGACACTGTACATCCCCGTGTGATATTCCTCCTGATATCCGGAACAGGAGAAGATGGTTTTAATCCCCATATCGAAGGAGGTGAACACCCACTCTGTGATCTCTTTCCTAATATGCAGGGGGAGAGAGGATAATATTATTCCCAATATTGCAGAAGATGTACACATGCCCCCGTGATATTGTCCTTAATAATCCAAGGCACAGAAGATAATGTTACTCCCAATATCGCAGAAAGTGTACCCCCCCACAGTGATGTTGTTTCCATGATCCAGGAGGGAAGAGGATGATATTACTTTCAATATCACAGGGTGTGTACACGCCCCCGGTGATACTGTTCCCAATTTCCACCCAGGAGAGGATGATACTACTCCGAATATCGCAGGGATTAAAAACACGGGGGTGTACAGTGTCTGTGATACTAAGAGTAATATCAACCTCTCGGCCTTGGAATATAAAGAATATCACAGGGTGGATGTACACCCCCTGCCACATTGGGAGTAATATCCTCTCCCTTCGAAGATATTAATAACAATGTCATGGGGTCAGTGAACACAGCCTACGACACTGGAATTATTATCATCCTCTCCTCCTCTGGATATTAGAAATCATAACACAGAAGACCTGTACCCTCCCTGCGATATTGGGACTAATATCATACTCATCTTCCGTGAATATGAGGAGCCATATCACCGGGTGGCTGTCTATTCATGGCTATGTTGGGAGTCATGTCATACTCTACCACACTGGATATTAGGATTGGTGTCCCAGGGTGAATGTGCGCTTATTGCGATATTAAAACTAAAACCATGCTCTCCCTCCCTGGATATTAGGAATGACATCACAGGTAGGTGTACACACCCTGCGGCATTAGGAGTAATAATATGATTAATTATTAAACACTAATGACCAATTTTAATAATTATCGATGACACTATTAATCTGGGAAGTAAACTCCCAGATTTGGGATGTACTTCAGAGGTAGAATATTCATCCCGTCTTCTTTCCGGATGCCTGAGCACAGGGCCTTTCCGTGCTTCTCCCCCGATCCTAAGAGTAGCTGAGGTCGAGCCTCACTGAAAGCTCTAGGTAAAGATATCCCACCATGCACAGACTATCTCCGTTCTCTGACCTGGGAACAACTCTGACAGGATTCCACATCTAGGAGGCCTGGGAACTGAGTGGGATTTTCTGAGCAACGCCAAATGGCTGCTCCCTTTCCGCCGCCGTTGAGGGTCGTTACCTTGGTTATCCAGATCACCTAGAAACTATCAGTATCCAGAATCAACAAGATCAACTCTCTGCTCCTCTGACAGCACAAGGAGCATGACCAAAATGAACCAAAGGGCATGGCAGGAAACGATGTGACCGGAAAGCTCAGAGAACAGCCACAGGGGGATGTAAGCAGGCGTTCCCACCTGAATCATGAATAATTAATGAAGCGCAAATCCAGGGGAAATCGAGTTTCAGCAGGTGCAACTCATCCAACAGGAGATCGCCAGAGGGCCAACAAGATTCAGCAACTGAGAGTCGGGTGTAGTGTCAAGTGGGACGCGACTGGTTCCAAAGCTCTAGAAGACCATGGGGTCACTTGGACCAAGTGAGAAAATGCCCCCAGTGTGCTGGTTCACCATTCCGACTCCTGCCTGTCTCTTCCTGTCCAGGGAACTTGGACCCTAACTCGTGCAGGTGCAGATGACGAAGGGCAGAATGAGGGGACGTGGCACCCAAGTTCCCCGACAAGAGAGTTCCACAGGAAGTCCGCTGGATCTTCACAAATCCAGAGAAATGGCAACAGGACCCAAGGAAATAGAGCCCCACCGGTGTCCTGGAGACTCTTCAGGCATAATGCCTGGAGCCGCAGGACGAGCTGAAAAGGAGCCAGGCACCGAAGGACAAAGAGGTGTTGACTTTCTTCATCTGGGTTTCCCAGTGCAGTCCAATTCACGGTGGTTTCCAAGGGCCTCCTGGAGGAGAAAACACGTGAGGGTGTGGTCAGGGTTTTGTGCTGATGCACTTACTGTGGGGAAGAAGGAGAAGCTCTGAAGATGGATAACGATCGAGATTGCATGTCAAGGTGCACCTCCTTGATGACACTGAGGCCTATGTTGAAATAGAGTAAATATGGTCCAATTACACTGTGTCTATTTTAGCACCTTGTTTTAAAAAAAAAAAAATGTAAAACCAGACAGGGGTACATGCACCAGTGCTACATACCTGACGGGAAACATCTATTCTTCAAAACTTGCAGCTGTACAGGTAGGTTTTAGAATGTCTGTCCATAGTGAACATCGTCTTAGAGTGGGCTGGGCAAATAGACCTTTCCAGGTCATGTAATTGGATTAAGTTGATTAGGTTAGGGTCCATTTCGCGTCAGGGGTCCAGAGGCAGTATAAAAGGCAGCCTGGAAAGCAAAGGTCCCTCTCTGCCCCTTCCTTCGGCTTCCTGAAGGCTGCACCGCTTCCAGCAGGGCTGCTCCAGCACCTGCCCATCTGAGCGCCAGCGCACCTGTCCATCTGAGCGCCAGCCGAGGAAAGAAAGTAGACCTGTAATTTCAGGTTAGTTTCCCTGAACGACAGGTTGTTTCACGTAATCCCTGAGGGGTTGGGGGTAAAGAGACAAAGGAAAGTGAAAGAAACAGATCACACTGGGGCTCGCTGATGCGGTAGGATGTGTTCTCCTTACCCGTAATTCTTGGAACAGAAAGCGAGAAAACATTTCCATCTCCGTGCCTGGGAGAAGAGCCAGATGGAAATGCAAAAAGAAATTTACTCCAGCATGCTGAATTGGTGGGTAAATGGAAAAAGAACTTTGGAAAAGGGGTGGTTTGCCCTTTAGCCATGTAAGAAATTCATATGCCACTTGTTCAGCGTTTGTTTAGATGAATTCGTATGGCCTGTGTAAAATACCAGAAAAATAAATAAAGAGGGGCTGGAGCTAAAGCCAAAAAGACAGAGCAGGAAAGACCATCACCTGCTAGTGTGGTAGAGAGGGAGATAACTTCTCTCGATGAATTTGTGTTTGGAAGTTGCCTAATGAAATGGCAAGAGTAGCAATTTGAGTTCTGATAGGAAGCATCCCTTATCCCTGACTTCAAGCAGACCTGCCAAGGGGTGACATCGGCCATGCCCTGTAGCTTCTATTCTTTTGTCCCTCAGGGGAGAGAGAATCATTGTGTCTTCTACTGGAGTGAGTGGTGATAGACCTAAGTCCAGTCTCCAGAATCAGTTGTTTGGTTGGGATTGAAATCTCAACTCCAACTCCACATACCTAGGCCGTGGGCCATGTGGCAGGCAAAGTTTACTCTTGGACCAGGTAGTCACGGCAGAGGAACACACAATATCTGAGGATGCACACACCACATTGTGATCCACAGATTTGACCGACGGGTGGTGAGGTCTCCTCATGACCACACCGTCATGGAATTAGCTGATGGTTTCTTGTGGGTGTGTGAATATCCAATGTGCCTAACCATCGCTTTGTGTGTGTTTGTGTGCGATTCAGGTGACCCAACCATCAACCCCTGAAAAAGGCGGCCATAAAACGCCCAGGAGACGAAGATGATGGCACGTCGTGACCCCAAAAGTGGGGCAAACAGACTCGTGAGAGCCCAGACCCTCCAGAAGCAGCAGAGGGCCCCAGTTGGGCCAAGGGCTCCCCCACCCGATGAAGAAGATCCCAGGGTATGTCTAGCCCTGGAATCTTTTGGGTATCGAGGGGGGAGGAGGGGGCGAGTGTCACACGGTCCTTAGAGACTGGATTGGATTCCAAAGAGTTCTGCCAGCACCACCCGGGTTGCTTTTCCCATCCAAGGTGGGACTGGCTTGGGACCTCCTCCCCAGCCCGACAGGTCCCTGGAGAGACTCTTGGGAGCAACCTCCCTTTCCACTCAGAATCCTGTGTAGCCAGGTTGGGCTGTGTTGTGGACATCGGGTTCACGATCGTCCCCGCTAGAACCCTGAGTCCTTCCTTTGAGAGTTCCTCCATCACATGGGCTTTGGGAGGGAACATCGTAACCGAACCCTCCCGCCACTTAAGGGCCCCCATGCCGGTGTCCCCGCTTTGGAATCCTCACTCAGTTCTGAATTCACAATCCGTCTCAATGTTGACATTGGATCACTGCCTGTGGCTTCAGCTCATTCACTGACATCACTTCCTTTCCACCCACAGGTCAAGTGCAAAAACTGCGGGGCCTTTGGCCACACGGCCAGAAGTACCAGGTGCCCCATGAAGTGCTGGAATGGAGCCCTGGTTCCCCAGACCTTTGGGAGAAAGGAAGGGAAGGAAAACCGGAAACCATGGAAGCCCCAGGTTCGAAGGAACCCTGGGCCCTTGAACAAGGAAAAGGGAGAGAAGGAAGCGAGACCTAGGTGAGCAGTGGGAGGGGTTTTTACCACCCTTAGGGTACTGCCACCTAAGGACACAGTGTCTTTGCACCCGCACACCGTGTGCCTTTCCGTCTCTGGGACAGGGAAGGAACGCTGCAGAGAAACAGACCAGAGCTCCGTGTCCTCCCGGGTTCCCCATCCGGGAGCTCCTTTGGCTCTGGGAGATTCAGGGACGGTGGAGAGGCGGGGGCGCTTCGTGCAGGTTCCCCATGACAGGGGGAAAAGCAACGGAATCCAAATGACAGTCCTTACTTGGGAAGCCTAGAGGGCCACCAGCAGGATGGGAAGGTTGGCACATGAGGGAATGTGCAGAGGCGGAAAGGGCACAAAAGTTCCATTTATGTATCACAAAACACAGAACGGGACTGGGCCCCAGACAGGGTTCTCCCTGTCTCCTGGGGAGAACCAGGGGGCAGGGCCTGAACTTTTTCTCTTCTGCAGGCAACAAGACCCGCAGAGGAAGGCTCTCCTCCAGATCTTTTCCGGGACACCTCCGGAGAAGCTGCCGCCAAATCGAAAAGAATCCATGGAATCTTGTGATCATCTGAGGGTGAGTGTCACCCTGGGCCACTGGTCTTTTTCTCCTCTAGGTCACCCTGGTTGATTTCCTTTGAGGTTCCCGTGTGTGTGAGGGGATCGGGGAACCCTTCTTCCCTGCCTTCTTGGGGTCAGGGACTCCACCATCCTTCCAGGTCCATTTGATTCCAGATGAAGGCATCTGAAGATGCCATATTTCCTGTTGCTTTCTCTCTGTGCAATGATGGCAAGCCTGCCAACAACATCTTCCTAGTGGCGTGAGGAAATTAGTCCCTCAGGGGCCCCAAACATGGAGGCGGCTCACCCCAGGAACATGCATGTTTTCAGAAAAGACGTCCTGGGAACCCTTGAAACACCGACTTGCCTTCAGAAGGGCATTAGTCCGTCCCACTTCATGGGAGGCTGAGTGGAGGCGCTTTGATCCAGTGAATGCCCAAGACACAGTCTTTAGAAAAATGGTATTCTCAGATCATAGCTCGAGAGTGCATTTTTCATGGGTCTTGTCCCGATCAGCACTCACCTTGAGGATCTGTCCCTACTTCCAAGGACCGCCTGTCCGTACCGTATTAAGAATTTCCTGCTGTGTGCACCTTGTCTTTGGATGTGGTTGATTTCCATGTTGGCTTGATGCCGAGGAACTTCTAACGTGTGTGGTCTCCTTTCTTTCAGGTTGCAAGCAGGCCAGTGCCGGTCCACACAACTAATAAGAGGCCACGCGTGTACCGTGCCCAAACTGATGGCTCAGCTACCAAAATGTCTGACACGGTATCCGTCTTGGCTTCACTGTCTCCCCTCAGAAAAGCCAGTCTGAGCTCCTCGTCAAGTCTCCGACCAAAGGAACGACAGACAGGGGCTGTGGCCGACATCCCTCAGCCTGGAGTCAAGCAGCAGGGCCTGGAGCCTCTCGTCGTGGTGAAGCCGACACACAGCAGGCCTCAAGGTGGCTATGGAGAAGTTCCCCAGGCTGCCTCCAAGCCCCATGGCCTGATCCGGGTCATCAGCCCCCAGGCACAAGACAAACGTCCTGCAGTGACCTCACAGCCCTGCCCACCAGCCGACACACACAGCTTGGGCCTTGGCTCCAATCTCAGTTTCAGGCCAGGAGCCAAGAGACCTGCCCAGGCTCCGACTCAGGCTTGCCTGAACTTCCCCAAGAAACCGAGAATGGGTCCCTTCCAGATGCCCGAAAATGCCATCCAGGGAGGTGAGCTGGGGGCCCCGGAGACTCTCCAACCTCCGCCAGCTGCAACCGAACTCAGACCAAGTCCGTCGCCCCAGATGAGCAAGGGGACACCTGCCCAGGCGCCCAGCAGCGATCGGCAGCCTCCGCACAGCAGACCTTGCCTGCCTACTGCCCAGGCCTGCACCATGTCCCATCACCCAGTGGCCAGCCACTATGGGGCCCAGCCTCTCAGAATGCTCTTCCGGAGACTGGAAAACGGATGGTGGAGCTCCAGCCTCCTGACAGCTCCCTCGTTTCCCTCTCCTGAGAAGCCGGGAGCTTTTCTCGCTCACAGCCGTCATGTCTCAGAGAAGTCTGAGGCTCCCTGTGTTCCTGTCCCCCTGAGTGTCCTCTATGAGGACCTTCAGGTTTCCTCCTCCTCAGAGGACAGCGATTCTGACCTGGAGTGAGACTACAGGTGGCTAGGGCTCCATTGCATCCAGCTCCCGTGATTTGGAGGGGTCTGTGGGACTGAGGAGCACAGAGCAGAGAGCAGACTGTGTGTGGTGACTCCCAAGCTCCCCAGCTGTGGTGCTTCTGGGGATGTTGGAGCCCAGGCCAGGCAGGGACCACATGCAGAGACTCTGCCTCATCGAATTCTGGTGAGGGACATTGTAGTTCGCAGGGCGCTCCGGAAACCCACCACCAGAAGCTTCTGTGCCAGTGATTCGTTGCCTCAGAAACTGGGTGACGGTGACGCGTGGGAGTCAGACTTCCGCTGTGATGTCAGTAGGAAACTGGGGAATGACTGTGCATTTGCTCTCTAGATGACTGAATCAGGGAACAGTTAGGGAACCCTGAGAGATGCAGGCCTTCAGCTGTGCCCCGCCCTGACAGCAGTGTTTTGGACGCTGTGAAGCGTTCTGCGCAAAGCGTTCTTGGGGTGTTTCCTCAGCCTCGAAAATTGGGCTCTGGAATGCCATTGGAAATAGGTGTGTTTAATTTGTTTTGAAGTGAATAAAATTCTCAAAAAGATGACGTACTCTCTTTTGACTTTCATTCCGTGTTTGTGTGTAACTGATTTTCCAAGGGCTTGAAAATTTCTTGACTGGTCAGCAATCCAAGTCATTTTGTCTCCGAAACAGAGTTGATTGAGGGGACCGCAGGTCTTCGCAGGACCTGTGACTTCTTAAGCATCCACAGGGGCAAGAGAACCTCAGCCCCACTCTACCAACACGCACCTAGTCAAATTCCGCCAAGTGAATCTCACGCACACTAACACATGGGGAGTGTTGCTTACACCACGAGTCCCCATTTGGCTCACGGTGATGCCACATATGGGGTTTCACACGTATGTGTTGCACCGCAGTCCACTTTACAGTGGAAGAATAAATGTATTGGCTTTCTGTCGGTTTGTTGGAGGCAAAAACCTGTGATGTTGTTGGTTTTTGGTGGGAGAGTTTCACTTTCGAAAAGAAAATACTCTGAAAATGGAGGTTGTCCTAGATTGTATTTCAAGGTGAGTCTACTTGATGCCAGTGAAGCATATTTTGGCATATAATACATATGGTTGTATTATATTTTGTCTATATTACCTCATTTTAAAAAAACATTTTGTGAAAAATGTCAGAGTTAGATATACCAATGTTCAATTTCTGATCACGTGTCCAGAAGCACTGTAAAATGCAGCCTAGAATGCAAAATTCCCAGCCACTTCTTTGTTGAACTCTCTGCAGAGCGGCATTGCATTCAGGGGTTTTCAAGGTGCACTAGTGTGGCATGAGCTGGTCTTTGGCTTCCTGCTGAAGTTAGAATCCTGCAGATTGTTTAGGGGTGGTGTCTGCTTGTCCCATCTTTCCAGGTCATCATTAACCTTTCCTTGGCACCCACGTGGACTCAGAACTTACCTAGAGTCACAGGCAGGTCTGGGAAGCTGGCCTTGAGCCTTTGTGCAGTCCATGATGGTTCCATGCCTTTGATCTGCTGAGGCACATTCTGCAGAGGGATGGGCTGGCATAAGCTGTCCCTGCCTTTCTGAAAGTCACGGAGATTCCTGGTACCTGAAGCCACACAGAAATATCTGTGGAGTTTCAGGCAGGACAAGGATGCCATTCACAGGCTCCTGTTCTTCCACTTAATGGCAGCAAGAGTGATTCCTGGGTTTCCTAATTGACTTCAAAACAATTTTGGTGACTTTGTTGTGTCAATGACCACTCCTGTTTCTGTGGCATCCAGTTCTGTAAGGTTTTTGGGGATTTTGTGGAAACTCGTGCAT
Organism: Chlorocebus sabaeus; assembly: GCF_047675955.1. NCBI lineage: Eukaryota > Metazoa > Chordata > Mammalia > Primates > Cercopithecidae > Chlorocebus > Chlorocebus sabaeus. The sequence continues at coordinate 151,433 of NC_132913.1, read as the reverse complement.
TTTTCCAGAGCCTCACTTCATCCTGAATGCTCTCAGGCATGCACAAGCACATCCCTGCCTTGGTGGCATCTTGGAGCATTGCAGGAGACCCCTTAGGTCTAGGAGGCACTAGGAGGTCCATCAGGAATTGGGAGGGCACGTGTCTGCCCATCTGTAGCATGAACTTCTATTCACCTTCAGAATGCAGATTCTTCCTGAACTAATAAATTATCTTCATCTTGGTGTAAGTAGCCACAAAAGAATAATTCATATTAACTCCATGAATAAAAATAACTGAAAATCAACAATGAAGTTAATAACGACAATGTTAATTATTATAATAGTGATAGTAATAATAAAACAAAGGCATTAGAGATTAGAGATTCCCTTAAGTGAAGGACAAGGTGAAGATATAGGGATACATGAGTTGTTTGGACTCAGAGTCCAATGAAACGTGTTCCTCAAAGGCAAAGACAAGAAGCATAAGGAAAATACAAACTTCAAGGATGACCACCTGGGCTACCTTGGAACTCATGTGGGAACACTGCAGGCAAAGTGTACCTCGTCTTGGGACTGCCCACCACCCAGCCCCCACTCACCTTCATGAGGTAGGACAGCAGGATAACGGGGAAGGAGTCCATGCAAGGGATGCAAGACTTCTGTCACACCTGATTCAAAGAAGCACTGCTTATGACAGCTGTTTATCTCCTAACACTGTGGCACCTCTAACTGCCTGGCTGCATGTCTGCCACCTGTTCTTCTTAGGTCACAGGAGGGACAGACATTACTGTCCACCCATCTGCATACAGAGCCACTGGAGGACATTATCCTTGTTGCTTCCTCTTTGGAAAGGGGCAACATACATGGCAGATGCCATTCTCTGTCTCTTTGGAAAACTTTGCCAGCACATTTAAGGTTTTCTTCAGCCACAGAAAGCCACCTGCTTCAAAGTCTCACCCTCCACAAGTGGCAAGCACACAATTATTAATGGAGGCAAGGGATGCGTAGACTTTGCCATTTGATTCGATTGGGACAAATAGGGGAGGCCTTCTTAGCTGAACAGCTCTGTCTGTGCGGCCTGTTGACAAAGTCAGGCTGTGTTGCCATTAGACTTGTCCCTTTGCACATAAGGCTTCACTCTAATCCTTTCCACAGATGTGGATCCTCACATTACTTCCTAATAAACATCCTGCACACTAAACTTCATCTATATCCAGCTCCCTGGGAACCAAACCTGTGACAAAAGTGAAAAGTTTCTAGGGAAATTATGGTTTCCTTATCAGACAGGGATCAAATTCTGCTGAGCTAGAACGTAAGGTAAAGTCTGATGCCATCTCATGATTTTTTTTATTAGGACATTACCACTGCCAGCAAAAATTATGTGCATCAATTCATGGGGACAAAAATTATATTGGAATGGGATGAGGTTGTTGTGAGTTGAGGAGAAATTTTGACGAATGAACTTTACCCTCAGTTGAGTTCAGGAGAGGAGATGAAGATGAAAACAGCTGGAAATAAAAGATGCCCAAAAACATTTTTCTGGTTTTTTAAAAATCAAATTTCAGGTTGGGAGACACTATGTTTAAATTCTAAAAGGATGTAGCATACTGAGAGGAAATAACTATAGATAAATTGTCCTTTTTGTAAATAATACACTTTATGGTACGACAGGAGACCAAGGGACACAACACAAATTTGGAGTTAAAGAAACTAACAGACATTCTCGATACTCAGCTGTTATGGCAGAGATGCCGGAATGATGGATGTCCATGTAGCAGTATTTTTTTTTTTTTAGACATAATCTTGATCTATAACCAGGCTGGGGTGCAATAGTGTGATCTCAGCTCACTGCAACCTCCGCCTCCTTGGTTCAAGAAATCGTCCTGCCTCAGCCTCCCAAGTAGCTGGGACTACTTGCGCACCACCACACTCAGCTAATTTTTGTATTTTTAGTAGAGATGTGGTTTCACCATGTTGGCTAGGATGGTCTCGATCTCCTGATCTTGTGATCTGCACCTCTTGGCCTCCCAAAGGGTTGGGATTAGAGGTATGAGCCACTATGCCCGGCCCATGTAGCAGTACTTTTGAACTTAATGGCTGAAAGCATCCACCTCCAAACTTATGTATTATATTTGCAAAAGAGTACAAACCACGTAATGAATTTTAAGGGGAAGACAAGCCTGTGGGAATTCAACAGCCATGGCAACGTTTTGAACTTCTTTTTATTAAACATATAAGAAGTAAGTGAAGTTCAAGGCCTAACAGAATTGCCAGGAATTATTTGAAGAATTACCAAGATGACTTAGACACTATGAAATCCTTACGATGCCCTCTGGTGGAGTTTCCTCCTGGAGCCAGTGATTTTAAGCCAGAGGCAAATGTCTCTGCAGGCATAAGAATTCGACCCAAATGTACTCTTCAATTTTAAAAGAGAGGACAATAAAATTGTCTCCTATATAGTAACAACTTTTTTTTTCTTTCAGACAGAGTCTTTTTCTGTTGCCTAGGCTGGAGTGGAATGGGGCACTCTTGGCTCACTGCAATCTCTGCCTCCTGGGTTCAAGTGATTTTCCCACCTCATCCTCCTAAGTAGCTGGGATTATTAGCATGTGCCACCATGTCTGACTGATTTTTGTATCAGCAAAATTATTTCTGGGGTGGAGAGTTAGGGACCTTTATTCTGCCACATCCAAAAACGTGTTCTCCAAATGATATGTCAATAGAAATAACTGATACCTATATTTGCTAACCTATCTTTTTCTGTCTTTAAATTCAGAACTAGAGTGTGGAAAAGTTATATTAAGAAGGTTTTCTCAATTTTCCACACAAGTGATGGGCTAGGCAGTATTCTAGGTGCTACAGACACACATTCACATACCCACAATAGTTTTGCCTTATTACCTCCTACATTCTAATAATGCACCAAAAGAAAAGTATAGATTAGCTTTTTGTTTTTTTGAGATGAAGGTTAATTCTATCACCCAGGATGGAATGCAGAGGCGCAATCTCAGCTCACTGCAACCTCTGCCTCCTGGGTTCAAGCGATTCTCCTGCCTCAGCCTCCTGAGTAGCTGGGATTGCAGGCATGTGCCACCATGCCCAGAAAACTTTTGTATTTTTCAGAAAGACGGCTTTCATTATGTTGGCCAGGCTGGTCTCAAACCCCTGGTCTCAAGTGATCCCTGCACCTCGACCTTCCAAAGTGCTGGGATTATAAGCATGAGCCATAGTGCCCAGCCAAAGAGAATAGCTTTAAATAGAAAGCATGAAAACAAAAGAAACATATGCCCATCTATTTTATACTGTATTTGGCCGGACAAGTCACCAGAAACCAAAAGTTGGAGGAGTTGTATCTTTTGAGGTGGGTTGCACAGGCAAGCAGCAAGTTGCTACCTCTCCAAAGTCCTAAACTGTTCTATGTCTCCTACTGTGGAAAAATGCATCTTCTACTTCATTTCAATTTATATAGGAAAATGCTTAATAAAACTAATAAGGGCTACATTCTTGGGACACAGCTAGACCACACATATACTGAATCTTGATTCTGGAAACACATCTTGTTCAATGTAATTGGATTTTCATGACAACAAAAATGTAACCCTGACACAATATTGGAGAGTCAAAAGGAAAGGACATTTTGGATTGAATTTTTTTATTTTGAAAAATGTCCTTGAGTTCTATTAACAATAGCTAAAACCTGGGAACAACTCAAATGTCTATCGAGAGGAAATCGATAAACAAATTATACGCATATTATAGAGTAATATTGGGCAATAAAGGGGGATGATCAACTCTATTAATCAACATCTTGGATCAATATAATCTTTCTCACCCTGAGTGGGGAAAGCTAAGCTAAAAAGTGTCCTATAATATAAATAAATGTGCACAAAATTCTAGAACAGACAAACCTAACATAAGCTAAAAAAAATTCAGAAAAGCCAGGTACAGTGGCTCATGCCTGTTATGCCAGCACTTTGAGAGGTGGGTGGATCCCATGAGCTCAGGATTTTGAGACCAGACTGGCCAACATGCTGAAGCTACTCCATCTTTACCAAAAATACCAAAATTAGCCCAGTGTGGTATTGTGTGCAGGAACAGAAAACCAAATACTACATATTCACCGTTATAAGTGAGAGCTAAACATTGGGTTATACATTGCTTAGCTCTCACTTATATGGAAACAATAGACACCGGAGATTCTTAGAGGGAGGAGGGAGGGTTGGGTACAAGGCCTTAAAAACTGTCTATTGGGTATTATGTTCACTATGTGTGTGATGAGATCATTCATACTCTAAACCTCAGCATCACACAAGACATCCATGGAACAAACCTGCACATGTATCCTCTGTGTATAAAATTAAAATTAAAAAACTAAAATGAACAAACAGATATGAGTAGGAATTTCTCAAAAGAGGAGATACAAATGGACGATATATATATAAACAATTCTTACCCTCTCTAGTCATCACGGGAATGCAAATGAAAACTACCATGAAATATCACCTCACACCTGTTAGAATAACTATTATCAAAAAGATGGATGATAACAAGTGTTGGTAAGGATGTGGAGAAAAGGAAGCCTTTGTATACTGGTGGTGGGAATGTAAATTAGTATGGCCATCTTGGAAAATAGTATGGAGGTTTCTCAAAAAATTAACAATAAAAATACCATTTTGTTTCAGCAATCCCACTTATTTTATATATATATATATAACATATAATATATATATGAAGTCATTGAAATCATTATGTGAAAGAGATATCTGCACTCATATGTTCCTTTCAGCTCTGTTCACAATAATCAAGATATATGAAGAAGACACACATGTTATCATTCATGCACGGACGGATGAATTAACGTTTTATATATATATATGTATGCACAATGGAATATTATTCAGTATTATATAATAATGAAACCTTGTCATTTGTGACAGCATCGGTGGATCTGAAGGGCATGAAGTCATGTGAAATAAACCAAACACAGAATGACAAATATTGTATGATTTCACTTGTATTTGAAATCTCAAATAAACTCAGAAGCAGAGAGTAGACTGGAGGTTGCCAGGAGCTGTGGTGCAGGTAAATGAGTAGGTGTGATTATAGTGCAAAGTTTTAGATATACAAACATAAATAAGTTCAGGAGGTCTAATCTACAGCATAGTGCTTATAGTTATGAATGCTGTATTGCATACTTAAAATATAATAGGAGGGCGAATTTTATGTTAATTGTTCTTACTAATAGAAATAATAATTCGAATGGGAGGGAGAACTTCAGCAGGTGATGATTATGTTTATAATCTTGATGGTAGTGATGTTTTCACAATGTATCCTTATCTTCAAACTCACTGAGATATACACATTAAATAGGTACAGCTTTTTGAATGTAATCATATCTCAACAAAGGGTTTTTAAGGGAGGTTGGTTAAAAAATTTAAAAAGGAAGGGTAGATGTTCCTTTGCCCTTCTCCCACACCTTCTTTCTTCCTCCTGTCTAGAATTCAGAAATAATAGGTGGGAATTTAGCAGCCAATCTAGGGTATTTTCTAAAGTATAGCAGAGCAGATACCTGGAAGGGACCTGCATCCCTAATGATATTAGAAAGTATCTGTACTAGCCCTGAATGGTGTAACTACAGGTTAATTTTAAGTGACAAAGAAATCAACTTCTGTCTTGTTTAAGCAACTTCATTCAGGCATTAATTTTATAAACATGTAGAGAATACATACTCCTTATGAGCAGAAACAATGTTTATAAATAAAAGAATGGTGATAAATAAAAGAAAATAAAAAGCAGTGAAACAAAGTGGTTTAATAGCTATACATAGTTATTTGGTTGAAAGATTCTGCTGCTAATATTATTCAGTATTTTCGTATGCTGGTGCAAGTAAGGAAATTTACATTGTCTAATAAAAATTATTTATCAATTTATAAAACAGTAAACATTTCATAGAATGGGGCTAAGAATCTGCATTGTAAAATAACTTTCAGTTGATTTTATGCACAGTAATTATTGAGAATCCCAACAGATCTGGACCTACATAGGTGCTATCAAGACTTAAGGAAGAAAATTTTCCTGACTCTATCCACACCTCCAGTTAGTAACAGATCTAGAGATTCAGAACTCAAATCCAGATCTCCAGTGGCCTTTCACTGTCCTGTTTCGCTTCACTTGTTGAAGAGGATTTGAGAATAAATGACCACGTGTTTCAACTCTCTCCTCAGCTCTGAGGAATATAGCCCTGTCCTGGCAAACAAGAAGCTCACACAGTAGTAGAGGAGGCAAATAGACATTCACTAATCTAGCATACAAGCAGTAGGCACTGTACCATAAACAAGGCACTGTGGGGGTTCAGACCAGGAGCAAAGCAGGGATTAGCAGGGCTAGTAAAGTCTGGGAAGTGTTCACTAACAAAATGTCTAATCATTAACTAAACCAAATTATTTCTCAACATGGCCTAATTAATTATAACTTAATATAAATGGTTGGTTGCTCATAAACCTTAATCTTTTGCCAAAATATTTGTAGCTTATGTTCCCATTTAACAAGGTTTTCTGGTCAAAACTGTGTACCCACATCTTTCTAATGAACTTAGTGTCCAATAAAACATGGACTTTCAGTCATCCCATGAAGGTGATTTTGCGTGCATAGTACATCTCTGTCTGTGAATATGCCTAATGAGGTATGGAAGGACATTTATTATCCAAACAAATACATTCCACTGGTGCTAGAGAGCTACAGACAGAAGTTTTTTCTGCCTACTGGAAATAAAGCCAAGCTTTCTTCTTCCTTCAGCAGTGAGGATTGCTGTCCTCCTCTTTATCATTCTCTCTCTCTCTTCTTTTTTTTAATGGGCCAAACTCTACCAAATAACAAGATAAACTTTGTGTAAGCCTTGGTAAGAGCAGAGTATCTGACACCTTATGGTGCTATAATACTCAAAGCAAAAGCAAAATCACCTATGACCAGAAAAGGGAGTCACAGGACATCTAGAAGACTTATTGGTCAAGAGACCTGTAGCCTCGTAGTTCATTAGCTCTCCATAAGAACTCTCACGTGAAATGAAGTCAGTGGTGGTTCAAGTGCTTGAAACCCTCATTACTCTACCTCTAAATGTGAATTAATTAGGCAAGTTTACTAGCAGTTACTAGACCTCAAAAGCAAGAGAATCAGGCATTATTCTACTAAATATTGGTCTCCATAACTCCTCTATTTTCTTTAGGAAAAGTTAGTTAGCCTAAGACATTTAGCATAAGAGCTATGCCAAAGCTATGTTGGGGTCAGCCAGGAAGGATTCATGGGGGTCTCCTTGAAAATATTACAGTAATCGAATAAATCTTCAACCTATTGCCCCTCAGTACTGTTGGTCCCTTGTACTTGATTTTTCCCCTTAAGTTTTATTCCAATTTCTAATATTATCATTCCCTCTTCCTTCTCAGCAACCAGTCCTTCAAAGTAGAACTTAAACAATGACCAGACATGGCCCTGCAACAGAGCATATCCTTCTACATTTAGCATGCAATCATGAATCACAGGTATAAGACCCCTTGAACAGACATGGTTTTGGTGACTACATGTAGGACTTATTGCTTTTACCCAAGAAGAGGATCAGACATCCTAAGTAGCTCAGAAATTTTTCTGGAGCTCTTGAATGTGTAGAGGCAAGAAAGATTAAGCAACCTGTTGCCTTACATGAGGCATACTATCTTCTTATGTTTTCTTTTGAATTCAGGATTTCAAGGTTGGGGAAGGAGTGGGAAAGTAGCCATGGACATGTGAGAATGTAGATGATCCTTTTACATTGTCAGGAACGGTCAAATTCTATGCTTTATGTTGTTTGCTAAAAGACACTTTCCAAAGCTTTCAACAGAAAATGTAATGGCACACATGCCTATTCTTGGTGAACCCAGACTTTTTGTCTAGTCTGTGATAGTCAATTTTGAAGGACTGCTTAGGGTAATGAATCCTTCAAGTTGTAAAGATGAAGGGCAGTTTTTGGACAATTCCCATTTTGCTGTAGGAAAACTAATCTGGAAGAAGTAAAAGGGAGAGATTGAAGTGGGAGAGAATGGAGGTGGAAAATGAGTTCAGTTGATCAAATATTTGTTAAGCACCCACTGTATGTCGGGCTCTTACAAGGAAGCAAGCAAAGAACAAAAGCATGTGATGGCCTTGCTCCTAAGAAGCTAGAGACCAGTAACCTGGATTGCTATAGAGCAGAAAAACGTCCACAAGCCCCTACAATACAGCACTGGCATAGGATGAAGAAGAAGTTTCTTTCTATGAGATCAATAGCATACAACCAAATAAGAAAGTCAAAAGTTACACAAAGTTCAAAAACCTAAGGCACCAACCTTTAAGAGATCTGACTGTTGGTGGTGACTTTGGAAGGAAAGTTATTATTAGGATTATTTTAGTACTAAGAGTTTTGAGCTGTCTATCCAATATTTTCATCTGCACCTCTGCTTTGGTAATACTGTGTGTGTGCGTGCGTGCGTGTGTGTGCGTGTGTGCACATGCGCCTTTTCATGTGTATGAAATATATTATCTATACCACACTCCACATAGGTTTGGGGGTTAATTACATACAGGCTGATCTGAATCTATACTCTTAGGGACGGGGTTAAGCTACTCTACCACATTGTGAAGAGTTGATATGTAAGAGACCCTGAACATCTTATAAATTATCTTTAAAATGTTTCCTTTTTTGGGAAGGGAGGAATAAATATTTGTAAACAAATGCAGAAATATCTTTACCTAAACAAAAGAACAGTTAGTTAACCTTGTTGTGATTAGCAGAGAGGATAGCTGCAGACACTATAAAATCACTCAGCAACAAGATTTGACAAAACCTTAAAGATGGCTCTATTTTTCCTGTTTTATACAGGAAAATATTAAGGCCCTGGGAATTGAAGTACTTTTCCCAGCAGTGGAGTAAAAGTCAGAGTCAAGGCTGTGTTTTACATCTCGGTTTCCCCACACATCCCACCCTATGGTTCTGTTGTGCTGTTCCTTTGTGTAACTCCTCAAAGCCTGGTTAAAGGTGATACCATATCAAATTGTATTAACTCAGTAGCACAAAACACCAGGGAATTGATTTATAAGTGTATTAACCTTGTAGCATTACTGAAGACCTATCTGATTAGTAGTTATCAAGTAGTCACCCTGGCTAAATATATAGGTTTGATTTTTAATTTTGAAAATGAAAAATATTTTAAAATATATGTCTTACATCCATATCTCCAGGAAATTTTAATCAAGTTTTAAAACTTTCAAATTTAGATAAACTCACGTTTTTTGTTGTTTTAATTTTCACTCAATGAAAATAGAAAAAAACTAATTGGATAGAACAGCACAGCAGAAGCATTACTTATCGCCAAAAATGGGATGCAACAAGACTGAAGAAGAAAATGCAGGACAGTGCTTAAAAAAGCAGTCTAATGAAAAGTGGGGTCTCCTCAGGATGTCCTTAGGTAGACATTGCAGCAGAACTGCAAAGTTTTCTTTAGAAGGCTGGGGAAGAGAGGAGGAAACAGAGAAGGGGCAAGAGTGGAAAACAGAATGAGGCTCAGAATACCAAGCGTTAGTGCTGTCCCTATCACCTTCCTCACTTGATCACTGGGTGATCTTGGGCAAGTTTCTTCCTTTCCCTCAGCTCATTTCCTCATCTGGAAGGTAAGTTACTAGACAAGATAGCCTTTGATGTTCATTGTAACTCTCACTGATCTTCCCCAAGCAAATAGCTGGGAAAGACACTGTGCTCACAATATGCAAGACACAAGGTTTACAAGCAAAGAACAAATCAAAACAAAAGATGTTTTAAAACCCCTAATGTCACTTGAATTCTTACAACTAAGCAATGGTACATCATACTTTTACAAAGCCCTTCTGTGATTTCATTTTTAAAATCATTTCAAGTTTTATTTTACTTCATATTAAGATAATGGGAGATAAAGTGTTAAATGTGTTCATGCAGGAATATATGTAAGAGACACAAAAATCCAAAATAGGTAATTGTTATGTTACTAGTTCCCTTTACTGAGGGGGAGCAGACAAAAGAATGTTAGAAAAAGCTTCATAAAGTGGATTATATAGAATGTGCTTTAAAAGAGTTTTGTATTTTATTGAGTGGAAAAGAGCAATATGGGGAGTTATTGTTCAAGGGTTAAAGCTATGCAAAATGAGTCAATTACAGAGATAGGCTCTAAAACATAGTACGTATAGTTATTACTGAGGTATTTTGTATTTAACAATTTGTTAAGAGGGTCGAACTTAGGGGTTCTGACAACAACAACAACAACAACAACAACAACAACAACAATAAAGGGACATAGGAAACATTTGGAGGTGATGGATATATTATTACCTGGATATTTGTTGCGGTAACAAGAGTAATATCTATGTGCAAATTTGCCAAACTATATGCATTAATTACCTACAGTTTTTGTATAACAATTTTACTTCAGTTCCTACTATATTGCCTGGCAAACAATACTTTATACTTAAAGTAAGAGCAATGATTATTGCATGTGTATGTTGAAAATAATAAAGAAAGCAGGTGACAATAAGACATCCTGAGTCTTTTGGAAATAAATAGCATTCACCTGCTTTCTCATCCATTGAGCTATCACCACATTTATGTACTTGTGTGTCCCTGGAAGTTTCTTGTGGGAGATTTAGTTATTCTCTTTTCGTTAGGCTCTACTAACCAAGAACAAATCACAGACTCAGACAGCATCATAAAAAGGCCCAGACCCACGATGTCCAGAGACTCCAGGCTCAACCCACATTGATGCTGGCCCTTCAGCCATGAGATTCCATTTGCTTCTTCTTATTCTCCTTCTTTTTTCAATTCTTTTATCCCCAGGTAAGTTGGTAGCTGATTACTCTAAGGTTCTGCAGATTAGAAGGCTATATCCCTGGCCAGACAAGATCCTAGAATCAGTCCTGTGGGTTCAAGAACCTAATATTTACAGCTTCACTAGGATTATAATAGGGAAAAATAGAAAAGAGACTCATTTAGCAGTAGCTCCTGTTGATAAGATTCCATCCATGTTTTTTGATCTAGTGAGTGGATATAATAATGGATGCTGCTGAAATTCAATGCTGTCAGATCAAACTGCCTACATATAAATTTCCATGCCCCACCAAGGCATCTCAAGATACAAAGTAAGGATACAACAGAATGTGACCTCAATGAGATGCCTTTGTGGGACCTGGAAATTTATATGCAGGCAGTTAGATCTGACAGGATTGAATTTCAGCAGCATTTATTATTATATTTGCTCACTAGGTCAAAGGAGATGGATGGAATTCTATCAACAGGAGCTACTGCTAAATGAATGCTGACAAATCTGAAAGTTTTATTCAAAGAGACAAACAGAAAAATCATAATCCTAGAATAAGTGAAAATTATATCAGAGACTTCAAAGTAAATTCTATTTTACGTGTCTGTGAATAAAAAATGATTCACAAAGTGAAACTTAGGACTAGAAAGGAAAGTTAAAGGAACTTCAGACAAGTGAATTAATAATAAGTAAAGACACCAAGAAGTGCCGCTCCTGGTATATTACAGGTAACCACACAGAAATGGGTAACATCACTTTCAATACTAAACGGGCTAAAATTTAATGGTCTAAGCATGCATTTTGAGGGCTTTTGGGAAAAAAAACAGCATAATACACCTAAAGAAGATAAAGGGAAAGTTATAAATACAAAATATAAATTAATGAAACAAATGAGAAAAAAACTAATATTTTAAAAAATGTTTTTCATAAAGTCTAATATACTTTATAATAACCTGGCAACACTGGACAAACGAGAACATGCTTAAAATAACTTTTGCAGGAATGAAAGGTTAATGTCAAAACAGATGTTTCAGAGATTCAAATAATTTTTTAAAAAATATATTTGTATATTATCTTCCCTCTTTGCTGTGTACTTGGGGATTTTTCTGTTGCAGTTCACTATATCATGTGTCATCAATTGTGACTGTGTCATCAATTTTTATGCTAGTAAATTATTACCATCAGCATACAAATATGCTGTTAAGTATGTCCTTGCTTTTCTTCTGATGTCAGCTGTCATCCTATTTTTTGCTCCAGTTTTCAGCAAAACATCTTAAAATCGTTGTCCATACTCTCTGCCTTCAATTCCTCTCCTCTCATTGTCTCTTAAATATATCCCAGTTGGGCTCTCTCCCCTTTTTTCGATCATGTTATTGACACCACTCTTGTCAAAGTTACCAATAATCTCCATATTGCTAGATCCAATGATCATTTTTTACTACAACTTTAATTGGCCTATTAGCAGCATTTGACCCAAATAATCACTTCCTTCTTCATAGTATACTTTCTTCACTTGGCTTCCAGGACAGCACATTCACTTGATTCTCAGCCTATCTCACTGGAGCTACCACTTCAGCTTCCTTTGTTTCTTCCTCATCTTTTCCCATCACACTTCCTATTGGAGAGCTCCGGAGCTCAGTTCCTGATTCTCTTCTCTTCTCCCTCACCACACACTCTGGAGGGGCTCAGCAAGTCTCATCCTTTTCAATTCTCCTTTTGGACCTCCTTTTGAACTGCAGGCTTATAATAAATTATCCAACTGCATAACTGGTATATCTACTTGACACTTAATTTCAAAAGTCATAGATATCCAAAATTGAACTCATGATTTTCCCTCATAAACCACTACCTACAGATTTTCTCTTCTTGCTGAATGCCATGGTCAGCACTGGAGCCTCTCTTAGCTCTCCTGTACACTTTCATCCTCAGCAAGCCTCTATCTCTGCACAAGAATCTCTCAGGGCTCCTATCCCTTGCCCAGCCTTGGGCAGTAGCTGCCTCACACTCAGTGAAAGACCAAGAATCTGCTTCTCTCATCTACCTGCCCTGCCCTGCCTTCAGACCTCATCAGGCCCCTCTGCTTATGCACCTGTGAGAGAAGAGAGTGAAGGGGGCATTGTCTCTGCTCCCCCACCCACTCCCCAGTAACAGAGGATTTTACCCGATTCTCACAGTAAGACCTTTACCTTACTCTCACTTCAAATTGCAGCAGTTCCTACATGCCTGTCCCTCAAAAGTGTCTCAGGTAATTCTGCTCTCCATCCGATCTTACCTAGGAGCACACAAGATAGGTCATGAAAAAACCATTAGTGGGGCCGGGCGCTGTGGCTCACACTTGTAATTCCAGCACTTTGGGAGGCCGAGGTGGGCAGATCACGAGGTCAGTGGCTAACACGGTGAAACCCCGTCCCTACTAAATACAAAAAACTAGCCGGGCATGGTGGCATGAACCTGTAGTCCCAGCTACTCGGGAGGCTGAGTCAGGAGAATTGCTTGAACCCTGGAGGCGGAGGTTGCAGTGGAGGCGGAGGTTGCAGTGAGACAAGATCACGCCATTGCACTCCAGCCTGGGCAACAGAGTGAGACTCCAAAGAAATAAAGAGAGAGAGAGAGAGACAGAGAGAGAGAGAGAAAGGAAGGAAGGAAGGAAGGAAGGAAGGAAGGGAGGGAGGGAGGGAGGGAGGGAGGGAGGGAGGAAGGAAGGAAGGAAGGAAGGAAGGAAGGAAGGAGAGAGAAAGAAAGAAAAGAAAGAAAGAAAGAAAGAAAAAAGGAAAGGAAGAGAAAGAAGAGAGAAAGAAAGAAAGAGAAAGAAAGGAAGAAAGAAAGAAAGAAAGAAAGAAAGAAAGAAAGAAAGAAAGAAGCAATCGTGAGTGAGAGTGAGTGAGAGTGAGTGTGTTTGGGTCCCTACTGATGATGCTAAACTATCACAAGCCCACACTCAGCCTTTCAACATTTGCTGGAGATTCACTTGTTTCCTTGTTATCTCCATCAAGGGCAGCTTCCTCCTGCTTCTGCTGCTGCAACTCAGCTAGGCACAAAGCATCTGTGGATCTGTTCTTTTTTCAGCAGGGCTTCATCACTCTGAATTTAAGTTAATTAGCTTTTTTTGAGACCTCAGTTCTGTGTTTTAAAATGAAATCTATGATCTATAGATTATCCAGCTTATTCTCTTTGTCAGGGCAAGAGCATTTTTCTATAACTTTCTAAATTCTAAACAAAAGTAAAAGTTCACTTCTTTTCAGAATCCCCACGTGTTAGAAAGTGTTACTATTATCATCAGTTCAGTGATATTTATGGAATTCCAAGTTGACTCTAATATCAGCTTTTGGTATAAATTCTTTCTTTCTGATATGTAGCCTTTGAAATTTTATTTGCTGCAGATCTCTTGGTAGTGAACAATTTTCATTTTTATCTGTCAGTTTCATATTGTGATTTTTGATCTTGAAAGACAGCATTACTGAGTACCCAATTCTATATTAACAGTTATTTTCTCTCAACATTTGTTGATACTAGTTTACTCATTTTTAGTTTTTGCTTTACTATAATAATCAGATAAATATTATTTCATTATAAATTATCCTTTTTTTCAATGTTTGTATGGTCTGGTGTTTGGTTTTAATGTTTTATAATTTAACTAAAGTGAGTTTATTTTTATATCATCTGTTAGAAATATACTCTTTGAATCAATGGATTTATACCTTTTCTTAATTTCTTTTTGAGAATCTCTTGAAGTGGTGAATCATTTTACACTTCTCTCCCCCCATATTCGAATTAAATAAATGTTAGACCTTGTGTTTCCATGCTACATTCTGGGTATATCATTTAAACATTTTTTCTTCACTAGTTATCCTCTTACCTGTGTCTAATATATCATTAATAACTTGCATTTATTTTTAAATTATTTTTTGTTTCAGACCTGCCTTTTTTTTTTTTTTTTTTGGAGATGGAGTCTCGCTCTGTTGCCCAGGCTGGAGTGCAGTGGTGCAATCTTGGCTCACTGCAACCTCCACCTCCCGGGTTCAAGCTATTCTTCTATCTCAGCCGCCTGAGTAGCTGGGACTACAGGCACCCACCACCATGCTCGGCTAATTTTTATATATATATATTTTTAGTAGCGACAAGGTTTCACCATCTTGGGCCTGCTGGTCTTGAACTCCTGACCTCATGATCCACCCATCTTGGCCTCCCAAAGTGCTGGGATTACAGGTATGAGCCACCATGCCCAGCCAGATCTGCCCATTTTTTCTATCAACTATATTGTTTTACTATTGTTTTTACATCTTTGTAATAGTAGATTGCTTCTTTAAACAATTGATACATACCTGCTTAATTATTTCTCCACATTGACGATTTCAATACATCTAGTTTTAAAGGGTCTAGATATGCTATTCATTTCATTAACTTTTATTCATGGTGTCTTGCTTACCTGATCATTTTTAATACTGAACTCATTGTTCATCCTTAACCTGACATCATTTTATGGTCTGAAATGAGAATGCTATTATCCAGACTTCCTCTGGGAAGCTGACTCAATGCTTTAACTCAATATAGACGTTTCAGCATTAACAAACTGGAACTTCTGATGGCCCAAGGGTCAGTAGTACCATCATTAGCATTACTGATCAGAGCAGATCTTCCCAGAGGATCTGGGAAACCTTCACCCCCCTCCATCAGCTCTCCAATACAAAGTGCCCACTGCTCAAGCTCCAGTTCACAGACTATTTTTGTGTTTGAAAGAGGAGATATTTTAAGAACTTGCCTAACCATTTTCAGGGATAGAAATGTTTCAAAGAGATCCTCTACTATACATATGTTCTATAGCAGCAGTCACTTGAGAGCAGCTCACTTGCAGTCATGGCCAAAAGCCTAAATCTTTCTTTCATTCTAGTCACACCTATTTTGTATCTTTTGGGGATATCTCAGATTCAGATGCATTCATAGTATTCTATGATTTGCGACACTACTATAGATTCTTCAAAATGTTACAACATTCCAATGGTATCTTGGGAGGTATAGAAGGAGAGGAAAAACAATGGGCTCAAATCTCCTCTGACTTCTCTTCTTACAATATGTTTCATTGTTCAAAACTTTTAGAACTATATTAATACAGCATTGACAGTGGGCATTCTTCTTTTCCTTCTGACTTTAATAGGATTGAAGGAAGTGTTTTGCTATGAAATTGCTATATGGGTTGTATTCAGATAAATTTTGACTTTATAAAGCCAATATTCTCCTCATTATTTTTAAATGCTTACCAGGATTCACAGTATTATTTTCAGTTCTCCCTGTTTAAAGCCATATTTAAATAACTTGATGACTTGGATATACTATATATGTTACTCTGCTACAGAAACAGAAAAACCACCACCGAATTATATTCTAAGATACTTGGTACACCAATTGCACCATCGTTTTTTATCTAAGACATTCAATTCTTCCACAGGTGGGAGCACATGAATTAGCATCATTTACTACTTGTAGCTTTCACTACAGACTTTCAGACTTATGGTGCCTAAAAGAAATAGAATACTTCTAGCTGGGTTTAAAAGCTACAAATAAACAGAGGAAATATACACTATTTTGAAAGTACCACTTGAGTGTTATGCATGTATTTCAATATTATGTTGCTAATTTTAATTGTTCAAAGTTAAAGAGCTTAAACCTCCCCCTCATGCATTCCTGAATCACCCATTACTCCCACACATATATTGTTCGATACAGCATAAACCTAAGTAAATAAAGATGTGGCAAAATGAAAAAAGTAAAATAACGTTATACCATTCTCATCTGTGAATGACATCAGTAGACAGATGTGAATAAAAGTAAGGTGATTATAATTTTAAAAATCATATTTAATAGGATCCATTTATTATTAAATGAACATTAGGCTACTTAATGAATAATAAATCTTTGACACAATGAAAACTCTTAATGCAGAGTGAGACCAAAATGAAAGTAATAACTGTTTTTCTCTTAACCCTTGCTTTAGTTGGTCTTTCCACCAGACTGTCACTTTAAGGATATTCTAATAGCACAAAGCCACCAGCTTTACCATTAGAGAGATCTTCATTAAATTATCTTTGTTGTAATAAAGGTCATCTGGAGGAAATACTGGTCTGGACACAATAATAAATGTCAAGCTTTCTAATATTTTCCAGTTTTAGACACAAATTGAAAGGATCATTTATAATGTCAAAAATATACTTTTTTCTAACTAATCTATCCTATGACTAAGACACTATTAGCAATTAAAGTAGATAGAGCAAATATAAATGTGGAGAGAAAAAGTAATTTCCACTTGTTTGAACAGATGAAAGCACGAATAAATTGAAAGTCTGAAATATTAGCTTGGGGGAATAAAATCACTTGGGGGAGCAAGAGCAGGATATACCAGCCTTTAACTCTACACTTCCCCCAAGAAAAAATTTATAGATAGCTATGTACAAACCAAAATAGTGCTGGGAGGGTTCAAGGGACCACTTAAGAAACTACAGCAACACAGTGAAGCCAAAAAAAAAAAAAAAAAAAAAAGAGAGAGAGAGAGAGAGTGAAAGAAAAAAAAAAAACAAAAAAACAAAAACGAATAGCCATATAGAAAAAACAACTCCTGAAATCAGCATACCTGAGACAGCAGAAACATCTTTTTTAGCTAGGAACGAAAAAAGCTGAAAGGGACTATCAGTATCAGCCACAAGGTGGAACCACTATGGCCCTCAGTAACCCTCTCTGGCAGAAGACACTGGCATTTTTGCCCTGCAGTAAGCAACAGCCATTTCTGAGAGAAAACCCAGAGGAAAAGATGAAGATGTACCATCCCCTCCCACATCCCTTTTCCCCCACCAAAAATACCGTGACTGTTGTGCCAAACCAGGATCGGAACTACTACCTTTCTTAATCTGCATGTGTCTCTGACATATGAGCAGCAACCATTTCAAAAGCTCCCACATAGAAATGCTCATACTCAATTTATTCTGTTACTTAAGAGTGTTCATGGATTTACATTCCATTTGTGGACTATCTCACTGGATCTTCTTTCCTGCAGTAAGAGGTGGTTTGGGTGCTGCTGAAGGTCATTGTCTCAGTTTGTCTGGTGTTTGCAGAAGAGATGTCTGCAAAGTAGTAGAAGATCAAATTGGTGCCTGCCGAAGAAGGATGAAGTGCTGTAGAGCATGGTGGATTTTAACGCCAATTCCAACACCACTTATCATGTCAGATTATCAAGAACCCCTTAAACCTAAGTTGAAATGAAACTGATGTAAAATAAAAATACATCAAAAGTGAAGTTATTTGCATCTAAGAATATTGAAATATACATATTAAGTACTTCCATCTTGATAACCATCTTGTGTTTTCACTTATCAACATAAATGAATAAATACTAATTTCAAATATACCCAACACTATTTCTTTGTGAGTCATTAACAGATCTTAACAAAACCTTTAAAAATGAGAAATCTGTTACTTTTGTTTTCCAAGATGGTGGATTGAAGGCATTGTTAGCCTGCCTCTTGCACTTGGAAAGACAAAATGGTGTGTAGAGATTCACACTGAACTTTCTTTCAAGGAGCAACACAGGAACTTAACAGGAAAATTGAAATAAGCCACAGACCATTTGAAAGAAGCAGCAGGATGCAGCTTACACCATAAGCTAGGCAGAAAATTTTGAGTTTCCAGGGTGTGAGATGGGGATAAACTGACTGTAAGATATACACTTCCATTGGGAAACCTATCAATCTAGGCCATAGGGGAAGGCCTTAATCGTACTCAGGGCTGGAGTTGATTCAGTGAAGAGTGACGACTATATGAGGAGTGGCATTGGGATGTGCTTTGAGTCTCCAGCACGTTCCCAGTTTCTGGCAGGATGGAGGGAAACCATTTCTGATTCTACCTCAGAGAGGACCTCCCAGAAGTCTGCCAGCTAACTCAAATGGTGGTCACAGGTTGAGAGAACCTCCCAACTGAAATGTTTGATATAATTTCCTATGGGGACAAACTCCCCAGGCCAGAACTGAGAGGTGAGTGGGACGTGTGATGCAGCAGCAAGCACAGGAGCTGGATGCCCCAGCTCTGCAGGTGGATCAGGAGGGGTGTGGCCTGAAGGCTGCAGTTACTGTCTCAATAGGAGAGGCTTATGGTATGGGTCAGTTTTGAGCTCTGAGTTCAGACTTCTTGAAACTTAGCTAACTACTCCCAGTGGAACACTGTGGGTGTGAGACCTGCCTTGCCAAGGGTGTGGGAGCTGGATGGGGCTTACCGCCAAGCTGCTACTCCCCATTCTTCATATGGACTCTCCTTGTACAGAGGCAGAGGCAGCTTCACTTCTCTCTGGAAAATTACCCCAGTGGCCCAAGAACTGCCTTCCAATTCCCACTGGAGCCACTGCTTGTCCCACACGTAGAGAGCCAGAGCATCACTTTACCTGACCTAGTTCCCACCTGGTTTTGCTCAACCACCTACCCTGGTAGATTAACACAAATAACAGAAGAATCTTTTAGAAGCCCTTTCGCTCTACCCGTTCCCTGAGACACCAGAGTACCTCCCATGGGTAACATAAGGCAAGTCCAAATCTCACCACTACCACCACAGCTGGCAGTCTTTTGCAAGTACCACCTCCTGGCTGAAGGCCAACTGACACAGTCCATTAGAGCATCTTAAATTCAGAACATTCAATGTCATGACAGGCCGGGGAGCCTCCTCTGCCTTAATTTGGCTCTCTATCACACATTCACACACACACACACACGCGCGCGCGCGCGTCACACACACACATCAACCTACTGGCAAACCGAGGAAAACACACACACACACACACACACACACCTGCTCAATTCAGGCCATTATCCCTGATGAACATCGATGCAAAAATTCTCAGTAAAATACTGGCAAACCGAATCCAGCAGCACATCAAAAAGCTTATCCACCACGATCAAGTGGGCTGCATCTTTGGGGTGAAAGGCTGAGTCAACATACACAAATCAATAAATGTAATTGATCACTTAAACAGAACCAAAGGCAAACACCAGACAATTATTTTGATACATGCAAAAATGCCTCTGATAAAATTCAACATCCCTTCCTGTTAAAAACTCTCAATAAACTAGGTATTGATGGAACATACCTTAAAATAATAAGAGCTATTTCATACAGCCAATATCATAAAGAATAGGCAAAAGCTGGAAGCATTTCAATTGAAAACTGGTACAAGACAAGGAAGCCCTCTGTAACCACTTCTATTCAACATAGTATTGGAAGTTCTCGTCAGGGCAATCAGGCAATAGAAAGAAATAAAGGGTATTCAAATAGGAAGAGAGAAAGTCAACTTGTCTCTGTTTGCAGATGACACGACTTCATATTTAGAAAACCCATCATCTCAACTGAAAAACTTCTTGAACTGATAAGCAACTTCACCAAGGTCTCAAGATACAAAATCATTGTGCAAAAATCACAAGCATTCCATTACACCAACAATAGTCGAGCAGAGAGCCAAATCAAGAGTGAACTCCCATTCACAATTACTACAAAGAAAGTAAAATAGCTAGGAATACAACTAGGAGTACAAGGGATGTGAAGGACCTCTTCAAGGACAACTGTAAACCACTGCTCAAGGTAATAAGAGAGGACACAGACAAATGGAAAAAATTCCATCTTCATGAATAGGAAGAATCAATATTGTAAAAATGGCCATACTGCCCAAACATTATAGATTCAATGCTATATCCATCAAAATACCGTTGACATTTTTCACAGAATTAGAAAGAACTATTTTAAATGTCATATGGAATCAAAGAATACCCCATATACCCAAGAAAATCATAAACAAAAATAACAAAGCTGGAGGCATTACGCTTACTTCAAACTGTACTAGAAGGCTACGGTACCAAAACAGCAGGCTACTGCTGCCAAAACAGACATATAGACCAATGGAGAAGAGCAAAGACCTCAGAAATAACACCACACATCTATGACCACCTGATGTTTGACAAACCTGACAAAAACAAGCAAGGGAGAAAGGATCTCCTATTCAGTAAATGATGCTGGGAAAACTGGCTTGCCATATACAGAAAACCAAAACTTGACCCCTTCCTTACACCTTATACAATAATTAACTCAAGCTGGATTAAAGATTTAAATGTAAAATCCAAAACCATAAAAACCCTAGAAGAAAACCTAGGCAATATCATTCAGGACACAGGCAAGGACAAAGATTTCATGACAAAAATGTCAAAAGCAATTGTAACAAAAGCCAAAATTGACAAATCGGATCTAATTAAACTAAAGACCTTCTGCACAGCAAAGAAACTATCATCAGCATGAGCAATCAACCTACAGGACGGGAGAAAATTATCACAACCTACCCATCTGACAAAGGTCTAATAACAAAAATTGACAAGGAACTTAAACATATTTACAAGCAAAAAAACAAACAACCCCATCAAAAGTGAGCAAAGGATATGAACAGAAACTTATCAAAAGAAGACATTGATCTAACCAACAAATATATTTTTTAAAAGCTCAACAATACTGATCATCAGAGAAGTGAAAATCAAAACTACAATGAGATACCATCTCACACCCATCAGAATGGTGATTATTAAAAAGTTAAGAAACAATAGATGCTGGTGAGGCTGAGAAGAAAGAGGGACGCTTTTACACTGTTGGGGAAACTGTAAATTAGTTCAACCATTGTGGAAGACAGTATGGTGATTCCTCAAGGATCTAGAACCAGAAACACCATTTGATCCAGTAATCCCATTACTGGCTATATACCCAAAGGAATATAAATCATTCCACTATAAAGACACATGCACATGTAAGTTTATTGCAGCACTATATACAACAGCAAAGACATGAAACCAACCCAAATGCGCTTCAGTGCTAGACTGGATAAAGAAAATGTGGTACCTATACACCATAAAATACTATGCAGTCATAAAAAAGAATGAGATCATGTCTTTTGCAGGCACATGGATGAAGCCATCATACTGAGCAAACTAACACAGTAACAAAAAAATCAAACACCGCATGTTCTCACTAATAAGTGAAAGTTGAACTTTGAGAAAACAAGGACACAGTGAGGGGAACAACGCACAACACGGTCCCCTGGGGACTGGGGGTGAGGGAAGAGAACTTAGAGGATGAGTCAATAGGTGCAACAAACCATCATGGCAAAGGATACCTATACAACAAACCTGTACGTTCTGCACATGTATCCCGTATTTTTTAAATTTAAAAACAGGAAATACTTATGGACACACGTACATACATACATACACACATACATTCTTCCCGGATCTTCATTCCTGGCAAGCCAAGGAACCTGGAGAAACACCAGAATTCTGTCCCTCTGAAAATGCAGGACAGGTTTACCTTCATCAGCATAAAATTTTGGACCAAATGTGGTAACTGCAGGTCCACCCCACAATGAGTAACTGAAAATTGAGGCAGTATTTCAGATCCAAAAAAGCTGATGAAGCAATTCGTGACACATTTGGGTTGTTTTTGCCTTTTCCTACTATGAAGAGTGCCAGTAGGAAGAAGGAAGAACGGTGTACAAATATCTGTTTGATTCTCTGTTTTCAGAATCCTTTGCTTGTTTGTGTGTGTGTTTGTTCTTTCTTGAGACAGGACATCACTCCAGTCAGCCAGGCTTTTCCAGTCTGTAATTTTTGTTCTTTCCTTTTGTCAAGTTTTAGAAGATTTTACTTTCTATTGAATTTTAAGGCATTTTTAGATGTGTATTAAAACATTATCTCCCATGCTGTGTGTTACATTTCATTTATTTTCATCGTCCCTTTTTTATTTTATTATTTTATTTTATTA
Organism: Chlorocebus sabaeus; assembly: GCF_047675955.1. Lineage (NCBI taxonomy): Eukaryota > Metazoa > Chordata > Mammalia > Primates > Cercopithecidae > Chlorocebus > Chlorocebus sabaeus. The sequence goes on along the minus strand of NC_132913.1, from coordinate 128,787 downwards.
TAGTTTATATTCTAGGGAATATATGCACAAAGTGCAGGTTTGTTACATATGTATACATGTGCCATGTTGGTGTGCTGCACCCATTAACTCGTCCTGTACATTAGGCGTATCTCCTAATGCTATCCTTCCCTCCTCCCCCCACCCCACAACAGGCCCTGGTGTGTGATATTCCCCTTCCTGTGTCCAGGTGTTCTCATTGTTCAATTCCCATCCATGAGTGAAAACATGTGGTGTTTGGTTTTCTGTTCTTGCAGTAGTTTGCTGAGAATGATGGTTTCCAGCTGCATCCATGTCCTTACAAAGGACATAAACTCATCCTCTTTTATGGCTACATAGTATTCCATGGTGTATATGTGCCACATTTTCTTAATCCAGTCTATCATTGATGAACATTTGGGTTGGTTCCAAGTCTTTACTGTTGTGAATAGTGATGCAATAAACATATGTGTGCATGTCTTTATAGCAGCATGATTTCTAATCCTTTGGGGATATAGCCAGTAATGGGATGTCTGGGTCAAATGGTATTTCTAGTTCTAGATCCTTAAGGAATCGCCATGCTGTTTTCCACAATGGTTGAACTAGTTGACAGTTCCACCAACAGTGTAAAAGTGTTCCTATTTCTCCACATCCTCTCCAGCACCTGTTGTTTCCTGACTTTTTAATGATCACCATTCTAACTGGTGTGAGACGGTATCTCATTGTGGTCTTGATTTGCCTTTCTTTGATGGCTAGTGATGATGAGCATTTTTTCATGTGTCTGTTGACTGCATAAATGTCTTCTTTTGAGAAGTGTCTGTTCATATCCTTTGCCCACTTTTTGATAGGATTGTTTTTGTTTTTTTTTTTCTTGTAAATTTGTTTGAGTTCTTTGTAGGTTCTGGATATTAGCCCTTTGTCAGATGAGTAGATTGCAAAAATTTTCTCCCATTCTGTAGGTTGCCTGTTTATTCTGATGGTAGTTTCTTCTGCTGTGCAGAAGCTCTTTAGTTTAATTAGATCCCATTTGTCAATTTTGGCTTTTGTTGCCATTGCTTTTGTTGTTTTAGACAAGAAGTCCTTGCCCACTCTTGTGTCCTGAATGGTATCGCCTAGGTTTTCTTCTAGGGTTTTTATGGTTTTAGGTCTAACATTTAAGTCTCTAATGCATCTTGAATTAATTTTTGTATAAGGTGTAAGGAAAGGATACAGTTTCAGCTTTCTACTTATGGCTAGCCACTTTTCCCAGCAGTATTTATTGAATAGGGAATCCTTTCTCCATTTCTTGTTTTTGTCAGGTTTGTCAAAGATCAGATAGTTGTAGAAGTGTGGTATTATTTCTGAGGGCTCTGTTCTGTTCCATTGGTCTATAGCTCTGTTTTGGTGCCAGTACCATGCTGTTTTGGTTACTGTAGCCTTGTAGTATAGTTTGAAGTCAGGTAGTGTGATGACTCCAGCTTTGTTCTTTTGACTTAGGATTGTCTTGGCAATGCGGGCTCTTTTTTGGTTCCATATGAACTTTAAAGTAGTTTTTTCCAATTCTGTGAAGAAAGTCACTGGTAGCTTAATGGGGATGGCATTGAATCTATAAATTACCTTGCACAGTATGGCCATTTTCACTATATTGATTCTTGATTCTTCCTATCCATGAGCATGGAATGTACGGAGTGTTCTCCCATTTGTTTCTGTCCTCTTTTATTTCATTGATCAGTGGTTTGTAGTTCTCCTTGAAGAGGTCCTTCACATCCCTTGTAAGTTAGATTCCTAGATATTTTATTCTCTTTGAAGCAATTGTGAATGGGAGTTCACTTATGATTTGGTTCTCTGTTTGTCTGTCATTGGTGTATAAGAATGCTTGTGATTTTTGCAAATTGATTTTGTATCCTGAGACTTTGCTGAAGTTGCTTATCAGCTTAAGGAGATCTTGGGCTGAGAGGATGAGGTTTTCTAAATATACAATCATGTCATCTGCAAACAGGGACAATTTGACTTCCTCTTTTCCTATTTGAATACCCTTTATTTCTTTCTCTTGCCTGGTTGCCCTGGCCAGAAGTTCAACACTATGTTGAATAGGAGTGGTGAAAGAGGGCATCCCTGTCTTGTGCTAGCTTTCAAGGGGAATGCTTCCAGTTTTTGCCTATTCAATATGATATAGGCTGTGGGTTTGTCATAAATAGCTCTTATTATTTTGAGATATGTTCCATCAATTCTGAATTTATTAAGTTTTTAGCATGAAGAGCTGTTGAATTTTGTCAAAGGCCTTTTCTGCATCTATTGAGATAATCATGTGGTTTTTGTCTTTGGTTCTGTTTATATGCTGGATTACGTTTCTTGATTTGTGTATGTTGAACCAGTCTTGCATCCCAGGGATGAAGCCCACTTGATCATGGTGGATAAGCTTTTTGAAGTGCTGTGGATTTGGTTTACCAGTATTTTATTGAGGATTTTTGCATGGATGTTCATCAGGGATATTGGTCTAAAATTCTCTTTTTTTTGTTGTGTCTCTGTCAGGCTTTGGTATCAGGATGGTGTTGGCCTTATAAAATGAGTTAGGGAGGATTCCCTCTTTTTCTATTGATTAGAATAGTTTCAGAAGGAATGGTACCAGCTCCTCCTTGTACCTCTGGTAGAATTCGGCTATGAATCTTTCTGGTCCTGGACTTTTTTGGTTGATAGGCTATTAATTATTGCCTCAATTTCAGAGCCTGTTATTGGTCTATTCAGGGATTCAACTTCTGGTTTAGTCTTGGGAGAATGTATGTGTCCAGGAATTTATCCATTTACTCTAGGTTTTCTAGCTTATTTATGTAGAGGTGTTTTTAGTATTCTGTGATGGTACTTTGTATTTCTGTGGGGTCAGTAGTGATATCCCCTTTATCATTTTTTATTGCATCTATTTGATTCTTCTCTCTTTTCTTCTTTATTAGTCTTGCTAGCTGCCTATCAATTTTGTTAATCTTTTCAAGAAATCAGCTTCTGGATTCATTGACTTTTTTAAGGGTTTTTTGTGTCTCTGTCTCCTTCAGTTCTGCTCTGATCTTAGTTATTTCTTACCTTCTGCTAGCTTTTGAATGTGTTTGCTCTTGCTTCTCTAGTTCTTTTAGTTGTGATATTAGGATGTCAATTTTAGATCTTTCCTGCTTTCTCTTGTGAGAATTTAGTGCTATAAATTTCCCTCTACACACTGCTTTAAATGTGTCCAGAGATTCTGGTATGATGTATCTTTATTCTCATTGGTTTCAAAGAACATCTTTATTTCTGCCTTCATTTCGTTATGTAACCAGTAGTCATTCAGGAGCAGGTTGTTTAGTTTCCATTTAATTGAGCAGTTTTGATTGAGTTTCTTAATGCTGAGTTCTTGTTTGATTGCACTGTGGTCTGAGAGACAGTTTGTTATAGTTTCTGTTCTTTTATATTTTCTGAGGAGTGCTTTACTTCCAACTATGTGGTCAATTTTGGAATAAGTGCAATATGGTGTTGAGAAGAATGTATATTCTGTTGGTTTGGGGTGGAGAGTTCTGTAGATGTCTATTAGGTCTGCTTGGTGCAGAGTTGGGTTCAATTCCTGTATATCCTTAACTTTCTGTCTCGTTGATCTAATGTTGACAGTGGGGTGTTAAAGTCTCCCATTATCATTGTGTGGGAGTCTAAGTCTCTTTGTAAGTCTCTAAGGATTTGCTTTATGAATCTGGGTGCTCCTGAATTGGGTGTATATATATTTTGGATAGTTAGCTCTTCCTGTTGAATTGATCCCTTTACGATTGTGTATTGGCCTTCTTTGTCTCTTTTGATCTTTCTTGGTTTAAACTCTGTTTTATCAGCGACTAGGATTGCAACCCCTGCCATTTTTTGTTTTCCATTTGCTTGGTAGATCTTCCTCCATCCCTTTATTTTAAGCCTATGTCTGTCTCTGCACGTGAGATGGGTCTCCTGAATACAGCAAACTGGTGGGTCTTGTCACCACCAGGCCTGCCCTATAAGAGCTCCTGACTCTTTATCCAACTTGCCAGTCTGTGTCTTTTAATTGGAACATTTAGCCCATTTACATTTAGGTTAATATTGTTACATGTGAACTTGATCCTGTCATTATGATGTTGGCTGGTTATTTTGCTCATTATTTGATGCAGTTTCTTCCTAGCATCGATGGTCTTTACATTTTGGCATGTTTTGGCAATGGCTGGTACCGGTTGTTCATTTCCATGTTTAGTGCTTCCTTCAGGAGCTCTTGTAGGGCAGGCCTGGTGGTGACAAAATCTCTCAGCGCTTGCTTGTCTGTAAGGATTTTATTTCTCCCTCACTTATGAAACTTAATTTGGCTGGATATGAAATTCTGGGTTGAAAATTCTTTTGTTTAAGAATGTTGAATATTGCCCCACCCCTCCCTTCTGGCTTGTAGAGTTTCTGCCGAGAAATCCACTGTTAGCCTAATGGGCTTCCCTTTGTGGGTAACCCGACCTTTCTTTCTGGCTGCCCTTAACATTTTTTCCTTCATTTCAACTTTGGTGAATCTGACAATTATGTGTCTTGGAGTTGCTCTTCTAGAGGAGTATCTTTGTGGCATTCTCTGTATTTGCTGAATTTGAATGTCAGCCTGCCTTGCTAGGTTGGGGGAGTTCTCCTGGATGATATCCTGCAGAATGTTTTCCAACTTGGTTCCATTCTCCCCCTCACTTTCAGGTACACAAATCAGACGTAGATTTTGCCTTTTCCCATATTCCCATATTTCTTGGAGGCTTTGTTCATTTCTTTTTACTCTTTTTTCTCTAAACTTCTCTTCTCACTTCATTTTATTCATTTGATCTTCAATCACTGACGCCCTTTCTTCCAGTTGACTGAGTCGGTTACTGAAGCTTGTGCATTTGTCATGTAGTTCTTGTGTCATGGTTTTCAGCTCTCTCAGGTCATTTAAGGACTTCTTTACATTGGTTATTCTAGTTAGCCATTCAGGAAATCTTTTTCCAAGGTTTTTAGCTTCTTTGCTATGGGTTCGAACTTCCTCCTTTAGCTCGGAGAAGTTTGATCGTCTGAAACCTTCTTCTCTCAACTCGTCAAAGTCATTCTCTGTTCAGCTTTGTTCCATTGCTGGAGAGGAGCTGCATTCCTTTGGAGGGGGAGTGTTGCTCAGATTTTTAGAATTTTCAGTTTTTCTGCACTTCTTTCTCCCTATCTTTGTGGTTTTATCTACCTTTGGTCTTTGATGATGTTGATGTACAGATGGGGTTTTGGTGTGGATGTCCTTTCTGTTTGTTTGTTAGCTTTCTTTCTAATAGTCATGACCCTCAGTTTCAGGTCTGTTGGAGTTTGCTCAAGGTCCACTCCAGACCCTGTTTGCCTAGGTGGCAGCAGTGGAGGCTGCAGAAGAGTAAATATTGCTGAACAGCAAATGTTTCTGCCTGATTATTCCTCTGGAAGCTTCGTCTCAGAGGGGTACCCGGTTGTGTGATATGTGAGGTGTCAATCTGACCCTAGTGGGGGTGTCTCCCAGTTAGGCTACTCCAGGGTCAGGGACCCACTTGAGCAGGCAGTCTGTCTGTTCTCAGATCTCAAACACCATGCTGGGAGAACCACTACTCTCTTCAAAGCTGTCAGACAGGGACATTTAAATCTGCAGAGGTTTCTGCTGTCTTTTGTTTGGCTATGCCCTCTCCCCAGAGGTGGAGTCTACAGAGGCAGGCAGGCTTCTTTGAGCTGTGGCGGGCTCCACCCAGTTCGAGCTTCCCCACCACTTTGTTTACCTACTCAAGCCTCAGCAATGGTGAGCGCCCCTCCCCCAGCCTTGCAGCCTCCTTGCAGTTAGATCTTGGACTACTGGGCTAGCAATGAGGGAGGCTCTGTGGGCGTGGGACTCTCCAAGCCAGATGCGGGATATAATCTCCTGATATGACGTTTGCTGAGACCCTTGATAAAGGACAGTGTTAGGGTGGGAGTAACCCAATTTTCCAGGTGCTGTGTATCACGGTTTCCCTTGGCTAGGAAAGGGAATTCCCTCCCCCCTTGCACTTTCTGGGTAAGGTGATGGCTCACCCTGCTTCGGTTGCTCTGTGTGCTGCATTCACTGTCCTGCCCCCACTGTCCAACAAGCCCCAGTGAGATGAACCCGGTACCTCAGTTGGAAATGCAGAAATCACCCGTCTCCTGTGTCACTCACGCTGGGAGCTGGAGGCTGGATCTGTTCCTATTTGGCCATCTTGGAACTACCTCTCATCGCTCCTTTAATGAACAAAAGGTTTTAGCTTAGATATCTTCCTGTTTGTCAAGTTTTTCTGATTTTGACTTTTCAAAATATGCTGTCATATACAAGAAACGCTTGGATATAAAATTCCACGAATATTTCTCTTTTCTTGCACTCATCACTTCGGTGGATGTCATCAATTAATCTCTGGGTTATAGCATGTTTTCTTGAAAGTGTTCTGTAGTCTATTTTGGGCATTGAGAATTTCATCAAACTTAAGTGAATATTTCTACAAATTGAAGGCATAGTCCCTTTTGATGCTTTATTATTTGCATATATTGCTTCCACAAGACCATTTCATGCAAAGACTTGTCTTGTCCTCACAGCCAGATCATTACAACGTGATATAGAATCAATTGGTCAAAAATGGTAAGGTTATCTCTGGAATGTCAATTTGACTCCATTGATCTCTCCATTTTAATTAAGACACAATATGCTGTGTTAATTACATAACATCGCTACACATTCTCAAATCAGAAAATGTAGTTCCAACTTCTTGTCGTTCAATTGTGGAAAGAATGATCTTATCTCCCAGATGCACATGCTTGGAAGTACTTCTCAACACACACACACACACACACACAGTCACATCCAGACACAAAGATACAAATACACACACAGACACAAACTGTTTAATATGTACACAATTGTTAACTGGCATTGTTTTACATGAAATAAGGCAAATGTGTAGCCACTGTCCTAACCCAGTTCCACTCCTATCATATTTGCCCATAACACTGATTAGTAAATCTGATTCAACTGTTCTATAATCACAATTTAAGTTGTGTCCATTAAATTCCCTGAGGAATGCAAAAGGATACAACCTAAGACACAAAACTTAATTGACTGCTGATATTTCATTGGTAAATTGGGTAATTGATGGGTAAATGTAGTGGAACCAGTGGGTGGGCATTAGTTATATAAGCGGTGAAGCAGCAAGATACTTCATTATTAAAAGGTGTTTGAAAGAAATTGAAACACAGTAGTGTGTGTATTCAGCTGAACTAAAATTAGAAAACCCAGAAATAAATCTCACTTGGGGTGTAAAAAAATGGCATTAGGGGAGATTCTGGGTCAATCGTCCAACTGTGCAAACTGGATCTTGGAAGCAGGATCCCTTTCCTGCAATGAGACTTGTTTATTGGTGGTGGTGTTTCAGTGGAAACGATTTTGGAGAATGGCCCCTTCCTTTTGTGTATCTGCTGATTAGATTTCATGGCTGATTAGATTTCATGGGAAATCAGGGGTTTTAAACTCTATTTAAATGTTAACATAATTCATTCAAATGACAAAAAATCAACAGGTTCTTTGATGTGGAATCATCACAGATCCCTTTCTTCTTAGGTACAGTTATTAAAGTTGACCTACCAGAGTGAAACAATTATGGAGAATGGCCCCTTCCTTTAGTGTATTTGCTGATTAGATTTAATGGTACATTTATCATTAGGTATAGTGATCAAAGTTGACCTACCCAAGAGCAGAGATGTCCAGGACAGAACTCAGGACTCTGTAGAATCACAGAATCTTGGGTGCAACACTGTTCAAGCACATAAATATGCTCATTCAGAGGGTTTCGGTGTGACGTGTGTGTGAATTGCAGTGTAATGAGCATGACACGCAGACAGGTTATCAAGTGGACTCACCTCAAAATCAGTTATGGGCATTACAGAACACTGATGCCAAGTTCCCGGATCCAGAGGAAAGAAACTCCAGCATCCTGTGTAAAGCCACGGCATCTGGATTTCTCATGCTTCTGGGGATCATGCCCCTGAAAATAGTGACTCCTTCCTCCTTGTGGAGCATCTTTCTCAGCAGCGCTCATTTCTTCTTCCAGGACTCTGTCCAACAGAAAGGGGAAGCCTTCTGATAGAGCACACCTGACCCATGAAAAGAAAAGGGAAAGAAAGGAGGCCAAAGGTCACACTCTCCTCATTCCACCATCCTCCCTAAAATCATCCTGATTTCATGGGCCCTGAGACCAGGGATGCTTCTGTACACCTCGAGGCCTTGGCACCTGGCCTAAATTCTATTCTCTTTCTCATTATCTGAAACATTTTAAGAAAATCCCTAGAGCCAGGATCTTTATTCCTAGTAAGCCAAAAGTCCCAAAGAAACACCCAAATTCTGTCCCTCTTAGTTTGGGAAACAAGTCTACCTTCATCAGCATGACATTTCCACCAAATGTGGTAACTGCAAGTCCACCACACAATGCTTAACTGGAATTGGAAGCAACATCTCAGACGATGAAAAATACACGCAACAATCCCTAAGACAAGTGGTTTATTTTTCCCTTTCTTACTAAAACAACCGCCAGTTTTAACAATGGTATGCAAATCTCTTTTAGACGCCCTGCTTTTAAATCTCTATGTTTCCTCCTGAGACAGGGACTCACTCCCATCACCCAGGCATTTACAGTGTTTAATTCTGGTTATATGCTATTCTCAAATTTACAACTATTTATTTCATCTCTCTCAAATGTTGATCCATTATCACATACGTATTAAAATATTATCTCCCATGCTGTGTGATATGTTGTTTTTATATTCATCCTTTCTTAAATGAACCAAAGGTTTTAGTTGGATTAAATTGTGATTAGTCAAGTTTTCTGATTTCATGATTTCTTAAATTGCGGTCATATGACCTCAATCACTGGAAATAGAATGTCATGAGTATTTCTCTTTACTTGCAATCATAAATACGGGGAATGTCATCAATTGGTATGTCGGTGATTGCATGATTTCCTGAAAGTCTTTCACAGTCTAATTTGGACACTGAGTATTTCGTCTAAGTTCAGTGCATGTTTCCGACACTTGATGCTTTATGATTTCGGTATATAGCTTCCACAACAGCATTTCCTGCAAAGACATGTCTTGGTCCCCACTGGTAAGTCATCTCACTCGAACACAGAATCAATAGGCTGAACATGGAAAGGTTATCACTAGAATACTTATTAGACTGCACGGATTTCTTCTTTGATATTAAGGAAACAAATACACTGTGTTATTAACTGTACTTCATTGATGATTCTCAAGTCAGAAAGTACAGGTCTGACTTCCTGTCCTTCAATGCCTGAAAGGATGATCATATCTGCCAAAAGCACATAGTTAGAAGCACATCGCAGCTCAAACACACACACACACCCAGACATATAAACAAAAACAAAGAAACACTCACATGGGCATGATTCCGCATGCCCACAAGTTCACGCAAGCAAACACATACACACAAACACACACATTGTTTTGTAAGGACAGAATTATTCCCTACCACTGTTTTAAGTAAACTAACGCATTCCCCAGGAGTTTTAAGTGAACTCCCTGGGGAATACAAGGGGACACACCCTATGACTCATTCTTTAACTGAGTGCTGATATTGGATTGGTGGACCGCGTACCTGATGGGTGGGTGGGGTGTTCGCGGTAGGCGGGGGTGAGTTATATAAGGGCTGATGCAGCCAGATGGCGCGTCATTTGAAGACTCTCTCGGAAGAGATAGCGTCTTTCTGCAACGTGTGGTCCCAGCAGAAAAAGCTTGTGATCCTTGCTCCTGGCGACATGGAGGCCGATTCACTCCACTTGGGAGGTGAGTGGCAGTTCAACCGCTTTTCAAAACTCATATCTTCTCGGCCAGATGCAGCTTTTGCTGAAATTCAGCGGACTTCTCTACCTGAGAAGTCACCACTGTCATCTGAGACCCAAGTCAACCTCTGTGATGATTTGGCTCCTGTGGCAAGACAGCCTGCCCCCAGAAAGAAGCTTCCTCTCAGTAGCAGGAGACCTGCTGCGGTGGGGGCTGGGCTCCAGAATATGGGAAATACTTGCTACTTGAATGCTTCCCTGCAGTGCCTGACATACACACCACCCCTTGCCAACTACATGCTGTCGCAGGAGCACTCTCAACTTTGTCAGCGTCACAAGTGCTGCATGCTGTGTACGATGGAAGCTCACATTACACGGGCCCTCCACTGTCCTGGCCACGTCATCCAGCCCTCACAGGCATTGGCTGCTGGCTTCCATCGAGGCAAGCAGGAAGATGCCCATGAGTTTCTGATGTTTATTGTGGATGCGATGAAAAAGGCATGCCTTCCCGGGCACAAGCAGGTAGATCATGACTCTGAGGACACCACCCTCATCCACCAGATATTTGGAGGCTGCTGGAGATCTCAAATCAAGTGTCTCCACTGCCAGGGCGTTTCGGACACCTTTGACCCTTACCTGGACATCGCCCTGGATATCCAGGCAGCTCAGAGTGTGAAGCAAGCTTTGGAACAGGTGGTGAAGCCCGAAGAACTCAATGGAGAGAATGCCTATCATTGTGGTCTTTGTCTCCAGAAGGCGCCTGCCTCCAAGACGTTCACTCTACACACTTCTGCCAAGGTCCTCATCCTTGTATTGAAGAGATTCTCCAATGTCACAGGCAACAAACTTGCCAAGAATGTGCAATACCCTGAGTGCCTTGACATGCAGCCATACATGTCTCAGCAGAACACAGGACCTCTAGTCTATGTCTTCTATGCTGTGCTGGTCCACGCTGGGTGGAGTTGTCACAACGGACATTACCTCTCTTATGTCAAAGCTCCAGGAGGCCAGTGGTATAAAATGGATGACACCAAGGTCACTGCCTGTAACATCGCTTCTGTCCTGAGTCAACAGGCCTATGTCCTCTTTTACATCCAGAAGAGTGAACTGGAAAGATGTAGTGAGAGTGTGTCAATAGGCAGGGAACCAGGAGCCCTTGGCGCTGAACACAAAGACAGGCGAGCAACGCAAGGAGAGCTCCAGAGAGAACCCTGCCTCCAGGTACCCGACTTGGAGGAGCACTTAGTGGAAAGAGCCACTCAGGAAAGCACCTTAGACCACTGGAAGTTCCTCCAAGAGCAAAACAAAACCAAGCCTGACTTCAACGTCAGAAAAGTCGAATGTACCCTGCCTCCCAACGTGTTTGTGATTCATCCATCAAAATACAAGAGTGGGATGAACAACCATCATCCTGAACAGCAAAGCTCCCTGCTGAACCTCTCTTCAAGGAACCTGACACCTCAGGAGTCCATGAACACTGACACACTCACTTCTCTGCAAGGGAGGACCAGGAGATCCAAAGGGAGGAACAAACACAGCAAGAGGGCTCTGTTTGTGTGCCAGTGATCTCAGGAAAAGTCTCCACCCAAACGCAGGAGTGCATGCGCACACAAACTGACACACACACACATACACGTACACACACACACACCCAGGAGGGGGTTCACGCACGCACACACACACACCATCACATACTCAGTCAATCCGACATAAAGTAATGAGGAGCCTAGGTTTCTGTCTACACAAGAGGGACAACTGGATAGTGATGGCTGAGTTTCAGGATGAGCCCAGACATGGGAAACATCGAGTTTTGCCGTCGTGAGTCTTCTGAACCTGTGGGGGGATTGTCTGTGTGTTTGTGTTCATGGTAGATGACATTCAGTGTGAATTTCTGAATAGGACATATTGCGGTGTAGGGTTGCGCGTGAGGTTATTGCAGGGGACGGGGTTGACTATTTTCTCTTGGGGTGTGTTTCATTCGTCAGTTGTTGGTGAGCACCAGAAGTTGAAATTTTGCGAACGTGGGACTTCTGTGGATCCTTCTCCCTACCTTGAGTAGTGGAAACTGGAACGCATTTGAAGAGAGGAAGGGTGTTTTTCTTTTGAACCTGCCTCGCCGTTTTTACATTGCTTGTTGAATGGACCTCAGGCGCCCTAGGACTTGTGCCCTTGGTGGAACCCACAGAATGCTGGAAACAGACAGACAGACACACTTGCCTATTGAATGCTGTCCATTTCCAATGAATTGAAGCAGAAAATCATCCCACTGGTATGTGAGTCATTTGGAAGTAAGTCGTATTGATAATAAAGGAAATCAAACACAGGAGCGTGTGTGTATTCAACTAAAATAAAATCAGCAAGCACTGAAATAAATCTCATTTGGTGTGTATCAAAATGGCATTTGGGAGATTCCGGGTCAATTGTCCAGCTGCGAAAGGTGCATCTCTGAAGCACAGTCCCTGACCAGCAATGAGACTTGTTCATCCGAGGTGGTGTTGCAGTGGAAATGATTGTGGGAAATGGCCCCTTCCTTTTGTGTATTCGCTGATTGGATTTCAGGCTCCGTTTCTCGTTCGGTACAGAGATCCAAGTTGACCAACCCGAGAGTAAAGATGTCCAGGGCATAACTCAGGGCTCCGTACAACCACAGAATCTTGGGTGCAACCCTGCTCGAGCACACAAATGTGCGTATTAACAGTGTCTCTGTGTGACGTGTGTGCAAAGTACAGTGTGATGAGCATGACTGGCAGACAGTATGTTACCATCGTATGTCCCCAACCACCGGAAATAGAATGTTATGAGCATTTGTCTCTTCTTGCAATCATAAATTCGGGGAATGTCATCAATCAGCCGGTCGGTGATTGCATGATTACCTGAAAGTCTTTCACCGTCTAAACTGTGCATTGAGTATTTCGTCTAACTTCAGTGCATGTTTCTAACACTCGATGCTTTATGATTTGAGTATCTAGCTCCCACCAGAGCGCTTCCTGCAAAGACTTATCTTGTTCCCCACTGGCAAGTCATTTCACTCGGATATAGAATCAAGAGCCTGAACATGGAAAAAATCAAGAGGCTGGAATGTCTATTGGATTCCCCGGATCCCTACACACACACATGCACACAGGTGTACAGTCATTTCTACATAACATAATGTGGTCCTCAGGTTTTTGTCTATGTGAAAGGGACAACTGGTTAGTGATGGCCGCATTTCAAGATGATCCCATATCTAATATGTTGTTGTGGAGTTGTGAGTATTCTGATCATGTGAAGGGACTGTCTCTGTGCATGTGTTTTCACAGTAGATGACATCCTGTGTGAATATCTGTAGACTACATTTTGAGGTGTAGGTTTTCCCCTCAGGTTACTGGATGAATTTGAATTTATTGTTCTGTCTTGGTTTGTTTTGATTAGTCAATTGGTAGGCGAGAGTCGGTGAAATTTTGCTAAAGTGGGATATAGGTGAATCATTCTCGTGAATGTGAATAATTGAGACTGGGATGCATTTGTAACATTGGAAGGGTGTTCTTACTTTTTATTCCAACTTTTTTTGCATTTGTTTTCAACTGATCTCAGGTGCCCTGGGTAGAACCTAGGTAATTCTTGGAACAGACAAACAGATGCTGCTAATTTTATGGTATGAGTTTAAGTTTAATTTAAAGGGAAAGTTTTCTCACCAGTACGTAATTCATTTTCAAATAAGTTATACTTATCATCAATGGAATAATACACAACACACTGAAGTGTGTGAGTATGAAACTACAGTCAAATTAGAAAGCTCTTAAATAAACTGCATTTCATGAGTAAAGGATGGAATTTTCGGAAATTCGAGATCAACCATCCAGCTGTGAAATCTGTGTCTTTGAAGCAGTATCCCTGTCCTGAGAGTTGTTTCTCTCTGGTGGTATTTCCGTGGAAACTAGTTTGGGGAATAGCCCCTTCACGTTTTATATTTGCTTGTTACTTTTCATTGTAAATCTGCGTTTTTAAACTGTATTTAAATGTTAATAGAATCCATCCCAATAAAACATAACCAACAGATCTTCTCATTTCTGATCATCACAGATCAATCTCTTGTTAGTTATGGTGATCAGTTTACTTACCTGAGAGTAAATGACACCTGGGCAGAACACAGGGCTCCATAGAAGTACAGAATCTTGGGTCCAACCCTGTCCAAGCATCAAAATGTGTATATTAACAATGTGTCTGTGTGAATTGTGTGTCGAGTAAACTGAGTTTAGTAAAACTTGCAGTAGATTATTAATTTGGCTCACTTTGTAATCAGCGAATAAGCTTTAAAGAGTATCAATGACCAGTGCCTACCCCCTAGATATAAGAACTTCCAATGTCTTGTGTGAAACCATGGCATCTGGATTGCTCATGATTCTGAAGATAATTCTGTCCCCCATGGTTTCAGAATCACTGCAGGAGGTGGAAACAGATAACACATCAGTCCCTTGCTCTCTCTGCTCTCTTCACTCAGGAAAAGTCTCACTGGGACCAAGGAAAATCCTATGGTTTCCTAGGGAGAAGGATTTTTCTCAGGAGAGAAAATGGTGGCTCCTTCCTCCCTGTTGAGCCTCTTCCTCAGGATTGCCCCTTTGTCTCTCCAGGACTCTGTTCATCAGACCTGAGATGCCCCGTGGTTGAGCACATCCGGCCTATGAACAAATAAGGGGAAGGAATGGTTCCAAAGACTGTACTATGCTCACTCCACCATCCCCTCTGAAACTATCCTGACTTCATGAGCCCTGTGTCAGAAGCTGTTTCTTTATATCTCTAGGCTTTGCCTCACAGCCTAAATCCTGCCCCATTTCCTACATGATGTAAATTTTGACAAAACCTGTAGAGTCTAGATCTTTATTCCTGACAGGGCAAAGGGAGACACACCAGAATTCTGTCCCTCTGAGACTGCAGGACATCTCAGCTTCCATCAACATGAAATTTTGCATCAAATATAGTTACTGCAGGTCCACCTCTCAATGAGTAATGGAAGTTGAGACAACATCTCAGACCCTGTACAGTTTTTGACCAAGCTCATTTAGTTTGGCAATGCTTTTACTCTATAAATCAGTTGTGAAAACACTTAGGATTCATGTTATTTAGTCTTTTAATCAGTCTGTTATTATTTTCAATGTATTTACTACACTTTAGCTTAATATTTCTGATAAACTTTGTTGCAAAATTCTCAATATAATAGTGGTAAACCAAATCCAGCAATACATCAAAAGCTTATCCACCAAGATCAAATCGGCCTCATCCCTTGGGTGCAAGGCTGGTTCAACATATGCAAATCAATAAATGTAATTCACCACATAAACAGAACTAAAGACAAAAACCCCATGATTATTTCAGTTGACTGAGAAAAGGTCTTTGATAAAGTTCAACATTCCTTTATGCTAAAAACTCTCATGAAACTAGGTATTGATGGAGCATGCCTCAAAATAACAAGCGCCATTTATGACAAACCCACAGTCATTATCATATTGAACAGGCAAAAGCTGGAAGTATTCCATTTGAAATTTTGCACAAGGCAAGGATGCCCTCTCACCACTCCTATTCAATATAGTGTTGGAAGTTCTGGCCAAGGCAATCAGGCAAGAGAAAGAATAAAGCATATTCAAACAGGAAAAGAGGAAGTTGGACTTTCTTTTCTTGCAGATGGCATGATCCTATATCTATAAAATCTCATCACCTCAGCCCATAAGATTCTTAAGCTACAAGCAACTTCAGCAAAGTCTCAAGATACAAAATCAGTATGCAAAAATCTCAAGCATTCTTATACACCAACAATAGACAAGAAGAGAGCCAAATCGCAAATGAATTCACATTTGCAATTGCTACAAAGAGTATAAAATACCTACCTAGGAATACAGCTAACAAGGCAAGTGAAGGACCTCTTCAAGGAGAACTACAAACCACTACTCAAGGAAATAAGAAAGGACACAAACAGATGGAAAAACATTCCATGCTCATGGGTAAGAAGAATCAATATCATGAAAATGGCCATACTTCCCAAAGTAATTCATAGATTCAATGCTATTCCCATAAACTACCATGGACATTCTTTACAAAATTAGAAAAAACTACTTCAGAATTCATATGAAATGAAAAAAGAGCCCATATACCCAGGACAATCCTAAGTAAAAATAACAAAGCTGGAGGCATCCTGCTACCTGACTTCAAACCATATTACAAGGCTACAGTAACCCGAACAGCATGGTAGTGGTACAAAACAGACACATAGACCAATGGAATGGAATAGAGATATCAGAAATAAGACTGCACATCTACAACCATTTTATTTTGGATGAAAACAAACAATGGGGAAAGGATTCCCTATTTAATAATAAATGGTGCTGGAAAAACTATCTAGACATATGCAGAAAACTAAAACTGGACCCTTCCTTATACCTTATACAAAAATGAACTGAAAATGGATTAAAGATTTAAATGTAAAACCCAAAACTATAAAAATCCAACCCCATATAAAAGTGGGCAAAAACTGGGTGCAGTAACTCATGCCTGTAATCCCAGAAGTTTGGGAAGGTGAGGTGGGCAGATAACTTGAGGCCAGGAGTTTAAGATCAGCCTGGCCAACCTGGTGAAACTCAGTCTCTACTCAAAATACAATAAATTAGCCAGATGTGGTGGCAAGTGCCTGTAATCCCAACTACTCAGGAGGCTGAGACAGAAGAACCACCTGAATCTGGGAGGTAGAGGTTGCAGTGACCCGAGATTGTGCCACTGAACTCCACCCTGGATGACACAGCAAGACTCTGTCTTAAAAAGTGAAAATAAAAATATTTTAAAAAGTGGGCAAAGGATATGAACAGACACTTATGCAGCCAACAAACATATGAAAAAAAAAAAGCCCAACATTACTGATCATTAGAGAAATACAAATCAAAACCACAGTGAGATGCCATCTCATGCCAGTCAGAATGGCGATTATTAAAAAGTCAAGAAACAACAGATGCTGGTGAGACTGTGGGGAAACAGGAACACTTTTACACTGTTGGAGCGAATGTAAATTCAAACGCTGTGGAAGACAGTGTGGTGATTTTTCAAAGACCTAGAATCAGAAATACCATTTGACCCAGCAATGCCATTACTGGGTATATACCCAAAGGAATATAAATTCTTGTATTATAAAGATACTTGCATGCATATGTTCATTGCCACACTATTCACAATAGCAAAGACGTGGAATTAACCCAAATGCCCATCAGTGACAGACTGGATACAGAAAATGTGATACGTATACACCATGGAATACTATGCAGCCATAAAAAGGAATGAGATAATATCCTTTGCAAGGACATGGATGAAGCTGGAAGCCATTATTCTCAGCAAACTAATGCAGGAACAGAAAACCAAATACACATGTTCTCACTTATAAGTGGCAGATGAACAATGAGAAAACATAGACACAGGGAGGGGAACAACATACACTGGAGCCTGTCTGGGGGTGAGTGAGGAGGGAGTGCGTCAGAATAAATAGCTAATCCATGTGGTGCTGAATACCTAGGTTACAGGTTGATAGGTACAGCAAACCACCATGGCACACACTTACCTATGTAACAAACCTGCACGTCCTGCACATGTATCCTGGAACTTAAAATGAAATAAAATAAAATTTTTAAAAACTTTATTTTTTCTAAGTCGTGTTTGCAATTTTCAACGTGAACTTTCTAGTAGACATTTATCATATATAGAATTATATAGTTGATTTTTGAACAACTATGGGTCTGCCATTCTTTAAAATGCAAATTCTTTATGAGTGTGTGTATATGTACACATATGTGTGTATATATATTCGTGTGTGTATATATATGTGTACGTGTGTGTGTGTGCAGATAGATAGATAGATAGACAGACAGATAGATAGATAGATAGATAGATAGATAGATAGATAGACAGATAGATAGATAGATAGATAGATAATGCTCCTGGTCTTCTGTTTGAGTAGGCTGAGAAGGAGGAGGGGGGGAGTGATTGTTCTTGCAGTCTCAGAGGTAGCTAGGTGGAAGAGAATCTGTACAAATGAACACATGAAGTTCTCATTTGTAAGTGTGATTTAAATAATTGTACACCTGGACATAGAAGTGGAATGATAGACACTAGAGCTCTGGAAGGGTGAGAGGGTGGGAGGGGCTAATAATAAACAATGGTTCAGATATCTGGATTCCTTGATCCCAAATGGTGTACAATTATTTCTCTTTAATTTGTGTCCATTTACCAGCAAGTTTGAGAGGAGTGAACCAAGCTCAGAAAGACATTCAGCTCTAAAATCAGATGTGCATGGCAATGGGCAGAAGTACCCTCTCCCTTTCTCAGAACAAATCCAAGCTTCCTTTATACCCCTTACCTACAGGAAAGTTATGTTCCAAAACGTATTTCTGCTGGAGGCAAAACATTTTATATTTTATGGAAAAAAAAAACTTGTAACTTGGTAAAACTTAGAAATTAATATTGGAAAAACAGTAGGGCACTCACGGCCGGGCGCGGTGGCTCAAGCCTGTAATCCCAGCACTTTGGGAGGCAGAGACGGGTGGATCACGAGGTCAGGAGATCGAGACCATCCTGGCTAACACGGTGAAACCCCGTCTCTACTAAAAATACAAAAAACTAGCCGGGCGAGGTGGCGGGCGCCTGTAGTCCCAGCTACTCCGGAGGCTGAGGCAGGAGAATGGCGTAAACCCGGGAGGCGGAGCTTGCAGTGAGCTGAGATCCGGTCACTGCACTCCAGTCCGGGCTACAGAGCAAGACTCCGTCTCAAAAAAAAAAAAAAAAAAAAAAAAAAAAAAAAAAAAAAAAGAAACAGTAGGGCACTCTCTTTGGGACTTAAACTTTGAGACACTTCAGCAGCATATACAGCTTGTAATTCGTCCTGAGAAAATCCAGATAGTATAAACTTGAGAATGTTCATGAGGAACGGAAAAGTACACAGTTACTCACATATTTTACATTAAAGTTTATCAAGGGTAGAAATTCAAAAATCTGTTTTACTATGAATGTTCATATGAAAGTACATTCACCTGAATTTTCCTGAAATTATTTAAAAATTAATTTGTCATTGGTAACAGAAACTTCCAAACATCTCCATTTTACAAGTTTCATTATCCATATTTTCTATAAAATATTCAGAAGTAGAAAAAAATATATAGATTAAAATAGCTCATATTTTTCAAATTTAAAATAATTGTTCAGTAACTGGGAAGAAAGCTTTACACAAATTGGAAATTCTGTATGTATATAGAAATTAATAAGATGAGAAAATTATGGCAAATACTAGGGGGCTTCAATAAGTTCATGCAAAATAGCAATTATGAAAAAACTATGCATGAACTTTTAGCTTTTGCATCAAAACACACATATGCTAGTTTATTTTAACTTTTTTTTATTTTTGAGACAGGGTTTCACTCCTCTCACCGAGGTTGCAGTGCAGTGGAGCAATCTTGGCTCAAAGTAACCTCTGCCTCAAAGCGATTCTCCTGCCTCAGCCTTCCAAGTAGTTGGGACCTAGTCTGGTTAATTTTTGTATTTTTTGTAGAGGCTAATTTTTGTATTTTCTGTCGAGGCAGGGTTTTGCCATGTTGCCCAACCTCCCAAAGTGCAGGGATTACAGGCATGAGCCACCATGCCCGGCCCTGTTTTAACATATGTGAACAGGATTTAAAACATCAGTCTGAAAAGAGCCACATGAATTCTGCCAAACTTGAATTCTGCCAAACCTGAAACAAGAACAAACATCAAATTTATGGTGAAGCTGGGGTACAAAAAACGGTGAAATAAATTATTCTTTAAGAAAAGTCTATGGGAAAAATGACCTGAAGGATCAGTCGTTTACAAAGGGATACCTGATTCTAAGAAGAGATAAGACAATGTTGAAGATGAAGCCCACAGCGGAGGGGCATCCATTCCAATTTTTGAGAGGAAAAAAAAAAAATTGTTTCTATGCCCTAATTGAGGAGAACTGACAATTAACGAGAGATATTATAGCCAACACCACAGACATCTCAATTGGTTCAGCTTACACAATACTGACTATAACGTGAAAGTTGAGAAACTTTACATTTGATGAGTCCCAAATACCCTTGTGCCTAGATCAGGTATGGACAAAAGTAGAGCTATTAGTGACTATTTTGAACAAGCAGAATCAAGATCCTGAAGCATTATTTTGAAAAATTATAACAGGGAGTGAAACTGACTTTATCAATAGGATCCTGAAGGCAAAGCACAATTAAAACAATGGCTACCAAGAAGTAGAAGTGGTCCAGTCAAAGCAAAAGCAAACTTCTCAAAAGCAAAAGCCATAGAGGTTTTGGGGATGCTCAAGGCATTTTGCTTGTTGACGTTCTGTAGCATCAAAGCACCATAATATTTGCTTAGTAGGAGAGTTCTTAGAGAAAATTAGCAAATACTTTTGCAGAAAAGTGTCCTGTAAAGCTTCACTAGAGAGTCCCTCTGCACCACAACAACACTTCTGTTCCTTCCTCTCGTCAAACACCGGTAATTTTGAAAGAGTTTTCATGGGAAATTATTAGGCATCAACATTACAGTCCTGATTTGGTTTCTTCTGACCTTATTTTTCCTAATCTTAAAATAACTGTAAAGGGTACCCATTTTTCTTCAGTTAATAGCAGAAGATTGCATTGACATGGTTAAATTCCCATGACCCTCAGTTCTTTAGCAATGGACTGAATGGTTGGGATCATCCCTTAATGCAGTGTCTTGACCTCAGTAGAGATTATATTGAGAAATAAAGTTGATATTTATATTTTTATTTTTAATTCCATTTTTCACTGACATTTTTAAATCCCTTCACAATTCATGTTTGTCTCAAAGGTATTTAAATTTAGAAATCATATCAAGTGAGGTTGGTGCCACAATGGCCAAATAGGAGCAGCTCCAGCCTCCAGCTGCCAGCGTGAGCAACACAGAAGATGGGTGATTTCTGCATTTCCAATTGAGGTACCGGGTTCATCTCACTGGGGCATGTTGGACAGTTGGTGCAGGACAGTGGGCGCAGCCCAACGAGTGAGAGCTGAAGCAGGGCAAGGCATCGCCTCACCTAGGAAGTGCAAGTGGAAGGGAATTCCTTTTCCTAACGAAGGGAAACTGTGACACAGAACACTGGAAAATTGGGTCACTCCCATCCAATACTGTGCTTTACCAAGAGTCTTAGCAAACAGCACACCAGGAGATTATATCCCACGCCTGGCTCGGAGGGTCCCAAGCCCACAGAGCCTCTTTCATTGCTAGCACAGCAGTCTGAGACCTAACTGCAAGGCGGCAGTGAGGCTGGGGGAGGGGTGCCCACCATTGCTGAGGCTTAAGTAGGTAAACAAAGCAGCCAGGAAGCTCGAACTGGGTGGAGCCCACTGCAGCTCAAGGAGGCCTGCCTGCCTCTGTAGACTCCACCTCTGGGGACAGGGCATAGCTAAACAAAAAGCAGCAGAAACCTCTGCAGATGTAAATGTCCCTGTCTGACAGCTTCGAAGAGAGTAGTGATTCTCCCAGCATGGATGTTGTGATCTGAGAACTGACAGACTGCCTGCTCAAGTGGGTCCCTGACCCCCGAGTAGCCTAACTGGAGAGCCTAACTGGGAGGAGCCTACCTGGAGTGGACCTCAAGCAAACTCCAACAGACCTGAAGCTGAGGGTCCTGACTGTTAGAAGGAAAACTAACAAACAGAAAGGACATCCACAACGAAACCTCACCCATACATCACCATCATCAAAGACCAAAGGTAGATAAAACCACAAACAGGGGGAAAAAGCAGTGCAGAAAAGCTCAAAATTCAAAAAATCAGAGCACCTCTCCCCCTCCAAAGGAACGCAGCTCCTCACCAGCAACAGAACAAAGCTGGATGGAGAATGACTTTGACAAGTTGAGAGAGGAAGGCTTCAGTTGATCAAACTTCTCAGAGCTAAAGGAGGAACTACAAACCCAGCACAAAGAAACTAAACACCTTGAAAAAAGATTTGATGAATGGATAACTAGAATAACCAATGCAGAGAAGTCCATAAACGACCTGATAGAGATGAAAACCATGACGCAAGAACTACATGACAAATGCACAAGCTTCAGCAACTGACTTGATCAACTGGAAGAAAGAGTATCAGAGATTGAAGATCAAATGAATCAAATGGAGCAAGAAGAGAAATTTAGAGAAGAAAGAGTAAAAAGAAATGAACAAAGCCTCCAAGAAATATGGGATTATGTGAAAAGACCAAATCTACATCTGATTGGTGTACCTGAAAGTGATGAGGAGAATGGAACCAAGTTGGAAAATACTCTGCAGGATATCATCCAGGAGAACTTCCCTAACCTAGCAAGGCAGACCAACATTCAAATTCGGGAAATACAGAGGATGCCACAAAGATACTCCTCAAGAAGAGCAACTCCAAAACACATAATTGTGAGATTCACCAAAGTTGAAAAGAAGGAAAAAATGTTAAGGGCAGCCAGAGAGAAAGGTTACATTACCCACAAAGGGAAGCCCATCAGACTAACAGCAGATATCTTGGCAGAAACTCTACAAGCCAGAAGAGAGTGGGGGCTGATTGTCAACATTCTTAAAGAATTTTCAAACCAGAATTTCATATCCAGTCAACTAAGTTTCATAAGTGAAGGAGAAATAAAATCCTTTACAGACAAGCAAATGCTGAGAGATTCTGTCACCACCAGGCCTGCCCTACAAGGGTTCCTGAAGGAAGTACTAAACATGGAAAGGAACAAACAGTACTAGCCATTGCAAAAACATGCCAACATGTAAAGACCATCGATGCTAGGAAGAAACTGCATCAACTAACAAATAAAATAACCAACTAACATCATAACGACAGGATCAAGTTCACACATAACAATATTAACTTGAAATGTAAATGGGTTAAATGCTCCAATTAAAAGACACAGGCTGGCAAATTGGATAAAGAGTCAAGACCCATCAGTTTGCTGTATTCAGGAGACCCATCTCACGTGCAGAGACACACATAGGCTCAAAATAAAGGGATGGAAGAAGATCTACCAAGCAAATGGAAAACAAAAAATGGCAGGGGTTACAATCCTAGTCTCTGATAATACAGACTTTAAACAAAAAGATCAAAAGAGACAAAGAAGGTCATTACATAATGGTAAAGGGATCAATTCAACAAGAAGAGTTAACTACCCTAAATATATATGCACCCAATACACGAGCATCCAGATTCATAAAACAAGGCCTTAGAGACTTACAAAGAGAGTTAGACTCCCACACAATAATAGTGGGAGAATTTAACACCCCACTGTCAACATTGGACAGATCAACGAGACAGAAAGTTAATAAGGATATCCAGGAATTGAACTCAATTCTGCACCAAGCGGACCTAATAGACTTCTACAGAACTCTCTACCCCAAATCAACAGAATACACATTCTTCTCAGCACCACATTGTACTTATTCCAAAATTGACCACATAGTTCGAAGTAAGCATCCTTCAGCAAGTGTAAAAGAAGAGAAATTATAACAAACTGTCTCTCACACCACAGTGCAATCAAACAAGAATTCAAGATTAAGAAACTCAATCAAAACCACTCAACTACATGGAAACTGAACAACTTGCTCTTGAATGACTACTGGGTACATAACGAAATGAAGGCAGAAATAAAGAACTTCTTTGAAACCAATGAGAACAAAGATACAACATACCAGAATCTCTGGGACACATTTAAAGCAGTGTGTAGAGGGAAATTTATAGCACTAAATTCTCACAAGAGAAAGCAGGAAAGATCTAAAATTGACACCCTAACATCACAGTTAAAAGAACTAGAGAAGCAAGAGCAAACACATTCAAAAGCTAGCAGAAGGCAAGAAATAACTAAGATCAGAGCAGAACTGAAGGAGACAGAGACACAAAAAACCC
The DNA here is from genome assembly GCF_047675955.1 of Chlorocebus sabaeus. Taxonomy (NCBI): domain Eukaryota; kingdom Metazoa; phylum Chordata; class Mammalia; order Primates; family Cercopithecidae; genus Chlorocebus; species Chlorocebus sabaeus. The sequence goes on along the minus strand of NC_132913.1, from coordinate 105,094 downwards.
TTCAAAAAATCAATGAATCCAGGAGCTAGTTTTTTGAAAAGATCAACAAAATTGATAGACTGCTAGCAAGACTAATAAAGAAGAAAAGAGAGAAGAATCAAATAGATGCAAGAAAAAATGATAAAGGGGATATCACCACCGACCCCACAGAAATACAAACTACCATCAGAAAATACTATAAAAACCTCTACGCAAATAAACTAGAAAACTTAGAAGAAATGGATACATTCCTGGACACATACACTCTGCCAAGACTAAACTAGGAAGAAGTTGAATCCCTGAAGAGACCAATAGCAGGCTCTGAAATTGAGGTAATAATTAATAGCCTACTAACCAAAAAAAGTCCAGGACCAGAAAGATTAATAGCTGAATTCTATCAGAGATACAAAGAGGAGCTGGTACCATTCCTTCTGAAACTATTCCGATCAATAGAAAAAGAGGGAATCCTCTCTAACTCATTTTATGAGGCCAGTATCATCCTGATACCAAAGCCTGGCAGAGACACACCAAAGCAAGAGAATTTTAGACCAATATTCCTGATGAACATTGACAGAAAAATCCTCAATAAAATACTGGCTAACCAAATCCAGCAGCACATCAAAAAGCTTATCCACCATGATCAAGTGGGCTTCATCCCTGGGATGCAAGGCTGGTACAACATACTCGAATCAATAAACGTAATCCAACATATAAACAGAACCAAAGACAAAAACCACATGATTATCTCAATAGATGCAGAAAAGGCCTTTGACAAAATTCAACAACCCTTCATGCTAAAAACTCTCAATAAATTCAGTATTGATGGAACGTATCTCAAAATAATAAGAGCTATTCATGACAAACTCACAGCCAGTATCATACTGAATGGGCAAAAACTGGAAGCATTCCCCTTAAAAACTGGCACAAGACAGGGATGCCCTCTCTCACCACTCCTATTCAACATAGCGTTGGAAGTTCTGGCCATGGCAATCAGGCAAGAGAGAGAAATAAAGGGTATTTGATTAGGAAAAGAAGAAGTCAAACTGTCCCTGTTCGCAGATAACATGCTTGTCTATTTAGAAAACCCCATCGTCTCAGCCCAAAATCTCCTCAAACTGATAAGCAACTTTAGCAAAGTCTCAGGATACAAAATTAATGTGCAACAATCACAAGCATTCTTATACACCAATAACAGACAAACAGAGAGCCAAATCATGAATGAACTCCCATTCACAATTGCTTCAAAGAGAATAAAATACCTAGGAATCCAACTTACAACAGATGTGAAGGACCTCTTCAAGGAGAACTACAAACCACTGCTCAATGAAATAAAGGAGGACACAAACAAATGGAAGAACATTCCATGCTCATGAACAGGAAGAATCAATATTGTGAAAATGGCCATACTGCCCAAGGTAATTTATAGATTCAATGCCATCCCCATTAAGCTACCAATGACTTCCTTTACAGAATTGGAAAAAAACTACTTTAAAGTTCATATGGAACCAAAAAAGAGCCCGCATTGTCAAGACAATCCTAAGTCAAAAGAACAAAGCTGGAGACATCACACTACCTGACTTAAAACTATACAGCAAGGCTACAGTAACCAAAACAGCATGGTACTGTTATGAAAACAGAGCTATAGACCAATGGAACAGGTCACAGCCCTCAGAAATAATACCACACTTCTACAACCATCTGATCTTTGACAAACCTGACAAAAATAAGAAATGGGGAAAGTATTCCCTATTTAATAAATGCTGCTGGGAAAACTGGCTAGCCATAAATAAAAAGCTGAAACTGGATCCCTTCCTTACTCCTTACACAAAAATTAATTCAAGAGGGATTAGAGACTTAAACGTTAGACCTAAAACCATAAAAACCCTAGAAGAAAACCTAGGCAATACCATTCAGGACATAGGCATGGGCAAGGACTTCATGTCTACAACACCAAAAGCAATGGCAACAAAAGCCAAAATAGACAAATGGGATCTAATTAAACTAAAGAGCTTCTGCACAGCAAAAGAAACTACCATCAGAGTGAACAGGCAACCTACAGAATGGGAGAAAATTGTGGCAATCTACTCATCTGACAAAGGGCTAATATCCAGAACCTACAAAGAACTCAAACAAATTTACAAGAAAAAAACAAACAACCCCATCCAAAAGTGGGCAAAGGATAAGAACGGACACTTCTCAAAAGAAGACATTTATGCAGCCAACAGACACATGAAAAAATGCTCATCATCACTAGCCGTCAGAGAAATGCAAATCGAAACCACAATAAGATGCCATCTCACACCAGTTAGAATGGCATTCATTAAAAAGTCAGGAAACAACAGGTGCTGGAGAGGATGTGGAGAAATAGGAACACTTTTACACTGTTGGTGGGACTGTAAACTAGTTCAACCACTGTGGAAGACAGTGTGGTGATTCCTCAAGGATGTAGAACTTGAAATACCATTTGACCCAGCCATCCTATTACTGGGTATATCCCCAAAGGATTATAAATCATGCTGCTATAAAGACACATGCTCATGTATGTTTACTGAAGCACTATTCACAATAGCAAAGACTTGGAACCAACCCAAATGCCCATAATGACAGACAGGATTAAGAAAATGTGGCACATATACACCATGGAATACTATGTAGCCATAAAAAAGAATGAGTTTGAGTCCTTTGTAGTGACATGGATGTAGCTGGAAACCATCATTCTCAGCAAACTATCACAAGAACAAAAAACCAAACACCACATGTTCTCACTCATAGGTGGTAACTGAACAATGAGACCACTTGGACACAGTAAGGGGAACATCACACACTGGCGCCTGATGTAGGGTGGGGGGAGGGGGGAGGTATAGCATTAGGAGGTATACCTAATGTAAATGACGAGTTAATGGGTGCATCACACCAACATGGCACATGTATACATATGTAACAAACCTACACATTGTGCACATGTGCCCTAGGACACAAAGTATAATTAAAAAAATCATACCAAGTGTGAAATAAAGAAAATTATATATAGAGAGGGAGAACAGAATCTATAAATATGCATATTTGTGTACATACATCCATATACATACATATGTGTGTGCATGCAGTAATTTTATTCTCCTAAAGCAATTCCTCTGCCTTCCACCCTCACTGTACATGTCCTAGTCCTGTGATGTCCCTAGAACTGAGCACCTGATTTCCTTCTCTGCCTCCCACATGAACAGGGAATAGAAATGAAAACTACACTCTGTGGTTACTGTTGTGAAAATCCATGTCCCCCACAGGCTAGTTTGGCATCTTACATTCCAGTTCCCATTGTAAAAAAAGCAAGCAACAAACAAAAACTACAAAAGAAAAAATGAAATATTGGAAAGTCTAGAGCCACAGAGGTTCCGGATTCACCCACCACCCACAGTGACCTCCGCCGCCCTCCAGACCTGAGGGCAGTTGCGCCTGAACAGCCTGCCTCTTCACCATCCACGAAAAGAGGTGACCTTAAACTACAATAGATTTTACTGTGTTCAAAAGGAACCAGGTCAACATTCAAAGTCAGTGGTCTGGCAACTCTAAACTTTGGCCAGAAAGTATTGGAAACATTTAACGTGCAGTGGATGAAGCAGCCTGGCCCCACTGCACACAACACACTCGTGGGGACTCAAAGGAGGATACTCAACATCCGCTGGGTGGAAGTGAAGACAGACCCAGAAACACGGGGGGTACGGGGGTCAAACCAGGAAGGCTCAGGCCCTGACCTCCTCCTAGGCCCTGCCCCTCCAGAACTTGCAGTTTTTTCTGACCCGGAAGTGGATTTCACTGATGGAAAAGAAGTTCAGTATTTCTGGTCCAGCCCAGTAAGCTGCTTCCGTCGCCCAGCCTTCCACACCCCTGCAGACGTCACAATGCCTACTCCCACTAACCCCACAAGGGAGCTATGCATCGCCTAGAGACAGTCCTTGGCCTGCAGCCCCGCGATGGGGTCCAGGGTCTGTGTCCATTTCTGGTTAAAACTGCTCTAAGGCTGGTCGCTGTCTTGGCCTTCCCTGCTTCCTCTCTGTTTACTTCTCCCCTCCTCACCCCCTATGAAGCTTTTACTCAGGAGATGGATTATCGCCCCTCTTCAAATATCAAGGACACCACCAGGACAGTGCACTGTCTCCTTGACCCTGGGATTCTGCAGACCTCAGTCTTCCTCTGAGGTCCCCTCACTCCCCACCTCATTTTTTCCATCCTTCTGGGGCCTGGGTCTGCTATACCTCAGGCTTCTTCTTCACAGTCACAGACGGAAGGAGCCCCCTTCATCCTTGGGCTCTGGCCACAGTTCACCTGCTGCAGGACACTCAGTGGCTTTCAGTAGTTCATCCAGACATCCAGATGGAAGTGGGATTTCCTGGAAGAAAAGCAGGACCCCAGAATTACACTGAATTCTAACACAAGAGCCCAGAGTCCCCTTCTGCATGGGACATTAAGCTGCAAACACTACATAGGCACTTAATACTCAGCTGCCCTTTTAACATCTGGTACAGTTGTGTCCCTCCTTTTTGGAATATCTCAGAAAATATATCTCCACATAGAGTTGTTTAAACGCATCATCCTATGTGATTCCAGACCATCGGGGGTACAATGGGTCCTCACCAGAACTTCCACTCTGCTTGGAAGACTTAGAAAATCCTGGGGCTGCTCAGAGGGTCAGATTCCCATTTCTGTGTTTCAGAAAAACTTCAGTCTTCCCCGGGCAAGATGAGGAGACAGAAAATATCTAGTCTCTGGCACATCTTTTGCAAGCAATGGCGGCTCCCAGGAATCAAAACTATCAATGAATATATTTTTGAGACTCTGGTCAAAAGAAGAGTCATTCTGCAATTTCAGGTAGGATGGAGTGGTTCTGTGGCTCCTGAGGTGATTTTGAAAAGATCTAGACCCTCACAAGAACCATGGAGGACATTTCTGGCATTTCCAGACCAGGAGGAGTGACTGATGGACCTCCAGTGTTACTAGGAAAACTTTTCATTGAACAGCTTTGCTTTGGCTTTCAGGCCTTCACATAGGTTGCTTAGATCATGGAAGTGCGTCTGCATTTCTGCATAGGCTCAGGATGCCTTCTCAAGTCGTCCCTGCAATTATGAGACAGTTTCTGTCTCCAGAGGTCACTTAGAATAACACAAGAGGCTTCACCTTCAAAGGGACACCAGACAATATAGCCACAGTTCAGTCAAGATTATCTGTGTTTACATACCTGTAAAGTAACACTCCTAGTTACTTCCATTAACGTGGACATCTTTCATGAATACAGAAACTCTAGTGATTGTTATATAACAGCTACCATAAAAATTAACCAATAAAAATAAATGATAAATGAAAAATATTTGATAATTATGATAGTGAACGTAATGACCTAAATAGTAAGAATTTGAATACTGGTGACAATATGAACATAAGGATACAAAAATCAATGTGGAGATTCTCCTAAATATATGAAAAGTTCACAAATTGGGTCCTCCTTGTGTAATTTGGAGTCAGAGTCAAAGAATTTCACCATGAAATGTATTCCATGACGGCAAACATGAGAAACAGGAGGTAAAAGGAAAGCAAGCCACAGGAGAGCATGGGCTAATAGGACCACTTGTGTGCAAACCTCTCTAGTCAAGGACTACCAGCCAGAGGTGAAGAGAGTTTGGCTTGTGTCTTGCCTACCACTGGGCACACAAAAGGTTTCAGTAGTGCAACCAGATGGCTGGTTTGGCCTGGCTCCCTGCAAAGAAGACATGTATCTCATCCCCACCAGCCCATCAGTCCTGGAACTCAGAATCCTACATGCAGTAAACATGAAGCTCCACCTCCATAGCTGACTTCACCTCCTTACTGTCCTTCTGCCATCTGGTGTTTCAGGTGCTCTCCAGATCTGGACTTCTTGGCTCCTCTACCTTTATCAAGTGAAGTCAGGATGTATCATTCTCAGAGTTCTCGTGCCAGTCCAAGGTGAAACTCACCAATACAGGAATACCCTGGATGGACTTCCTTGGGATATTTAGAAAACCATGAGCTTGCTCAGGGGTGATGTGAGCTCTAGGAGTAGAGTTACAGTCTCCCATGGAAACCTGAGAGGACTCAGAATAGTCCCAGAGGCCTAAGCTGTCCAATCTGTCCTAGAAACATCAAGAATGATATACTTGGTCTTCCTGAGGCTCTAAACTTTTTCTAAATAAACTCAGAGGTTACAGAACTATTTTTCTTTCAGGAACTGAAGTGGAGTTATTTGCCTTCTGCCAGCATCTCACTTTTTTTATTTTCTAAGTTAGCTTTGAGCCCAGAAGTAGATATTCCTTGTATTTGATTTACACAGGGGGCTTCCTAGAATGCCCATGCGTCTGGATACTTTCTGCATTCACTCAGGTATTCACAAAATGCTGCAGTTCTGCTGAAAATCTATGAGATGACCATTTGATCACCTGAGCAACTTTAGAATGTGTCTTCTATGGAAGCCCTGGAGCCTCCCTTCTGGTATTTCATCCATTGCTGGTACTGAGTACCCAGGGTGAAACCCTCCGTCAGACATTTTCAGCAATTCCAGTATGAAGATGGCACTTACGTGATGGGGCTCAAGAATCAGATGGTAGAAGACCAGCCAGGAGGTGAAGTCTCAGTAGGCTTAGGGGCTTAATGTTCGATGCACACCAGACTTCTGAGACTCAGGAAGCGAGTGTGGATCTGTCTGCCCAGTGCTTCTCATCTACAGCCTGGACCAGCCATTTCTTGGGGTGAACTACTGAAAGTTTTTGTATGACCTGTGTCAGGCAGGACTCTGGCCAGACCCTTTTCCATAGTCCATTTGTAATGTATTTCCACGTGGCACAGGCATCTCCACTTTTGCCCAGGTCCTCATGTGGCTCAGAATTATTCTCCCTACTGCCACTCTTCTTTGCCATCACAGAAGATATTCCAAGATGCAGCTCCAAGCCTCTCCCTGTAATCAATAACATGAGGGCTCATATGGGAACAATGTCACAGGCTTATAGGAATATGCTCTTAAATATCTGCTTTTTATTATTCTCTTCATTAAAATGACATTTATATCATCACCATTGTGATTGCTATTAATGTTATTATTATGTGGGTACAGTTCTTTATCATGGATATGTTTATGGTAGTTATTATGCAATGTTGAATAATTTTTTTTTTATGTTCTGAAGACTGTTGAATTTGCTGAAGATGATTAAAAGGCAACCTTAAAACATACATACCACAGCAACCCCCAAGACTCCTACTGTATCACCTGGTGTCCTGTAGAATGGGCTTCCTGAGTTATTCTTTTATTTTTGGGGCAAGTACCTATTCATATCAGCATAGGAGATGGATGAAGTGCACCCTGGTCTTGCCATGGGCTCAGAAAGAATTCATACATATGCTTTATGTGCTAGCAACTCTATGTGTAGGCCTGTGAGCCCTAGAATGCACTTTCTTTCACCAACTAGTCCACCTAAAAGTTTTCTAAGTCAAATTCCCCCTCCATGCTTGGATAGGTCAAGAATGGCTTTCTGTTACCCACCTAAGATGAAGGGATACTGCTAAATCAGGTTTGTGGCCAAGAAACTTTTACCTGGAGTGGCAGGAGAGGGACTACCTGTTCACCAGAGTCTCTGCAACATTTTCTTTTTCTTCTTCTTCTTCTTCTTTTTTTTTTTTTTTTTGTGACAGAGTCTCGCACTGTCGCCCAGGCTGGAGTCCAGTGGCACAATCTTGGCTCACTGCAACCTCCGACTCCCAGGTTCAAGCGATTCTCCCGCCTCAGCCTCCTGAGTAGCTGGGTTACAGGTGCATGCCACCACGCCCCCCTAATTTTTGTATTTTTAGTATGACCTCAAGATCTGCCTGCCTCGGCCTCCCAAAGTGCTGGTATTACAGGCATGAGCCACCGCGCCCAGCCTCTGCAACATTTTCTAAGTCAGAACAGTAGTTTTTTGAACCACCTTTTCAGTCAAAGAACTCATGAAAAAGTCCTCCAAGAACTTGTGACCTTCTGGAAATTGTCAAAATCTCTACAGGTGTCCAGAGTCATCCAGAGCTGTATTGCAAACCATTGACTGGGTTCCACCATTAGTAAAGCAAATGCGAAATATGCCATGCCCACCAAAAAGAATCCAGAAACCATGGTATTTAGTTCTTTCCATCTTTCTTGCCTCCTGCAGGTGGGTGAGTACTGAGTACGATGCCCTCCTACAGCCTCTGGAGGACATGCCAGTGCCTAGAGGTACCAGTAGAGAGGGGCCATGAAAGAGCAGATGACAGTCAGGTGGCTGGGAATGACATTATCCTGGGGTTTATTGCTTGTCATGAACTCTGCCACTGGGCAACATGTACTGGTCTGGACACGTAACTTCTCTGGATCCCTGTCCCATCAGCCAGCTATCTTATCTCCTGAAAGCTGGTAGGTGTTGGTCAGCATGGTGTTACAGGACCAGGGTTATATTAACATTCCCTCTTAGGCTGAAACACCAGAAGTTAACACAGGAGTCCCCAGGTGTGCACATGCCAACCTCCAGATTGTTTTTCTTCTCGTTCTAGATGTTCATCCTTGCTTTCTGGGACTTGAAATAACCCTACACCACCAAATATTTATGCCTATTATCCACTTAGGGAAAACTTGTGTGTCCCAAGTCCATAGGGTTAGTATTATTATCAGTATTATAACCATTGGTACTAGTATGATGATCGTCATTCCTGTTAATATTCATCAATATTTTTATTATTACCATTGTTAATATGAATTTTTCACTATTGTACAGCAAGGAATATAGTTTATCCATTCACAAATGGTGTTCAGTTACTAAAGATGACTACAAGGCATGCTCTGCAGACATATACACACACAGCTGTCCTGGAGACACAGCTTTGCCACCAATTGCTCTTTCATAAGATGAGCTCCCCCAATACCCACCAGTTTTTCAGGACTCGACCTGAGCTGGCTGGGCTAGACCTGGAAAAGTTTCCTATTCTCAGCTGTACCCTGAAAAATTTTAAAGACTCTTCAGAGGCCCAGTAATAGCTTTTGGCAGCTTCCAAGACCAGGGAGGATTTCTTGGCCATTCAGAGCCATTCAGATATTCTAAGTAAACTCAAGGAACCAGAAACCCAACTTGCAGTCATGAAATACCAGTGAATGGCCTCTGTGAGTCTCTTCAAGTTTTTCAAAGATAACTGCCTGGAAAGGCTGGCCAGGAAGTCACCCAAGCCCATCCCTCTGCACGATGTTCTATGTCAGCCAGGGACCCAGTGAATTGCCATTGAACAGAAGGGTGGAACAGAGACAGCATGCCTGAGCTTCTGGAAACATTCTAAGTGCCCTTGTTGGCCCAGAAAAGACTGGTGCTGCCATACGAGGCACAGATATGGCAACTTAGCCACTCTAGGAACCACACAAGGTTTAAAGGCTCCCAGGAAGACCAGGAAGGGCAAACATGGCCTTTTAGAGCCATCAGAATTTATTCTAAGTCTACGTGGGAGACAGTGCACTGGCTTCATAAAAACATCAGTGGAGGTGCTATCACTTGCCCCAGTATCCGGTCTTTTCCACCTCATCTCAGAGCCAGGCAGCCACCATTTCCCAAAGCTGCTGTGCAATGAAAGGGGAATATTCTAGGTGCTCTCCTGTGCCCACGAAATTCTGTGGCTGCACTAAAGGCAGGGGTTGTCCTCCGGAATGCTCTTCAGGAATCTGACAACACTAGTCAAGATTAAAGAAGCTCAATTCAACGTCATACAAAACCAATCACAAAAAAAAAAAAAAAAAAAAATGCATAATGAGACAAAACGATGAACACACCTGCTAATAATCATGAATGACAATAACAACAATGATGATCTTAGTGATAATGCCACCAACACAGTTAATGGCAATAACAATAAACCTGAGGTAATGGGTGTTAGGGTCCCGATTCACCGATGTGAAGGATGGCGCCAATTTCTGGCCTTACAGAAATAAAGGAAAAGTAAACACCTGAAGGAGGAGGAAATGAACCTGGAGATCCCGCCGGCCTCTGGGCGCTCCTTGGTGGAAGGAGAGGGACTTGGTCCTGAGCCTGCCCAGGATCCACCCGCACCAGAACCCGGGAGTCCCAGTCCCTGGAAGGGCTCAGTCCCATCCAGGCCAGACGCCCCGGAGCCCCGGAGCCCGGGTCCTCCAGCCCTCGCTGCCGCCGCTCCTCGCGGAGCCCAGGCCCCCGCGCCACCTCAGCCTCAGTGCGGCTCTGCGAGGGCAGCGCCAAGGATGCTCCGGGCCCAGCGGGGGCATCCGGCCCCAACGGGATACTGACGCCCTGAGGGCGCGGAACAGCGCGGCCTGTGCAGGGCCCGCCATCTTGGGCCTTGCAAAAAGAGCGGCCTCTTCAACGCCCCCACTCGGAACCTCCCCGGAGGCCCCAGCCCCAAAGCCAGGGCGGCGGCGCCTTCCTCACCCTGGGTAAAGAAAACTCAGGTCCTCCCTGGAGATCTGGCTCGCGCGGGAAGCAGACCGCGCATGCGCCCTGCATGGCCGCAACGATGGATTTCATTGCCCTTTGCCGGCCATGAGGTGGCAGCACAGGACGTTTGGCCTTTATTGCTGAGCGGTGGACCTGTGTCTGAATCAATGAAATTCAGGTATGGATTATTCAGTACCTTTCTTTTGGAAGATCAAATGGAAATTGATTACGATATCTTGTGCTTTAATTAAAGAAGATGGGAATAAAGAAACAAATTCGAAAGTTAGTATACAAAAGTCGATTGATTCCCTCTACGTGAAGGGAAGAAGAGCTTGAATAAAAGAAGCATTCTGTATTATGCTTTAATGCTGGAGATCTGCCACCATGCACTTGTCAAATCCCGTAGAATTTCACAGCACAAATAGTACATCTTAATGTGGCTCAGGACTACATATAATGTCAGCCACAGTTTGAGGGTAAATTACATGTTTAATTAAATAGATTAAACAATAAATAATGTTATGAGCTCTACCTGGACACAATCCTTGCCTCTCCAACCAGTTTGCCAAGGGCTTGAATTTCTTGCTCGTTATCCTCACACTTGACATAAACCCTGGCTGCTGAGTAAAATCAATCACTTGTGGAGATTTTTTAATATAATGATGTGTCAATTTCAACCATGGATAAGGCCATTTAGCCTTAGTAAGGCCTATCGTATTAAGATTGTGCCTGTTTTGCAAAATTTCAAGTCGTCACCCACTTATTATTCAGGAAAAGTTTTCTCTTGAGTTTTAGGTTTAGTACTGAGGCTCCTCGATGGACAATACATTTTCCAATTCTGAGGACAAGGCAGAGGAGGCCCCATCTGTGAGAACTTTCATTTTGCTTCTGGAAAAGTACATTGAATCAAATATAGGAAAGGCTTGCATGGTGGCTGACAGGTTCGGCTGTTTTATCATGCTGGTGTTTTATCTTCTGGACAGAAGTAAAAGGAACACAGCTGTGTCTGTCTCTGTGTAATAACTCAGGACTTACCTGAGTAAACTCTGGGGTGTCATGAGATGAACTGCTACCTCCACTTAGAGAGGCTTCAGGGACAAAATTTCAAGAGATTTCTGGGGGATAGAAGAGCAGGGCTGCCTTATTCTCTGATCCCAGGTAACTACTCAGAGACAGAGGCAAAGGCTAGGGACACCCAAATGCTTATACTAGGTGTCTTTCATCCAGCCTCCGTTTCCTTGCTAAATCTATGCAATGACACACTGAGAAATCTGGCAAGTGGGGCTGAAGATCCCTGATGTGTCAGTTCCAGGGTTGGATGGAAACAAGTGGTTTCAGTGGACATGAAAGTAAAGGGAGGTGAGCTGTGAGGAAAGAGCCGTTGAAGACTGGGGAGACTCAGAAGTTGGGGTAGAATCTCGACCCATAAGCCAAGGAGTGCAGATGCAAATCGATTTGTTAGGGCTGCATAAATGAAAGAAGGACTTCGCCAACACACTAAATTTTTTCAACATCCGATTGTATTCTTTCAATATTTGTAAGTATTGATCTTTTGGAAATGTTTAATGAGATTTCTTATACAATTCTGCATTCAATTTATGCGCAGGTCACTTTGCTATTATACATTTATGTGCTGCATTTTTATGAATAGACATTTTCTCAAATTTCTGAATTATTTTGCTAAACTATGTGTTAAGAGTTTTTTCTAGAGGTCCACCTTCTTGACTCACTTTTCTGATGAGAAATCTATCAGGTTTCTCCACAGTGATTTTCAAGTTTGATAGCTTCTCAATGTGAGAAACTTAATGTCAACTAAGAAATGAATTACCACTTAAGAATCTTCTCCTTTCAAGATGCTAGCTGTGTTTTGTCCAGTGTGAAATCTCACATGTGCCACAAGCGTTACTCTGTGAAGAAAGGATTTCTCATGATTTTTCTTTTTTTTTTTTTTTTTTTTGAGATGGAGTCTCGCTCTGTCGCTCAGGCTGGAGTGCGGTGGCTGGATCTCGGCTCACTGCAAGCTCCGCCTCCCGGGTTTACACCATTCTCCTGCCTCAGCCTCCCGAGTAGCTGGGACTACAGGCGCCTGCCACCTCGCCCGGCTAGCTTTTTAGTATTTTTTAGTAGAGACGGGGTTTCACCATGTTAGCCAGGATGGTCTCGATCTCCTGACCTCGTGATCCACCCGTCTCGGCCTCCTAAAGTGCTGGGATTACAGGCTTGAGCCACCGCACCCGGCCGATTTTTCAAGACATAACTTCTCCAGTAAGAAGTGTTTGGTATTCCAAGAGAATTCATTGCCCTTGGAAAGACTTTCCCTTCTTATTTAGCTTATAAAGGATTTCCTCTCTTATTTTCCATTTTAGCAGCATTTTATCACTGTGTTTTCTTGTGAACATCAAGCCTAGTGCTTGGCTGAATGTTTATTCACAGAAAATACAAATAAAGGGTTCATCCAAGTAAAGTTTTCTTATGTTAGTGGACAACAAATTGCACATAAAAACATTTTCACACTGAATGCAGAGCTAGAGATTCTCTACCTGAAAGTCCCACATGTTTTAAGTTATTAAAACTGTTGCTGAAGACTTTTAGTTTATTATGTTGACAGTTTCAGCTCTCTCGTGTCATTTATGATCAGATCACTAACAAGTCTTTGGTACATACATGTCGTACAATTTCTCTTCCATATGAATTTATTGATGTGGACTGAAGAATAAAGGTAACCGAAGTAACGTCCATGTTGATTATAGTAATTCTTCAAAATGTGAGTCCTTTGGCATGTTTAGATGTTACAACTACAGCTGAAGTCTCTTCCATATTCCTTACATTCGTCATTCCTAACACCATGTCATCTAAAGTCAGAATATGTTCTGAAGACATTTATCATTTTCTCTCCAGGGTGACTTTTCTGATGTTATTTAAGATTAGTACACTGGCTGAAGGCTTTCCCACATAAATGGCATTCATATGGCTTTTCTCCAGTGCATGTTCTCTCATATCATCTAAGGTCAGAAGATAGACTAAAGGCTTTCCCACATAGAAGACAAGTATGTGGTTTCTCTTCAGTGTGAATTCTTGCGTGTCCTCTAAAGCCAGAGCTTTGACTAAAGACTTTCCCACTTTTATCACATTCATAACGCTTTTATTCAAGGTGAGTTCTCTCATGTCTTCGAAGGTTAAAGGATTGAATAAAACCTTTCCCACACTGATGACACTTACACGGTCTCTCTCCCGTGTGAGTTTTCTCATGTCTTCTAAGGTGAGAACACTGAGTGAAGGATTTTCCACATAGATGACATGCATATGGCCTCTCTCCAGTGTGAGTCATCTTGTGCCATCTAAGGTGAAAGCAATTAGTATAGGCCTTTTCACATATATTACCTTGATATGATTTACCTTCAGTATGAATTTGTTTATGTGGTTTAGGGGACAACTGATTACTAAGGGATTTTCCACACTGTTTGCTGACGTAGGGTTTCTTTCCACTCTGAGTTAACAAACACTGCGTCATTGTGGAACTGTGAGTGCAATCTTCTCCCAAATCATTACATTCAAAGGGATCCTCCAGAATGAGAGAGTTCTCCTTTAGGGACAAAGATTAAAAGCTCTTATTGATTTACCGACATACATCTATACGTTCATTTCACCACCTTTGAATCCTAGACCAACCATTCAGTGGTAGAGTCCAGTTGAAATCTTTCCAATGTTACTTGTGTGAAAGGAAGTTAAATGTTGGCACCCCAAACTCATTTAACCAAAGGGAAAAATCAAGCTGAGAACAGGGTGACACAAACTTACCTCCCCCTTCTGGTTCCTAAATAATATGGCTACAAGATGAAAAGCTACTTGCCTCCCCCGTATTTTGCCCACAAGGAAATTCCTCATGAGCTGTTAAAGTTACACCGTGGCAATGCAAACTGATAGCTTGTCTTTACAGGCGCAGTCATCCCCAGTTCACCAGACACAAATGCATATCCGATTGTTTTCCTGCCCCATTTTGCCTATGTTGTCTTATATAAAATGCAGCTCTCCTGCATTATTCCTCTGCCTCATTTGTTTATGTCATCTCATGCAAAAAATCCAGATTCACTGAGCCAGAAAAATGTACGAATTACTATTTTTTTCTACCCACCTTTTACATGAAAATTGTGTACTTCTCAATATCCCACCCTTTCCCCTTTTAAATTTAGGGAAAATCATCTTTGGAGAAAGGCATACACCTGTCCCCCAGGTGCATGTCCTTAACTCTGGCAAATAAATCTCCTAAAATGATTGAGACTTGTCTCGTCATTTTTCTCGATTGACACTTGCATACACATTATCTCCTGCAGACACAGATATTTTCTCTTTTATAAGATCCCAACTGCAGAGTTATTCTATTAATTGTGATGATATCAATATCTTTCAAAGTCTGAGCATGAGCAATGTATATGCACTTGTTCTATTTTAAAGATCTCATGTTATGGTTTAGAACACAGGTCACTTTATTCACTGAATTCAAACTATCAAATTTTTTTTTGCTTAGAAAGCACTTAATGCCAGCCTAATTACACTCAGGTGACTGTGCGTCATTACTAACTTAACCCATTACCAGGTCTTTAACTTAGATGGCTGGTGTACACAGCTATAAAACTCACCATTGTCATACCGGTGGATGCGTCTTTTCTGATAGGATGCATGAATATCGTGTGTTTTTTCTTAAGGGCACTTTCCTTGTCTGAAATAATTGAAAAATAAATTGTTACCTTGGTATTATGGTAATAAAATTGTTTGAAAAACCCCAAGGCCCTTTTACTTTTTTTCAAAAATTGACACTTAGATGTGGCAAATGTGTCAAATGAAGAAAATACTTCAATAGAAGAAACAGATTGTACAGCGTCAGCAATTAGAAAGTGCTTTAAAATTAAAATGTGAAAAGAGATAAAATGGAGATGAGATATCAGGCAGGTAAATAGAGGGATAGTCTTCACAGGGGTATCGGGAAAAGAGTCAGCATGTGACAGTTTAACCCCAACAAGTACATGAATTATCCTTTTCCCAAAAGTAAAAGAAAAGGCAAGAGGACACAAGAGTAGCATCTGACATATGAACAAAATGATAATAACATCTAAGGAATTCTGCTCCAGTAACTTAACCTATATTTTAGAAATTACCACTCATTTAATAAAACCGCTAATTAATATTTGACTGATATTGTTCATTGACGAAGCACCTCCTCCTATTAGAGCACAGGACCCTGTTGCTTAACCAGATTCTAGCCTTGGAGAAATTCTCTTTCTTCCTGCCAGAGCTCTTTTCCTTGCTCCAGCTGCAAAGTTATGTAGGATTTGCTTCTCTACCCTGTAAGTGGAAACAGTACATGTGTTTTGAGTTCACTGTCAATAAATGTGCATTATCACCAACTGTAAGGCAGGCTACCGAGGAAGAATAAAAACAGTGAAGGTCAGCTCAGGCCACAAGACCTAGAACACAGAAAACTCCCCAGGATTTTTCTGACCCAACGTGAGACTAGAAAATAAATCCAAACGAAAGGTCCATCAGGAAAAGGAAATTCAAAACAGTCAGGACCTATGAATGCTGAGTCCATGCCTAAGTTCCAAGACACAATGCATAACACACAGTCTTTTCAGAAAGAGATTAATTAAACCTCTGCACAGTATGTTTATTATTATTCTCATGCAGAACAAAAAAAACATTCGATTTACAAAAATAATTGGTGTTCTATACAGAAAAGATATTGCTATTGTTTTCACTAATTGGTCTCAGCCTAAGCATAGTGACTGAAGCAGAAGAGTTATTTAGAAAATATTTAATTTAATACATTGAAAATATTCATTAAGTTCCCAGGTCTGTTCTGAGTATTAGAGACTGAGTACCAAGGAAACCATGAAATCCCTGTCAAGATTACATTCTAATTGCGTGACACACTAAATAAAACAAAACAAAACAAAATAAAATAAAATAAAGATATTTCTTTAGACAGATTTAGAGAGCTCAAACTTTTTTCAGATAAGATCTGTGAGAGAATCAGAGAAGAGATTAGAGTGAGATATGGGGAAGCTGTTCCAACACTTATCGGATGAATGAGTCAATGTGTGTCTACATACGTATGTGAATGTTGAGGGACTCACCGAGGGACACCAGGTGACATACGTTTTCCAGCATTACATCTCTGTACAGCCTTCTCTCGGATGTGTCCATCATGGCCCACTCTTCCTGGGTGAAGTCAATAGCTACATCTTCAAAAGTCACTTTGTTCTAAAACATCAGACATTTTAGTTTAGACAGAGAATCCCTTTTAATGTCCAGAGGAGGAAGGCTGAGATGACATAGGTAGGAGCTGGGTATGCAGAACACTCAGTGTTTTAGGTTCCAGCCAGTTCATTCTCAATACTAAACTGGTATCTGCCTTTCAGATTCACTCACAGAGACATACCACTCTTAATCCATTAAACTTTCCTATGAAGAAATATCGCATGAGATGTGGCATAATATAGCCCAGATATTTTTCAGTAATGTGGTAATCACCTGTACATAATTGATTATAAAATTTTCACTTGAACCTTCATAAATAAAACAAATTTACCATGAATTTCAAGTAAATTACAGATTTGTCACAAGGCAAATAACCATGATTTACTACTTTTTAAACATGACTGTGATTAAATGAATTATTTCTCTAGATAAACCACAGGTTTCTCACCAATCAAATGGTTAAAAGACCTATTGTGTGTTTTGAATAATCTAAAGAAGCAATAGAAAACATGTTTCCTATCTAGCAAATATTTATTAAATACAGGTCATTGGTCCCTTATTCATTAAAAAGTTAGAAAGTGATGAACCAGACTCCAGCATTCTTCAGAACTGAACAAGTTTTACGCAGAATATAGGATTCAATTCATACATATAGTCACTCTAATGTTATGTAATTCAGGTGTTCATGACAAGGCTTAAAGACAGTCCAGCCGCACAAGACAAGACCGCTGAGGCTGCTATACTGAGGAAGTCTTAGTCTGATGATTCCTGTCATATGAAGCCTCCTGTTCTCAACTTTCTCTGGGCAATCCAAACATCAGTTATCACTGCCTCTCTTTTAACTTTACCTTGTCACTTGGCTTGTACAAGGATAAAAAGGCCTCTTTACTGTTTTGTCTTTTTCTAACCAGCCCTTATAGAGCATTTCCACAGAACCCTAAATTGTACTATATCTACTATATTCCTTCTCCTGAGTGTGCAACCATAATTAAGTAATTGTATTTCTTATATGTTACTTTCAGTTACCAGAAGGCAAAAAGGTTAATTATCAAAAGGCAAAACGAATGGGGATAAGAATAATAATGACTTCTTTAGTTGTCCTTTTGCAAAGTTTTTAAAAGCATAAATATATTTTATCAACCTCTCCTTTTTCCTCAACACTGTGCAACTCTTGCCCAAGGCCTATCACACGGGATTTATTGAACTCAGCTGCTAGAACATCAGCCTCATTATTGGGCTGTGATCTTCTGCTCTTCACGCATCTCTATTGCCTGCATTCATCACAATCCTAAGTCTATTTCAGCCAATGGTACAGTTAATGGGTCCATTATTTCCCTATGAGGTTATAGGATGGATAGAAGAAAAAGAAATACATAAATGAGACCTCCATGTCTTTTCTTGTAAATAGCCTGCATAGGGGCTGGAATAAAGTAGTGTAATATTAGAAATTATATTGATAATTTAGGAATCTTTGACACATGATACCCAACCTAGAGTCCTGAGAAAACTTAATTGGAGGCCAGATACCTGAAAGTCTCCTGATTGCATTTGGAACACCCAGGCTGGGTGGATTTTGCATCATAAAAACAAACAAAAAAAGAATAAAAATGAAACACCCATGCAAACTGGAGAAAACTGCCCATTTGCCAGCAATATGGGTATAATTTCAGTAGAAAGAGCCATCCCCCACTCACTAGTGAATGCATTGTCAAGAACTCAGTTTCTCTCTGTCTTCTTCTGGATTTCCACTTGCAGACACTTCAGGCACTAAGAAAAGCTGAGGTTAGAGAGAGAACATGTGAGACACCAGCCTTGTACATAATTTTCAGACCAACCTGTGATGAAAAGCCAGACCTTCACTGAAGGGTGACGCCACCTGCACCACAGCCTGACCAACAGACACAAACACACAGAGGCCTCTCCTCTTTTCCCACGGTCAAAATTAGGAAGCCTATGACTATGGTTTCTGACAAAGAAGGAACACAGATATCTTGTGAATGAGAACATCAAAAGCACTAGGTTTTGTATGTTAATTGACACAAGTCCAGATATTCAATTCCCTCACTGATTTTAAAACACAGGGATTCCTGACTCCGCCTACATGTGGAATATGATTTCTACCTGTAGATAAACACTGTGGGATTTCTCAGATTTTATTATCCCAGCTTTATGCCCTAGCAATGTTTCTCCAACACCAATCACAGCCTTCTGAAACCTTACTGCACTTTTACTTTCTCTCAATTTTAACTTTTGTATTTCCCCTTGGAACTCAGAAATCAGTCAAGTAAGAATCTGTTTTAGGGTCAAGTGCGGTTGCTCTCACCTGTAATCCCAGCACTTTGGGAGGCCAAGGCAGGTGGATCACCTGAGGTCAGGAGTTCGAGACCAGCCTGGCCAAAATGGTGAAACTCCATTTCTACTAAAAATACACAAATTAGCTGGGCATGGTGGTGTTTGCCTGTAATCCCAGCTACTCAGGAGGCTGAAGCAGGAGAATTGCTTGAACCCAGGAGGCAATTACAGTGAGCCGAGATCCTAACACTGCACTCCAGCCAGGGCGACAGAGCAAGACTCTGTATCTCACACACACACACACACACACACACACACACACACACACACACAAAATCTGTTTTAGGATGGGGATAATCAACTCAGGAATTTATTTCACTTGGAGGGTCAACACTCCCATCCTGCTGATCTAGCCCTTAAAATCCCCCACATCAGAAATTCGCAGCAGTACCCTGCGTCATGGTGTTTCTGTCCTGTGTATACAGTCACAATCCTCTAGGTTGCTCAGAAAATACAAAATGACTTAGGGCTGAGAGAAATTTAGCAGCTCAATCTGATATTTTACTAAGGTGGTATCTAAAATTCTTGCAATCATGGTTTATATTAGTCTTTGTTAGCTGTAATATCTCTGATTATCATGATACATATTTGCTGAGAAATACTGATGTCCATGTGTATATTCATACATAGATATGTAGGTATATAGATGGATATGTTTATATGAACGCATGTGTTTGAGACGGGGGAAAACATGCATGTATTATTTCCCTGCTAAAAATATAAAAATAATTAAATATATTTTATGTACAAATGATAATTCTGTGTCATAAACAAAAAAAATAACTGACCCATTTGTACATGAAGTCCAGGAAAAATAAAAAGGGTAACTTTGTATTAATTGTGACATTGTGCTTACAGATATACACAAATTTCCTTATTTAACCCTTATAATAACCCTGCTGATTATAGTTTATTTACCAGTTTAATAAATGATCAACAGAGTTTGACAAATACGACAAAATTACAAAACTAGAAAATGACACAGCAATACTTTTAATTATATTCTGCCTTGTCACTGCCTCTTCTTGCTTTTTTACAAAATTACTCCCCTAACCAAGGTTCTCTATGATTCTGGGGACTCCAGGATTTAGACCCCAGTTCCCAAACTTCACTGTGTCTATTTTTACTGACACATTTTAATGCACATTTACAGACTTCAACAAGCACTTTTCAATATCAACTTTTTTCTTATTCCTTGGACTATTTCCTACATCTGTTCATCGAGACTCCAGTAACATATGACTCCATCTGCCTGTCCCTTCCATGAATGTACCTGACAGTGCATGTATTATGTAGTCTATAATTCAAGCAGAACAGATATTTCTTCAAAACACTAAGGTATTAGAGAATGCCTACAAAGCTCCAGTGAAACCAGCTGTAACCCTTACTATTATTACCATGTAAACTCTTCCTCGAATATCAAAATAAGATTTGGACTTTAGAGAATATCTGTGTGTGATTATAACCCAAACATGAACTAAAAGTAATTTAAATGGTCATATACAGACTGTGCCAGGGACAAAAAAGGACAAATATTATAAGAAAATTAAAGCACACTTATTTCCTAAAGGACTCTTGTGTGGAATCTATAAAAACTATTTGAAGATATAGAGATTAAATATATTTCAAAACACATACATACACAAGCAATCTTTAGGATAAATTTTTTAAAACTTATGTTATGGGTCTAAAATTTTCATTAATTCATGGAAAAAATGTATTGACAAACTTCTCACCAGAGCAGGAATAACAACTTACTTATTTGGTGACTTCAAGATGAGAGCCTGCACAGCTTAGTATCTCCCTCCATATCTCTCTCTCTCTCTCTTTCTCTCTCCTTTTTTGTTTTTTGACAGAGTTTCGCTTTTGTTGCCCAGGCTGGAGTGCAATGGTGAAATCTCAGCTCACTGCAACCTCCACCTCCCAGGTTCAAGCTATTCTCCTGCCTCAGCCTTCCAAGTAGCTGGGATGACAGGCGTGCGCCACCACGCTTGGATAATTTTGTATTTTCAGTCGAGACGGGGTTTCTCCATTTTGTTCAGGCTGGTCTGGAATTCCTGACCTCAGGTAATCCACCTGCCTCAGCCTCTCAAAGTGCTGGGATTACAGGCGTGAGCCACAGCGCCCGGCCCAGATCTCTTAAAAAGTCATGAGGAAGGAGCCATTCTGCATCTTCATTATTCCCTTAATATTTTAAGGACACCCATAACAATTAAGAGGCTGACTTGTGACTTCCTAGCCCTTTCAGGGCTATTTAGGCACACCTTAGTGAAGTATTAGGAATGCAGTATTAGGTCTCAAGTTCCTGGACACCAAAACCATGTTCTCCAACAGATCTTCAGTAAAAATAGCTGATGTCTATATTCTTTTGCCTGTCCTTTCCCTTCCTTTTAATTCAGAACTGCGGTCTTGAAAAGTGCTATTATTTAGTAGATTCTCTCAATTCTCAACACCAGCACTATACAGTGTTGAGTAACATCTCAGGTGCTAGGGAAACAGCAGCTGACATTCTAGCAATGCACAAATAGAAAAGCAAAGGTCACTACAGAGTAAAAGAGAATAGATTTTTTAAAAGTATGAAACCAAAACGAATATATATCAGATGGCCGGGCGCGGTGGCTGAAGCCTGTAATCCCAGCACTTTGGGAGGCCGAGACGGGCGGATCACGAGGTCAGGAGATCGAGACCATCCTGGCTAACCCGGTGAAACCCCGTCTCTACTAAAAAATACAAAAATCTAGCCGGGCGAGGTGGCGGGCGCCTGTAGTCCCAGCTACTCGGGAGGCTGAGGCAGGAGAATGGCGTGAACCCGGGAGGCGGAGCTTGCAGTGAGCTGAGATCCGGCCACTGCACTCCAGCCTGGGCGACAGAGCGAAACTCCGCCTCAAAAAAAAAAAAAAAAAAAAAAAAAAAAGAAAAGAATATATATCAGATTACCCTATAAATGGAAAATCCTATTATCTTGACTGGATTGCAAGTCAAAACCTCTCATGGCTTCCAACATCCAATATATTCAAAGTAGTTCAGAAATGGTGAAAGTGGAATGGAATTTAAAATTATTCTAAGGTTGTATGTGTGAAAGCACTATGCCTTGAAACAAAATACTTATTTTTAAAGTGCATAATGAACACTGCATAAAAAGTTTGTGTAACAAGAGAGAGAAAAAATCTCACATTTTTAAAAAAGGAATATGCAACATATTTACATATAATAAAATAAAATTAAACTAAAATAACAGTAATGGAAGACACAATCTGACCTCTGAAAATCAAGGGAGAAATCTCTTTTAAACAAACTTGGCACAATTTTTAAAGTAAGTTATGAAAAATAATAACACCTGAATATAGTATGTAAAAGTACCAACACAATAAAGCTAAAACAATATCCGTGGAAAAATTATTTGCTGTACATTATTTTTAAAAAATGATTTAAGTACTTTCCTCAAGAAGGTAAATGAATGAAATTTAAGAATTGCCTGAGAAAATCCGTGAAAGGAAATGAATATAGAGAAGCAGAACATAATTTAACTATAAAGCACACAAATAGAATTTAAAAATAAGGCCGGGCGCAGTGGCTCATACCTGCAATCCCAGCACTTCGGGAGGCGGAGGCACGCGGATCACCTGAGGTCAGGAGTTTGAGACCAGCCTGACCAACATGGAGAAACCCCGTCTCTACTAAAAATAGAAAAAAAAAAAAACCAGGTGGGCGTGGTGGCACATGCCTGTAATCCCAGCTACTAGGGAGGCTTAGGCAGGAGAATCGTTTGAACCTGGGAGGCGGAGCTTGCGGTGAGCTGAGATCATGCCATTGCACTCCAGCCTGGGCAACAAGAGCAAAATTCTGTCTCAAAGAAATAAAAAATAAAACTAAAATAAAAATAAGTGGCAGCCAACATGCCCAACATGATTTTCTGTGATGAAAGAAATTCTCTGTATCTACATTGTCCAATGCAGTAACTACCACACATATGTAGTTACAGAATTTCTAGTTTGGTCACAAATTTGGCTATTACTACTAAGGATATGCCATTTAGTTATTTAATTATAATTAATTTACAGTTTATAGCCACATGTGACTAGTAGTTACTCTATTGGTCAATGCAGATCTAGAATCTTGGAGAAGGCAGTTAAAATAATGAGATACGGTCAAAACAAAAATGGAAAAGGCACACAAATAGTGAACACAGAATATGAGAATGTGAAGGAACAATTCACACAGTAAAGTTTAATAATGAGATGCTGCCTTGATGGGACACATGTCTAATGATATTCAAGGCTTGTCTTGTTACAGGTAGAAGAGCAGGAGCAGGGCAGGAGAGGGCTCTTCCCCTACCCACTAGAAATGTCAGGTGATGGCCTGTTCATGATCACTTTGCCTCTCTAAAAATGATAATTAGGCAGCACCAGAGAGAGGCCAATTCCTGGTGGTTTACACCTGTTAACATCAAAAATGTTAATTAAATGCAGACCCCAGGAAGAAGCAACTTCTTGGGCATTCATGTTAAGAGACAAAAATGACAAAGTATAATCTTCCGGGGACACACTCCACTGGAAAAGGAAAGAAAACTTCAGATGGACATGCATGTAACTCTCTAAACACACCGGGCATGCTCAATTCCAAAGGGTAAGGAAAACACTGTGCATGCCGGAAACTCTCCCTAAAGGAAGAATCATGGGAAAGAGGCAAGCCCATCCCAGGATCAAGGTTAAAGGCCCTTCTCTTTTCTCTCTTGGACCTTCAGGCATCCACCTGGGTCTCTTCCAAGAGAATTTTCCTTTCCTTTCTGTTCTAAAACCTTTCTAAATAAACTTCCACTCCTGCTCTGAAACTTAGTCTCTTTTTCTGCTGTATGCCCCTCAGTCGAATTCTTTCTTCTGAGGAGGCAAGGACTGAAGTTGCTTATGGACCCATACAGATATGCTGCCAGTAACTCCAATCTCTTCTACTGGTAATAGTATCATTGTAATGGAATGAGGCCAGTTCACATCTCAGTGCTCGGAGAACTCACCAAAAATAAAAAGTTGGAGGATGCTGTGAACTTATCTACCTTCCAAGGCAAGTCCCACAAGCAAGAAGCAAGACTCTCTTCCCCCAAGGTCTTAAACTCTTCTGATGCTCCTTCTGTGGGAAAACGCATCCTCCGATTGGCTTCCCCTTATATAGGAAAAACAATTAATAAACCTAATCAGCACTACATTCCAAGAGACATGCCCTGATTGCACAGATACTGAACCTCATCAAAACTTCCCACACCCGGTTCAATTTGATTGGATTTTTGAGACAACTACTAAAAACCCCACATCAACTTGGAAACCAAAGAATTAAGGCTATTTTGAAGGAAAAATAGGAAGATTCATTCCTTTTTTCATTCATAAGTACTTTTTTATTTTATTATTATCATTATTTTTTGAGATGGAGTCTTGCTCTGTCGCCCAGGCTAGAGCGCAGTGGTGTCATCTCAGCTCTCTGCAAGCTCCGCCTCCGGGGTTCATGCCATTCTCCTGCCTCAGCCTCCCGAGTAGCTGGGACTACAGGCCCCCGACACCACGTCCGGCTATTTTTTTGTATTTTTTTTAGTAGACACAGATTTTCACCCGTGTTAGCCGGGGTGGTCTCGATCTCCTGACCTCGTGATCCGCCCACCTCGGCCTCCCAAAGTGCTGGGATTACAGGCGTGGGCCACCGCATCCGGCCTCATAAGTACTTTTGAGTGTATTACATGTACTAGAAAGCATTCGCAGTCATGGGGTACAGCAAGAAACCAGACAAACTCGAGTCTTATGGAGACTCTGTATTCTAAAATTATTTGGAAGTAAACTGGACTTGAAAACAAATGGAAAGTGAATAGATATAAAAAGTTTCAATATTCATGATGATGTAATAAAATAAAATATATTGCAGAAATGAAGTCAGGAAGTGTTAGGCGTCATATGGTACTTTTAAGGCCATTGGTATCCTCTGAAATTCAAGCAGGCTGAAGACATTTGCATAACTAAAAGGAAAGCAGATGCTAATAGAAGACAATGAAGAAAGAGCCTGAAAGGCATTTCAGAGTCCTTGGCTGGTGGCAGCCCCTCCCTTCAAAGGTCTGGAGGCCTATAAGGGAAGACTGGTTTTGTGGGCTGGGCCTAGGGCTGAACCAGCCAGGGCAAGGGCAGGACAGTGCTCACAGCATTCTACCTCCCAACCACTCCAGCTCCAGCCATGGCTAAAAAGGCCCCAGACACAGTTTGGGTCACTGCTTTGAGGGTGCAAGCCATAAACCTTGGCAATTTCCGTGGGATATTAAACCTGCAGTTGCACAAAGTACAGGAGTGCGCTGCTGATAAAGACATACACGAGACTGGGCAATTTTCAAAAGAAAGGTTTAATTAGACTTACAGTTCCGCATGGCTTGGGGGAGGCAGAAGGCGAAAGGCATGTCTTACATCACAGCAGGCAAGTGAGAGAATGAGAGCCAAGCAAAACTGGTTTCACCTCATCAAACCATCAGAACTCGTAAGACTTATTCACTACCACGAGAACGATATGGGAGAAACTGCCCCCATGATTCAATTACTTCCCACTGGGTCCCCCCACAACATGTGGGAATTGTGGGAGTACAATTTGAGGTGAGATTTGGGGGGGGGGGACACAGAGCCAAACCCTATCAGAAGCCTTCACCTGGATTTCAAGATGTATGGAAAAGCCTGTATGTCCAGTAGAAGCCTGCTGGGGTGGAGACCTCATGGCAAATGTCTACTATAGCAGTGCAGAGGGAGAATATGGGGTAGGAGCCCCCACAGAGTCCCCACTGGGGCACTGCCTAGTGGAGCTCTGAGAAGACGGCCACCATCCTCCAGACCCCAGAATGATAGATCCACTGACAGCTTGCACCTTGAGCCTGGAAAAGCTGCAGGCACTCAACGCTAGCCCTTGACAGCAGCCATGGGGACTGACCCTTGTATCCAAAAGAAAATAAATTGTTCTACCATAAAGACATGTGCACTCATATATTTATTATAGCATTATTTGCAATAGCAAAGACATGAATATTTTCTCTATCATTGGATAGAGAAAATGTAGTATATGTACACCATGGAATACTATGCAACCATTAAAAAATTATGTCCTTTGCACCAACATGGATGCAGCTAGAGGCCATTATTCTAAAATAATGCAGGAAGAAAAAACCAAATACCATATGTTCTTAGTTATAAGTAAGAACAAAGCACTGATTACACATGGATGTAAAGATGGGAACAACGGATACTGGGGACTACAAGAAGGGGAAGGGAAGGTGGGGACCAAGACCTGAAAAACATATACACCATGAAATACTATGTTTTCTACCTGGGTTACAAGATCATTCATACTCCAAGCCTCAGCATCACACAATGTGCCAATGTAAAACCCTGCACATGCATTCACTGAATCTAAAATAAAAGTTGAAATTTTTTTTAAATAGGTGAAGATCTGAATAGACATTTCCCAGAAGAAGAGATACAAATGGCCACCAAATATATGACAAAATTCTTACCATCTCTAATTGTCAGGGGGATGCATATAAAAACCACCACGAGATGTCACCTGACACCTCTTAGAATAGCTGTTATCGAAAAGATGACTAGCAAGTATTAGTGAGGATGTGGATAAAAGATAATCCTTGTATACTCGTGGTGGAAATACAAACTACTATGGCCATTTTGGATAATAGTATGAAGGTTTCTCAAAAAATTTTAAAATAAAACTACCTGCTGATGAGGCTGTTCAGATATAGGAACACTTTTGCACTGTTGGTGGAATGTAAATTAGTTCAACCATTGTGGAAGACAGTATGGTGATTCCTCAAAGACCTAGAACCAGAAAGATCACTTGACCCAGCAAGCTCATTACTGTGTATAAACACAAAGGAATATAAATCATTCTGTTATAAAGATACATGCACACACATGTTCATTGCAGCACTAGTCACAATAGCAAAGACATGGAATCAACCCAAATGTCCATCCATGATAGACTGGATAAAGAAAATGTGGTACATATACACCATGAAATACTATGTAGCCATAAAAGCGAATGAGATCATGTCCTTTGCAGGGACATAGATGGAGCTGGAAGCCATTATCCTCAGCAAACTAACCTGGGAACAGAAAATCAAACACTGCATGTTCTCATTTACAAGTGGAAGCAGAACAATGAGAACACATGGATACTGAGAGGGGAACAACACACACTGGGGCCTGTTGGGAGGCAGGTGGAGGGAGAGTGTCAGGATAAATGGGTAATACATATATGCATTGGAATATTATTCAGTGTTACATAATAATGAAATCATGTCATTTGTGACAACATGGGTGGACTTTGAGGGCATTATGTTATATGAAATAGGCCAGCCACAGAATGACAATTACTATATGATTTCACTTGCATTTGAAATCTAAAACAGACAAGCTCAGAAAAGCAGAGAGAAGAATGGTGGTTACCAGGGGCCGTGGTGCAGAGGAAATGGGTAGATATGGTTAGAGCACAAAGTTTCAGGTATACCATAGAAGTAAGTTCTGGAGGTCTCATTTACAGCATAGTGCTTAGAGCTAAGAATACTGTATTGCACACTTAAAATTTGCTAAAAGGGTAGATTTTGTGTTCTTACCAAAATTTCTTACCAGTAATAATGATAATAAAGGGGGGGGGGGGACTTCGGGAGGTGAAAGATATGTTTCTAATCTTAAGGGTAGTGGTGTTCATGGTGTATACTTATCCCCAGACTCACTGAGATGCATACCTTAAACACGTACAGCTTTTTAAATGTAATCATAGCTCTAAAAAGAGGGGGTTGGTTAAAAAATTTAAAAGGAGGGGTAGATGTTCCCTTGTTTTTCTCTCTTGGCTATTTTCTTTCCTGGTGCCTGGAATTAAAACATGATAGGTGGGCATTTAGCAGCCAAACTGGAGCCTCTTCTAAAGCACAGCAGAGCAGACAGCTGGAAGGGGCCTGCGTCCCTAATGAATTTGGCAAGCATCTGTACCAGCCACGATAGGTGTAACTATAGATTTAAGTGAAAAAGAAATAAACTTCTGCCTTGTTTAAGCCACTTTGTTCAGACATTAATTTCATATGCATATAGAGAATATATGCTCCTTATGAGTAGGAAAAATGTTTATGCCATATGGTTCATAATGGCTGTTCAGCAATGTAGGATGATGCTGATTATGATGACAATGATGACAAACAGCATGAAATAATAAGTAATGAAAAAAAGTGGTTTAATAGTTGCATATGGTTACTTTATTTAAAGATTCTGCTGCTAATATCATTCAATGTATTTGTATGCCGGTGGGAGTTGTATTAGATGTAGACTAAGAAAGTTTACATTATTTAATGAAAAATACTAGATCAATTTTAAAAAACAGTAAAAATATCATGAGATGGAACTAAACATGTGTATTACAAAGCAACTGTCCCAGTTGATTTTATGCATAGTAATGATTGAGAATCCTCTGATCTAGATCCAACAGATCTCAACCTTTATAGGTGCTATCAAGGAAGCACCTAAGGAAGACAATTTTCCTGACTATATCCATACCTCCAGTTAGTAATCAATCTAGAGATCTAGAACCCAAATCCAGACCTCCTGCTTCCATGTGCAGTGGTCTTTCGCTGTTCTGTTTTGTTCCACTTGGTGAAGAGGATTTGAGAATAAATGGCCGCATGATTCAACTCCCTCCTCTGCTCTGAGGAATATAGCCTTGTCCTAGCAAGCAAGAAGCTCATACAGTAGTGGAAGAGGCAAATATACATTCACTAATCTAACATACAAGGCAGTAAGCACTGTAACATCAACAAAGCACTTTGGGGTTTCAGACCAGGAGCAAGTGGGGTGATTAATTCTTAGCAGGGCTAGTAAAGTCTGGGAAGTGTTCACTAACAAAATGTCTGGTCATTAACGAAAGCAACTGGTTTCTCAACACAGTCTAACTTATTGTAACAATATAAATGGTTGTTTGTTCATCAACTTTCATCTTTTGCCAAAATGTTTGTAGCTTATGTTCCCATTTAACAAGGTTTTCTGGCCAAAACTGTGCACCCACATCAGTCCTCCCATCAAAGCAATTGTGCATGCATAGAACACCTCTATCTATGAATATCCCTAATGACGTACAGAAAGGCTCTTCTTATCCAAACAGAGACATTCCACTGGTGCTAGAGAGCCACGGACGGAAGTTTTCTCTGCCTCCTGGAAATGAAGCCAAACTTTCTTCTTTCTTCAGCCATGAGGATTCCTGTCCTCCTCTTCACCATTTTCTTCTTTATGAGCCAAGTTCTACCAGGTAACAAAATAAACTTGGTAAGAATGGAGCGCCTAACACCTTACAGGGATTCAGAGCAATCACCATCATCTATGACCAGATAGGGGATCTCATAGGAAATCTGGAAGACACACCAGTCTCTGGCTCCCTGGTTAGGCCCAGTTCTGTCCAACCCACCTGTACAGGCCCTGCACACCCAGTGCCCACCAGGTCCTGTCAGCCAGGAGTACCCGTGCTCATCCCCTGAAGTATCCGTGGGAGCCTGCATCCCACAGGGACTCACATCTCGGGGCCAACCTCCATGGGGGCCTCTTGGTTGTGGTAGCGGGGGGGGGTAGTTGACCTCCAGCCCTCCCATCCTGGCCACTGTATTTGTGGGGATCATTCAGTCCTGGAAGCTTCCTGGGGACCCCAGAAGGAAGAGAACAGGGTGGTCATGGCAGCCTCAGCCCCAGTCTCTGGGCCCAAGTGCAACAGAAAGTAGAGAACAGGATGGTCATGGCAGCCTCAGCCCCAGGCTCTGGGCCAGAAGTTGATAACGACCAATTAAGAGCAACCACTGAATTCGATCCTCTTACAGTTACACGAGAAGTTGGCGAAAAACTGAATGTTGACCATTCTATGGTCATCCAGCATTTGAATCCAATTGGAAAGTTGAAACATCTTGATAAGTGGGTGCCTCATGAGCTGACCAAATATTTTAAAAATCATCCTTTTGAAGTGTCATCTTCTCTTATTCTATGAAACAACAATGAACCATTTCTTGATCAGATTGTGACATGCCACAAAAAGTAGATTTCATACAACAGCCAGCTCACTGGTTGGACTGAAAAGAAGCTCCAAACCACTTCCCAAAGTCAAACTTGTACCAAAAAAAGGTCATGGTCACTGTTTGGTGGTCAGCTGCCGGTCTTCTGATCCACTACACTTTTTGAATCCTGGTGAAATCATTACATCTGAGAAGTATGCCAAGTTAATCGATGAGATGCATGGAAAACTGCAGCACCTGGAGCTGGCACTGGTCAACATGAAGGGCCCAGTTCTCCACAATGCATGACCACATGTCATACAACCAGGACTTCAAAAGTTGAATAAACTGGGCTATGAGGTTTTGTCTCATCTGCCATATTCACCTGAACTCTCGCCAACCAACTACCACTTCTTTAAGCATCTTGACAAATTTTTGCAGGGAAAACACTTACACAACCATCAGGATGCAGAAAATGCTTTCCAAGAGTTCATCGAACCCTGAAAGCACGGAATAAACAAGTTTATTTCTCATCGGCAAAAATGTGTTCAATGTAATGGTTTCTTTTTTTTTTAAGACCTAGTCTCACTCTGTCGCCCAGGCCAGAGTGCAAAGGTGCAATCTTGGCTCACTGCAACCTCTGCCTGCTGGGTTCAAGAGATTCTCCTGCCTCAGCCTCTTGAGTAGCTGGGATTACAGGCACATGCCACCACACTGGCTACTTTTTGTATTTTTAGTAGAGACGGGATTTCACCACATTGGTCAGGCTGGTCTCAAACTCCTGACCTCCTGATTCACCCGACTCAGTCTCCCAAAGTGCTGGGATTACAGGTGTAAGCCACTGTGCCCAGTCCATTGTAATGGGTTCTATTTTGATTAATAAACATGTATTGCAGCCTAGTTATAAAAATTTAAAATTCACGGTCCAAAACCACAATTACTTTGGCACCAACCTAATAATAGAAGAATTAAAAGAGGCCTTTATATTAGAGAGCCCATGGATGATAAAATAATAAAGAATATTACAATCTCCATAACCCACAAACTTGGTAAATTAGACCAACTGGATGAATTAAAAGGCACAATCTATTAATACTAAAACATAGGAGAAATAGGTAATCTAAAAATATTGATATCTACTTTAAAAATGGAATCAATACCTAATAACCTTACAGAAAACCTATATATTCCAAAAACCTGACATTCTGTCATGTTATTCTAACTGGTGGGATTCGGGGATTTCCATTTTGATAAGAACATAGGTGAGTCGCACACACTTACTTTTGGTGTTCATTGGTCAGGAAACCTATGTCCACTACAGGATACTGCAGAGCGATGCGTTTTGGAGAATTTAGGCAAGATAATATTATTTACAGAGTTAAAGGAAGGCAACCTGTTTTATGTACAGTAATTCCTCATAATATCACAGGGGATACCATATTTAAACTTTGGGGTATCCCCAGGTATAATTCTTACTTGAGCCACATGTGAATTTCAGACACGGAGGCTTCCCAACTTTTGTGCCTGCCCTCTCCACTCTTTTTAGGTGGAGGGGAGTAAGGGTTGCTTTAAGTTAGGAGGGACTCCCGTGTACCCAACCCATTTGTGTAAATTTCTTCCTTCAGAGTTCTTCAAATCAGCATCACCATTGTTAAAGGCCTCCCACATGGTAATAATTGTGCTACAGGGTTTTAGGAACATGAAGTTTATGTTTGGCTGAATGAACCTCCTTGCTGTGGCACAAAGGGGCCATAGGTGTTTTCACCAATTATGAAGCGAGTTCACTGTGTAATGGCTACCAACTTTTCTGAGTACAATGAGACCAAACACATCCATACATAAATTCCATAAAATGAGTTTATTACTTACAAATAGCAAACAAAAGACAACAGAAGCCTAGGATTCAATATGAACCGCTACCACAAGATCAGGAAGGCTACTCATAGCAGATGGATGGAGTTTTGACTGTAAATGCTTCACTTGCACTACAACTGAGGGACCCCAGAAAGCAGCCCACCTTGGGTTTTCTCCCACGATGTGGTTGCTGGACACAAACGTTAAAGGCCACTCTGTTTCGAGCAGGGACTCTAACAGGGCCTGGGCTGTTCTGACCAATGGCACCTGATTATCAGGATATCGCCTTCCCAGTATATCATACAGTTATCTTGAGAACTACCAGTAAGAAAGGGAGGAAAATGGCCCTGCACCCTTCAAACTGAAGGATCAGGATATTTGTTGTGACAGAGGCACAGACAGTAGCGACAGAGTGTTCTTGTGAGCCATCTACTGGTTCTCTTGAACCATGAGGCACCATGGATGTACACCTCATCAGGAGGGTGTAGGGGACAGCGGCAAGGGGAGCAGCAGCACAAGAAACAAACAAGGCCACTACTTCTGCCTACATAATTACTATTGTCTTGGAGTGTACAGTAATTAATAATGTTCACATGGCTGCCCTAAACATACAGAGATGGTGACCAGAGTAGATGCAGGGACTACAGAGATACAGCCTGATTCTTGCTAGTTAGGACTTAAGTGTCAGCTTATGGGCTGTGCTTCTGTGCATTAATAATCCAGGGCCTCAAAACTGCCTGTTAAGCACAGGCCAAATGTCATGCTGGGGTGCAATTAAACATTCATGTCTAGGAGATGAGAGCATTTTAGTGTGGGAGAAGATGACAACACCTGAAGACCACAAGACACTGTGCAGAACAAAGGGAAGGCCCATCGTCAGCTCATGATTCTGACTCAGGTGACTGCTGATGTGTTACAGAACCATCAGCCGACAGCAGGTAGGTCAAGTTGAGCAGGTGTCCTGCATGAGGGCTGGTCCATTCCATTCGTGTTGCGTTGCCAATTGTTTCAATAGCGTCTCATGCACCCCACTGGTGAGGAAGAAATGAGCACCCTAAGTTTACTGGCACCGTTAAACACATAATATCTACTACTAAACAGATAAGCCAGACATCAGTTATTAATTACATACAGGAAGACGGCGTAAGCTCCCACAGGCCCAAACACGGATTAACTTGGGAGCAGGGAGTGGTATCACATTAAAAATGTGAGGATGTTTCTTTTTTTTTTTTTCCTTTTTTTTGAGACAGAATCTCGCTCTATCACCCTTGCTGGAGTGCAGTGGTGTGATCTCGGCTCACTGCAAGCTCCGTCTCCCATGTTCATGCCATTCTCCTGCCTCAACCTCCCTAGAAGCTGGGACTACAGGTGCCCACCACCATACGTGGCTGATTTTTTATAATTTTAGTAGAGACGGGGTTTCACCGTGTTAGCCAGGATGGTCTCAATCTCCTGACCTCGTGATCCGCCTGCCTCGACCTCCCTAAGTGCTGGGATTACAGTCGTGAGTCACTGTGC
This sequence comes from Chlorocebus sabaeus, assembly GCF_047675955.1. Taxonomy (NCBI): domain Eukaryota; kingdom Metazoa; phylum Chordata; class Mammalia; order Primates; family Cercopithecidae; genus Chlorocebus; species Chlorocebus sabaeus. The sequence continues at coordinate 71,641 of NC_132913.1, read as the reverse complement.
CCGGCTGAGGATGTTCCTTTGTTCCTACAGGAGTATGTGATTGGTTTATCTGTTGGCTGGTAGGGAACTGAATCATGTGACACTGACTGGTAAGACTGTAATATTCTAAAATACAATATATAAACTATCATACTTTAATGGTGTAATACGATCTACTACAATACCAAAGGGATCGATGAAAAGCCCAATGTTATCGTATGTGACTGAGAGACTGAATGCTTCCTCCCTCAGATTGGTTACAACGTATCGTCCTATCACAGTCCTCTCTCCTTCATTCAAAGTGAACGATCCAAATAACAGACAGAAATAATAAAGAATAAAGGGCAACAGATGCAAAGAACTCACGAGATGATACTCTATGATAAACTTTATGTACTTAGGAATTAATACCAACTCAGTATTAGCAAAAAACAAACATCTTTACATCAAGAGTAATTTTACCTTTAATAAAGAAAGGTGGAATGTGTATAATGAACAAGGTATAATCAAAGTTTACCAAATGAGGCTAGTAAGACTATCTCAAAAATTCACAATCATTATTCACTGGTCCATTAATCACAGGGCAATACATACAAATGAAACTTACCTGGATGGGCACGGTGACTCATGTCTGTAATCTCAGCACGTTGGGAGGCCGAGGCAGGCAAATCATGAGGTCGGGAGTTCAAGACCAGCCTAGCCAACATGGCGAAATCCTGTCTCTACTAAAAATACAAAGAATTAGCTGGATGTAGTGGCGGGCGCTTGTAGTCTCAAGTACTCAGGAGGCTGAGGCTGGAGAATCGCTTAAACCTAGGAGGTGGAGGTTGCAGTGAGCCGAGATCACACCACTGCACTCCAGCCTGGGCAACAGAGTGAGACTCTATCTCAAAAAAAGATAATAATGAAATAAAAAAATTGAACTTACCTACATATTAGAAAAACATCAAAATTCAACCATGAATCCAGGACATTATCAAATGAATAGACAAAAATTCTACCAACAAACTTCATCTCATTATCTATGAAACTCAAGTACTACTGCTTAAAGAGCATTTACAGAACTCTCACCTCTAGCTTTCCCTGCAAAACAAGGAGAAATGCATACTCAAGACTCTTTAAGAATGAGTCACTGATAAAAACAATATACTTGTAACTTGTGTAACATTTCATACACTTTTTTCAAACACTGCACGATAATTAATTTGCATCAGGCTTTCCAAATTAGAAAAGCTTCACTTATAGAGCTTCTTTCCCATGGGAGTTTTCACATGACTTTTCAAGTAAATGTGAAAACTGAAAATATTTTTGAAGTTTCTAAACTATTAGAGTATTAATCCTGTGTACGTTCTTGTATTTACAAGGTCCAGCCAGCTACAGTGTGCATTTTCATATGTCCTTGAGTGGGGATGAGAGAAATGAAACATTCCCACATTCTGGACATTCATAGGGTTTTTCTCAGGACTGAGCTGATGTCTTCATATGGAACTAACACAACTGAAGGCCTTACCACAAATTTAGATTCAAAAGGCTTTTCTCCAGTCTGAGGCCTCCCAAATCTTCAAAAACGGGAAAATCTGAAGGCTTGGCCACATTTCCTACATTCTTAAGTTTTCTCTGCAGTGTGAGCCTTTTCATGTTTATGAGGGAATGGGAAAGAGTAAATGTTTTACCACATTTCTTACATTCAAGGGGCTTTATTTATTTATTTGTGTGTTGATTTATTTATTTAGAAATGGAGTCTCACTCTGTCACCAGGCTGGAGTGCAGTGGCAGAATCTCGGGTCACTGAAACCTCCGCCTCCTGAGTTCAAGTGATTCTCCTGCCTCAGCCTCCTGAGTAGCTGGGATTACAACCATATGCTACCACACCCAGCTATTTTTTGTATTTTTAGTAGAGATGAGGTTTCACCATGTTGGCCAGGATGGTCTCGATCTCCTGACCTCGTGATCTGCATGCACAGGGCTTTTCCCCAACCCCCCATTGCTTTTTATGTCCTTGAAAAAGAACTAAGACCACTGAAATGTGCCACCATGCCCAGTTAATTATTTTTATTTATTTATTTGTTTTGAGACGGAGTCTCGCTGTGTCGCCCAGGCTGGCTTGCAGTGGTGCGATCTCGGCTCACTGCAAGCTCCGCCTCCTGGGTTCACGCCCTTCTCCTGCCTCAGCCTCCCGAGTAGCTGGCGTGAGCCACCGCGCCTGACATTATTTTATTTTTTGTAGAGACAGGGTTTCACCATGATGCCCAGGTTGTTTCACATTGTTTTAATCCAGGCTGGTTATAAACTCCTGGGCTTAAGCAATACACACTCCTTGGCCTCCCAAAGTGCTGGGATTATAGGCTAAGTCACTACACCCAGCCTCTATATCATGACGTCTTTCATGGCGAGTAAACTGACTGGAACGAATGTAGGCTTTACCGCATCTCTTACATTCATAGAGTTTTTCGTCAGTATGAATTCTTTCATGGAGGTGAAGGGAACTGAGGCGACTGAAGGCTTGGTCACATTGTTTACATTCATAGGGTTTCTCTCCAGTATGAGTACTTCTATGGTTACAAAGGGAACTCAAATGACTAAAGGCTTTGCCACATTGTTTATATTCATAGGGTCTCTCTCCAGTATGAATGCCTCCATAGTAACCAAGGGAAGTGGAACAGCTGAAGGTTTTATCACATTTGGTACATTTATAGGGTCTTTCTCCCGTGTGAGTCCTTTCATGCATCTTAAAGGAACAAGAAAATCTGAATGTTTTTCTACATTCCTTACATTCGTAGGGTTTCTCTCTAGAGTGAGTTTGTTCATGTATTAGACAAGAACCGGAAACAGTGAACGTTTTACCTCATTGTTTACATTTATAGGGTTTTTCTCCTGTGTGAGTTCTCTGATGTCTTTCAATTGAATTGAGAAAATAAAAAGCTTTCCCATATATCGTACATGTATAACTGGATTTCCACTGTGCATTATCATGTGTCTTCTAACACCTGGAACAGAAACGAAGAGTTTCCCACACTGTTCACATTTATGTTGCTTCTCTCCATATGGTTTGTATCCTGAGTGAGCTAAGATGTGCCTGTTAAGGAGGGAATGACGTACAAAGACTTTTCCACAAATACTTCATTCACATTGTTTTAATCCAGGAGAAATGTTCTCATTCAGATCAAGCTTTGGAATTTGGCTGACAACTGTCCATACTGACTACCGTCTTTGCTTTCACACAGTCTCTGTATCATATGAATTCTGTAAAAAAAAAAAAAAAAAAAAAAAAAAAAAAAAAAAAGACAAGCACATTATTATTGGTTGGTTTAATAACTTTCTACTTATTAATAGGTCTTTGACTTACACTGCTACCAATACCAAGGAAAATGCTTTTTTTTTTTTTTTTTTTTTTTTTTTTTTTTTTTTGCCATGACTGAATTATTTGAAAGTAAATGGGTTACTACTGAAAACATCGTTACCACCTGCATGGCTATGACCAAATTAGTAACATTCATGTGCACAATTTTGTAGTACTATTTTCAAGTAAACTGTTTTCCAAACACTGACTGCTACACTGAAGCACATTACATTTTGGGTGAAATTTTTCTAAAAAGAAATAAATTTCAAGTGACTCTTATTTGTTTTGATCGCTTGTTTTTAAGTTCATGACAAGCTAAGATTCCTTCAGAGGACTTTATTTCCTCTCCTCAGTGCAAATTATCTTATCTCTTTCCCAGATTTTTCAAAGTGATCTTCAATATTCTGGCCTTTCCATTTGTTTCCTAAAATACAGACCCACAAAATTATCATAAATTTTTACAAACTATAGAAACATTACTAGATTTCATGTTCATTGTACAGAGTGCCCATGCCTGATTTCTTCACCAAATCATTCCCTTGCCACATTCCAAATCACAAATAGCACTGATGATAGGGAAATAGTTCTGTAATTAAGTGAAATGTTTTGTCATTCTCACCTACAGAAGCCAGGTTCCTGCAGGTTTCCTGCATCACTTCTCTGCAGAGAAACTTCTGAGAAGAATCTAGCAAAGCCCATTCCTCCTGGGTAAAGTTCACAGCCACATCCTCAAAAGCCACGGGGTCCTAGAACATCCCACACATGTGGATAGAAGGATGGGTGGAACTGACAGCACTGGGAATCTATACTCAATCCATAAGCTGTTTACATGATTCTAAAATTTCAAGCATTTATTCTGTGACTTGATTGTCACAACTCTTACTCTGTTCACACATACTCCCTCCCACACAGCAGTACGAATGCTAGAATTGAACTATTCAAAAAGGCAGCAGCAAAGTAGAAACTCCCATCTTATTAGAGAAACCAGGGCGTAAGATATGTTGCTAGGAGTTACCATTTAACTTCACTTTGTACATTTATAGTATCTGTCATAATAAAGTCCTACCTGATGTGCATAAGAGAGTTAATATTATAAGTCTTGAGACTACTTATTCTTAAAAATGCCTGCTCGCAAAGTTCCATCTTTGTTTGTATTAGTAACTTACATTTTGAAAGGGATTCCACCAACCCAAGTAATAAGAATGACTCACTGCATCTAAATGGCTTATATTTGCCAAAACTTTTTCTGCTGAAGGTCTATTATTTTGTGTCACTGCAGTGGTGCTTAGGGAACCAGACACCAAAACACAGTCTGAACACTAAGTGTTCAATGAGTTTCCCTGGTAGACAATATTTTACACATGCTGTCACTTGTTAACTGAGGAGTTGAGCCCATGTGATGTGATTACACCAAGACAGAGTAGGCTCATTAGATTTAACTGAGTAGTAAATAAAACCAATAATTGATATTTGGTAATACTAATGCCACAATTTTAAAAATTTCTATTGCACAATATCAAGGTAGAAAGGAATAAGAGGAAATGCGACACACGTTTTTTAAAATGACATTTATATCACCACTTCCAGATGTTATTCCTATGAAATCACATAAATTCCCAACTCAGGTTGTTTTTGGGCAAGAAAAACTACTTTTTCTTACGTAGTAAAAATGACAAATGTCTAATGATTTTTAGTCATCTAAAAAAAGAGGGATGGCTTGTCTAACATACTTCTAAGATTTTCAAACGAAAATATTCAGGACAGCACAGTATTAGCAGAGAGATGAGCAAGCAGATCAAAGGGAAAAAAAAGTGTTAATGACCCAGCATTTATATGGAAAGTTGACGAATGATAGAGTAGGCACTGTAGAATAGAAAAAGAAATCACATGCATTTTAAAATATGAGACAAACCAGGCTGGCATCTACTTGGGAAAATGCATTGTATTCTTCTCTATTCCATGAACCATAATCAACTTATTATATATTCAAATGTGAAAGATAAAACCAGAACACTTTCAGAAGTCACAGGAAGATTTTTTTTTTTTTCCGAAGGATTAGGCAGAATTTCTTTTATGTAAGAAAACAGTAATAAAGGAACAGACAAACTCAAACATTAAAATTTAGGGAATAAAAAGAAAATAGAGTGGGCAGGGCATGGTGGCTCACGCCTGTCATCCCAGCAGCTTGGGAGGTTGAGGAGGGCGATCACCTGCGGTCAGGAGTTTGAGACCAGCCTGACCAACATATCAAAACCCTGTCGTTTTATTGTTTGTTTGTTTGTTTTTTGAGACGGCGTCTCACATTGTCGCTTGGGCTGGGGTGCAGTGGCAACATCTTGGCTCACTGCAACCTCCACCTCCCAGGTTCAAGCAATTCTCTTGCCTCAGCCTCCCGAGTAGCTGGGATTACAGGTGCCTGCCACCAGGCTCAGCTAATTTTTTTTGTATTTTTAATAGAGACAGGTTTTCATCATGTTGGTCAGGCTGCTGTGGAACTCCTGACCTCATGATCCACCCACCTTGGCCTCCCAAAGTGCTGGGATTACAGGCCTGAGCCACTGTGCCAGGCCTAATACCCCATGTTTACTAAAAACACAAAAATTAGCTGGGTGTGGTGGTGGCTGCCTATAATCCCAGTTACTCAGGAGGCTGACACAGGAGAATCACTTGAACCCGGGAGGCGGCGGTTGCAGTAAGCAGACATGGCGCCACTGCACTCCAGTCAGGCTACAGAGCAAGACAGTGTCTCCAAGAAAAAAAAAAAAACCCTCAGGTATCCAGATAAGAGGATATGGATGTGTCCACTGTCATAAATTCTTCACCGTGCTACAAGAGGGAAACTGACATTTTGGTGAATCTTTGTAAATCACCAATTTATCGATCACACTTTTATTTCAGCGGTAGCATTGACAAAGCTAAGTCCTACAATTCCATTTGAAATTACCCTTGAAAAGAACAGACCTTTAAAACTTACTACACTCACTCTGGGGAAGAAATAAATACGAATTTTTAGCAAATAAAATACATCATATTACTTTGCCTCTTTGGAAATAGTATGTTTATCTTTCAAGCTGTACAGATTAAATATATCTCACAGTCAATGAAAAACTGAAACTCAAAGAAGTGGAGAAGTCTTTTCAAGGTAACAAATTCAGGGAGAGGCAGTGCAGACTCCAACACCTTTCTAAGTGTCACGGCAGGCCATTCTATCCCTCGGGACACCCATCCTGTTCAGTAAAGTACTCAGTGACCACCTAGGAGGCACTGGCACTGCTCTTTGTCCTCCTGTGCGCCTTCAGTGCATTTTAATGTTCAAGTTGTTGCACATCCTCTCTGGGGTGGGTTTTCCTTGTCCTTTGGGACAGTTTTTCTCTCTTCACAAGTCTGAGACAATCTAGAGAGCAGAAACCATTTCTGGCTTTTCCTCTCAATATCAGCATCCCATTGGCAGACCGTCAATGTGTCTCCGAGGAATAAAAACTCCAGCTGGAGGAACAGTTTTAATGACCTAGCTTTAATCACATTACGTTGTATTGTCCATTCATTTTAATGTCCTAAAAGTTTAATAACCCCAAGGGGTCACCATTTTAGATGAAACTATACCAGGAGATTCCTCTAAGGCCAAGAGCATCCAGCTACTCCCCTGAGAGACTCTACCCTCTACCTCAGGCTGTCCTTGGCGATGAGATGACCCCGGGGCTGATACTCACTAGACCCTCCAAAAGACATGGCCACTGTGGGTATCCTGGGTCATCCCCAGACAGTTCTAAAATACCAGGACTAGGAAAAGACAGGAGGGTGGCTGAGAACTCGACACCCTGTAAAGTTTTCACGTGGGGACCTCAACCTAAAGACATTTTGGTAATATGTACACTTAGGAAAGATGAAAAGAAGAGAGACACAAAGATTTTTTTTAACAGTAGAGTGTCAGATGATTTATTCTCCGCTTTCCTCTCATGTAAAGTGCTTGGAAACAGAACAATATTTTGACCAAGGTGGTTCGTGCCTGTATTCCCAGCACGTTACGAGGCCGAGGCGGGAGATAAATTAAAGTCAGGAGTTCGAAACCACCCTAGCCAACATGGCAAAACCCTGTCTCTACTGAAAATACAAAAATTAGTTGGACGTGGTGCTGGGAGCCTATAAGCCCAGCTACTTGGGAAGCTGAGGCAGGAGAATCGCTTGAACCCGGGAGTCAGAGGTTGCAGTGATCTAAGACTGCGTCATTGCACTCCAGGCTGGCTACAGGGTGAGACTCCGTCTCAAAAGAAAAATATATATAAATATATATATATATAATATACATTTAAAACTATTACATGTAGATAGTATTTGAAGTCATGGGACTGACTGTAGGTAGAAACAAGAGAAGGCAAGGAAAGTTTTTATATTTATATTTATATATAATTATATAAAATTAATATACATAATTATAATATATAAATATAACATATAGGCTGGGCACAGTGGCTTACACTTGTAATCCCAGCAATTTGGGAGGCCGAGGTGGGCAGATCACTTGAGGTCAGGAGTTCGAGACTAGCCTGACCAACATGGAGAAACCCTATCTCTACTAAAGATACAAAAATTAGCCAGGCATGGTGGTGCGTGCCTGTAATCGCAGCTACTCAGGAGACTGAGGCAGGAAAATCACTTGAACCCGGAAGGTGGAGAGTGTGGTGAGCCCAGATTGCATCATTGCACTCCAGCCTGGGTGACAAGGGTTAAACTCCGTCTCAAAATAAATAAATAAAACAAGAAATATATATTTACGTTTAAATATATAATTGTAATACATAAATGTATATATAAATATACATTTATTATAAATTTATTGATATATGAAATATGCTTATTTCTGAGATAGGGTCTGGCTCTGTCACCCAGGCTGGAGTGCATTGACACTATCATAGCTCATTGGAGCCTTGAACAGATGGCTCAAGCGATCCTCCCACCTCAGCCTCCTGAGTGGCTAGGATTGGATGCACACACCACCATGCCTAGCTAATTTTAAAATTTTTTGTGGAGACAGGGTCTTCCTTTTTTGCCTAAGCTGGTCTTGAACTCCTGGGCTCAAGTGATCTTCCTGCCTCAGGCTTCCAATGTGTTAGACGTGGGCCATGCATTTTTTAATTTGCTGGTCTAATGCATTTTTTAATTTGCTGGTCTAATGCATTTTTTAATTTGCGAGTTTATATTATTTAATATTTTGAAGTACTGAATGTGTTGAACAACCAACTTGCAGAATTCCTGAACAAGGATGGTCAGCTCTCATGTCCTGGTTCAAATCGCCCCAGCACACCATGGCTAGAAACCTTTCAGCCAACTTCCACTTATGTGTCCCAGGGCAGGACAATGTCACTTGGCCAATCCCCACTAAGAGGGACTCTAGAAAGGCAAGAAACTATTCTGTTCTCTATAATGGAACCTCACCAGGGAGAAGGCAGTTGGGAGGGCCAGCTGGGCCCTCCAACCAGAAGCTTCCACCATCGACCCACTGCCCTAGAACTACACCGTGCTGGGCATTTGGGGCACTGTTATGAGCAAGAGTTTCCATTTTTCTTCTCATGGGACCTTCATGCTAGTGGCAAGAGACAATTTTTTTTTTTTTTTTGAGACGGAGTTTTGTTCTTGTCACTCTGGCTGGAGTGCAATGGTGTCACCTCGGCTCGCTGTAACCTCTGCCTTCTGGATCCAAGCAATTCTCCTGCCTCAGCCTTCCGAGTAGCTGGGATTACAGGATTGCACCACCACACCTAGCTAATTTTTGTATTTTTAGTAGAGATGGGGTTTCACCATGTTGGCCAGGCTGGTCTGGAACTCCTGAGCCACTGCACCCAGTCAAGAGTGAGATTTTCAATCAATAACTATAATTGTGATGAATGCCAGAAAGAAGAATGTGTGTGATGGGGAAGGGACCTAAGTTATTGTCTCATATTTTAACACTTTCACAGGCAATAACTAAAAACTTAGAAGCTTAAAACAACACACACTTTTAAGCCAATTTTGGCCAACTAGGAGTTGAGCACATTTTAGTGGGTCCTGTGCTTGGGATCTCACGCTAAGCAGCTGGGCTGCATCCTCATCTGAGGCTCCACCAGGGCAGAATCCATTTCCAGGTCCGCTGAGGTTGCTGGCAGAATTCATTTCCTCGGACCCGCTTGGCAAGGGACCAGCTTTTTGCTTCCTTGCCTACGGGGCCCCTCCAAAGGTCTTTTGTCAGCATATCATCTCCCTCCGGCAGCGCCTGCAGGCGGAACATTTCTCTCAAGTGTGCGAAGGTGATGCACTGTGACAGTGACATCCCATTGCTTTTGCCAGGCTCTATGGGTTAGAAGCCAGTCACCGGTTTGCTCGTACCCAAGGTCAGGAAGACTATACAAGGGCATAGGTTATTGGGGGGTCAGCCACTTTAGGGTGTGGCTGCCACCACTGAACTTGGTGAGAATTTAAGGGTTGGTAGGAGCTGGCCAGGTACAGGGGTGAGGGTGTGTCAGGCAGGGGTGAGGGCATGGAGGGGGATGCAGAGGCCTGCACCCTGGAATGTCCTTTCACTCCCTGAGGTTTTGTTCTCCTGATCCCTGAGTACATCCCAGAACACGGTGGGGCCCTAGCAGGGGAGAGGTAGGGAAGCATGTGATGTTCATCTGGAGACCTTGTTAGGCAAATCAGATTAGGGGCCAGGCTTTCAGTGGTGGGTGCGAGCGTGGGAGTGATGAGTGTTCAGGTGTGTGTGGGAAGAGCGATGGGGATGAGGTCAGCCTCAGCCACCATGAAGACCTGAACTGTGCATCCACCCATCCCAGCAGCATCCCTGAGTGAGTGCCTTCAGGGTCCAGGTCCTGTTTTACACAGGTCCCAGTACCTGGGACCACAAGTACGCACCACCACGATCGGCTAAGTTTTTGTATTTTTAGCACAGATGGGGTTTCATCTTGTTGGCCAGGCTGGTTTCGAACTCCTGGCCTCAAGTGATCCACCTGCCTCGGCCCCACAAAGTACTGGGATTACAGGCGCGAGCCACCGCGCCCGGCCCTACTTCACTCCTAAAGCCCACCATAGGTGCTTCCAAATGTTTGCTGAATCACAAAGTGAATGAGTGAATGGGACTACGTGACTTCGGGCAGCAGGCAATCCTATTCCTTGGACCTCAGTTTCACTTTTTGTAAAGCAAGCCTGTCTCTCGCTCTCTGCCCTAAAAGCCTGAGTTCTGGGCTTGAGATGAGCGCGTCCTGTAGAGCAGACTGCAGGTGGACGTAGAGCTGGGTCTTCTAGGAGGCCGGGATCCGGCCAGCTCTTGGGTCGGGTCCTCCCGCGGAACCCTGTATGCCCAATCCCAGCACCGCCCCGCCCAGCCTCCATTTGTTCCCCTAGGTCCCGCCCTCTCCGCGCGGCTCGCTCCCCATTGGCCGGGGGGCGGGCCCTGGGCGCCCGACTCCGCTGGGGGCGAGGCGGCGGGCGGCAGGCGGGGCCCTGTGCACCTGCATGGTGTGTGTTCCGGCCGCAGCCCCGCGACAGCTGCAGCTCCTTGATCCCAGCCGGATCCTGAGCGTGGAACACGGGCTGAAGCGGCGGCAGCGGCACCGCCCCGGGGCTCCGTGGTTGAGGCTGCCTCGGCTCTGTCGGCTGCTCAGATGCGCTCCAGTAGGCCCAGGCGCCGCGGCGAGGAGCCAGCGCTTCGAGGCGGCGGCCTGAGGTGAGAACGGGAAACGAGGTCTCCGGACCGGGCGGGGGTCTCTGCCCCGGGCGTGGCGGCTCCGAGCTGGGTTCCGCAGGGTCCGAGGTCGGGATCCGGGGTCCTTGCGCCTGGGCTTTGTCTCGGCCTCGGGTGGCACCGGGGGCTTCGCGCCTGCTACGATATCGCGTGGGCCCGCGCGGGGGTCCCGGTCGCCCTGCCGGTAGGGGCCGGTCCCCTCTGCTCCCCGGCTCCCCGCGTCTGCCGCCGAGGGGGCTGCATGGACCCGGGCGCTGGCTTCTGAGCCGAGATGGCGTCACTGCACTCCGGCGTGGGCGACCCAGTGAAACTCCGTCTCGAAAAAAAAAACCTGGTCAAGTGTTTTACCCAGCCTAGGTACGTGTGGTAGAGCCGAATGAAAGCTTAGAAAAGGACGACTTGAGAACTAGCCCAGCAGAGGAATCAGGCGGGATGTGTTGTTACTAAGTGAAATTTGCACCTGTTTTCTCCCAGGCCTCCTTGAGTTGTGTACAACAGAGAGCTCAGGTGTTGGGGGCAGTTGACCGGTTGAAGAATGCATTGCTATTATGGGAGAAACATTGGCCTTTGAAAAAGCAGAACTGGATCCACGTTCTTGCCTGGTAACTGTAACTATCATCTAGTTTGTAAAGGGGAACGCAGTTCACTGAAAAATTCTTATGACAGTGGGGAAAGGATTGGGGTGTCTGCATTGGTTTGTGTAATATAGGTCATATGAAAGAGCATTTAGGCTGGAGGGAGGCTTTTCATCTCTATAACTTTACTTTCACAGGACAATTCCATCATGATTTGAAGATTTTTGAGTGAAAACTACATTGTTCTGCTATGTGTTTCGGGGCAAATTTATACATACAATTTGCTTAAATATTTCAGATGATACAAGAATATATGTGTGGGGTAAAAAGCTGAAATTTGCATTTCCCCTTCTCTAGAAGTAACCATTGTGAATAGTTAAGTCTGTTTTCCAGCTATTTTGTATACTATAAATACACTGTGAACATTTGAGTGTATGTATACATGTATGTTACACACAGTTTTAGAGATGGAATATTGCTGTGTTGCCCATGCTAGTCTCAAACTCCTGGGCTCAAGTGACCCTCTCACCTCAGCCTCCCAAAGTTTTGGAATAACAGGCGTGAGCCACCGCGCCTGGCCTGCATGAGTATATTTAGTAATTGCTAAGTTACTCTGTTCAGTACGTGTCTATTGAACGCCCCCATGTGCCAAGCATTATTCTGAATACCCTATACGCACCAATTGACTTAACTTTTAGAGCAACTCTCTTATTGTGGTCCTTTTACAGTGAGGAAACTGAACCACAGCGAGCCTGGGGACGTCGTCTAACATCACACAGCCAGTGCTGTTGGAATTGAGGTTTGAACCCAGACAGCTGGCTTCAGATCTCTTAGCTGTTATCATAGATGGCACACCCAAACCTTAGGGCCCTCCCAAGCCTTGCCTGAGCTCTGCGAGAGCCGTGTATGTGAGGTTTCTTTCCTCTTTCAGAGCACAAGTCTTGGAATTGTCCCAGACCCTGGTAGGACCTCTTGAGGACCAAAAACAGGGATTCTTCAAGCCTGCCCCAAGGGCCAGATCTCTGATTTAGCTACTTGGAAGGTAGATGTAGAAGAGAGTAATTTTACCAGAACAAAAAGTCAGGATGGCTGGGCTGACTCGGCCAGACGCAGTGGCTCATGCCTGTAATCCCAGCACTTTGGGAGGCCGAGACAGGTGGATCACCTGAGGTCGGGAGTTCGAGAGCAGCCTGGCCAACAAGTTGAAACTACGTCTCTACTGAAAATATGAAAATTAGCTGGGCGTTTTGGCGGGTGCCTGTAATCCCAGGTACTTGGGAGGCTGAGGCAAGAGAATTGCTTGAACCCGGGATGCAGATGTGGCAGTGAGCTAAGATTATGCCACTGCACTACAGCTTGGGTGACAGAGCGAGACTTCGTCTCAAAAAAACAGAAGGAAAGGGAAGGGGAATGGCTGGGCTGACTCATAGGGAAGAGGCCCTACAGCAGCCGTAGGACCTTGGCCACTTGGGTTGAAAAGAAGGAAGGAAGAGCTTCACCCATGGCGGTGACCTGGACTGCAGAAACCACACTAAACAGTCCACATCCTGGAACCTAGCCACCCCATTTGCTTCTCTTCTCCTTGGGTAGAGGGTTTGGGCACTTTCTACCCTGGAGGCTGAGCAGCGCAGCTTCTAACCAGGGTAGGCGTTTGTCTGTCCCTGGGAATACAGACAGCGTTCTCATAAGCAGCCCAAATCCTCCTGAACAGCTTTTTGTAGGGTGGGGCAGGGCGGGGCCGAGGGTCATTTTGACTCATAGGTGCCTTTTCCACTTTCACTGTTGATGACTGTGTTACAGATGAAAGTTTTGTTTTTGATACTGAAGAGGGCTTAAGAGAGTGAGCTATTATGGCACATCTAAGTCTACTAAAATAGAACCACAGGGTAGTGTAGGAAAATCTCTTCTAAATTATGGATCACATATGGTGAACGTTAGAAGCCATGTGTACCTAAGTTGAAAAATCAAACCATGTCTTGTATTTGGGTGACCCCGGTAAGTCTGGATGCCACTGCGCCTTGTGTGAACACAGGATGCTGAGGTGTAGGGATCAACAGGCTTTTTCTGGACATCTTGCGCTTCTCCCTTGGGGTAAAGTGGGGCGGCAGTAGCAGCGCACAGCTGTAGGGCCCCTAATATTTGCCAGCTGGTTTACATGTGGGATTCCATTTAATGCAATCTTGGAGGTAAAATTATGTTATTGAAGATGAAGATAGAGGCTTAGAGAAGTTAAGAAAATTGTTCAAGGTCACATCATTTGTTTTGTTTCGTTTTGTTTTTGAGACAGTTTTGCTCTTCTTGCCCAGGCTGGAGTGCAATGGTGTGATCTCGGCTCACCACAAACTCTGCTTCCCAGGTTCAAGTGATTCTCCTGCCTCAGCCTCCCGAGTAGCTGGGATGACAGGCATGCGCCACCACGCCGGGCTGATTTTGTATTTTTAGTAGGGATGGGGTTTTTCTGTGTTGGTTACGCTGGCCTTGAACTCCCAACTTTGGGTGATCCACCCAACTCAGCCTCCCCAAGTGCTGGGATTACAGATGCGAGCCACCAGCCTGGCCAAGACCATGTAATTTCTTAAGTTGAAAGATGAAGTACTGGATGAACTCAGAAGTTTGACTTCAAGGCCCTTGATCTTTCCATAACACGTGGTTCCTTCCCTGGTTGGTCGGAGTGACTGAAGAACTCAAGGAAGCTGTGTTTTGTGGAAAGAGGACCTGAGGGGTGTATGGTCTTTCCAGGCTTGGAATCTGCCATGCTGGGCTTCTGAATTGTGTAGCTTGACCATATAGAGAAGCCCCTCATTTAAGACTTATTCTTTGAGGAAAATGAAGGAAGGCCACCCACATGAGACAGGCAGAGGCGACTTTCTCAGAGCTGCTGTGGCAAGAGAGTCGGCACCGTCACTTGCGTGTGGCAGGGACTGACATGCAAGTGAGTGGCGGATGAGGAGTGGGGAAGCTTCAGGATGGAAAGAACGGCTCCCAGTGGAGGCTGTTGTGGGGGCTGGAGGCGGCTGTGCAGAAGTGGGGTGTCCTATGTGATTGGTTAGGGGCATATTTGGCTTTCTCTGAATGATCCTAACTGGAAACATGGGCCAAAATTAGGGTGGCTGTCAGTTTTGAGTCAAGTCCTGGTCACCTGGGACAGAGTTGTGGTTTAGTCTCTGGGTTGTGGAGAGAGAGCAGTCTGGCTTCCTGTCTGATGTGCTAGCCTGGCTGGCCTCCTGGCTGTTGACTGTAGATAGGGGATTGGTTTCCTGGGTGGGCAGCTACAGGTTGTGATCTGAGTTCTGTCTTTCTACATATGATCAGGCAAGACCTGTTTGTATATTCAGTCCCTCATTTTTCTTGTCAGTAAAAATATCAAGTGACAAATTGGATACATTGGGAAGATTTTAGATGTCTGTGTCCCCTGGAGGAAGTTTTCACATTCACATTGAATCAGAATGAATATAAACAATGGGGCCATTTATCTTGAAGATTTAAAAGAGGAAATCTTCAACAATACTACCTCGGCGCCATTGCCTCTCTGTCCATCGTTAGGGAATGTGTTTTTATGCACCGCCGGCTCATCGTCCACCAGTTTGTGGTTGATCCAGTTCTCTATACGTCTTACCTTGTGTGTATCTCATTGTTTGCTAGTGTTAGCTTTCCCCTTCGTCAGTGTAGTTTATTTGTGTAGCCTCTGTTGGTAGGAAGTTATTTGTGGAATTTGTGAATGGAAGGGACCTTGGAGGTCTGCTAAGTCAACCAAGTGATTTTAGAGATAAACAGAAATACAGGGAAATTTTCCAGTTAAAATACAGAAAAATACAGGGAAATACAGGGAAAACCAGGAATAGAAAGCAGTGTTCTTTGTGCCACAATGTCATTGGAAGACAGCTCAATGTGGGCCTAAAATGCAGAGTAACTAACTTTCATTTATCTCTGCTTCTGACTCTTGCTATCAGACATTTTAAATTGACCTAAATGTGTTAGCAGAAATATGAAAAGTCCTGACTTGTTTACATATAAAGTACTTTGTCGCCTACTCATTTGGTTGTTTTTTTCAACAGGATTGAAAAGACATTGTTATAAACTGAATGTTTATGTCTCCCCCAGATTCTTGTACTGGAGCTCTAACTGCCTGTGTGATGGTATTAGGGGGTAGGACCTTTGGGAGGTGATTAGGGTTAGATGAGGTCATGAGCGTGGGCCCTGGTCTGACAGGATTGGTGCCCTTAGAAGAAGAGAAACCAGGCCGGGTGTGGTGGCTCACACCTGTAATCTCAGCACTTTGGGAGTCCGAGGTGGGCAGATCACGAGGTCAGGAGATTGAGACCATCCTGAAATCCTGTTTCTACTAAAAATACAAAAATTAGTTGGGTGTGGTGGCACGTGCCTGTAATCCCAGCTACTCGGGGGGCTGAGGCAGGAGAGTTGCTTGAACCAGGGAGTCGGAGGTTGCAGTGAGCTGAGATTGTGCCACTGCACTCCAGCCTGGTGACAGAGTGAGACACTTTCTCAAAAATAAAAAGAGAAAGCAGAGAGCTCTCACTGCCCTGGTGTGAGGAAACAAGAAGAAAGATGGCTGTCTGCAAGCCAGGAAGAGGTCCCTGTCCTGGAACTGAGTTGGCCGACACTTTGATCTTGGACTTCCAGCCTCCCGAGCTGTGAGAAATAAACTAATGCTTAAACCACACAGCCTATGGTGTTTTTGATGGTATTTGCCTACGGTATTATGGCCATCTGATTTGACTGATACAGAGATGGTTCCAGAATACTGTAGCCTGTATCTGAATTGGTGATGCCATGAAAATAAATGTGGTAGTTCATTCCTTTATATAAAGATAGCACTGTGAGCCGAGGGCCTTTGCTCATGTCTTAGTTGAGTCTTGTTTTCTTATAATAGCTTCCTAATTTCTCTTTTCCCCTTCTAATTTATATTATATAGCTGGATTAAATCATATATGGTATGATTTTATACTTTATGTCTATACAAACTTGTAGTGATTTTATTTCATTTGATTTGATTTTTGAGACATGCCCTTGCTCTGTTGCTCAGGCTGGAATGCAGGCGTGCCATGACAGCTCACTGTAACCCTAAATTCCTGGGCTCAGGTGATCCTCCCGCCTCAGCCTCCTGAGTAGCTGGGACTACAGGTGTGCTATCCTGCCTAGCTAATTTTTAAATTTTTTGTAAGGACAGAGTCTTGCCGTGTTGTCCAGAGTGGTTTCAAACTCCTGGCCTCAAGCAGTCCTCTCACTCAGCCTCTCAAAGCACTGGATTACAGGCATGAGCCGCCACACCTGGCCCAGTGATTTTTCATTGTTAAGATCAAGGACGGGTTCCCTGGCTTGACATTCAAGGCTCATGATCAGGGCATGATATGCAAGTTTGAGTTTCAGTGTTTCCATTCCCGCCATCAGCCTTGCACTCCAGCTTGTTGCCTAAGCCCTGTTCTGAAGCCCAGCCTGAGAGCTGCACTTAGAATTTATACCTTCTCATCTCGTCATCGTCTTTTCCTATGTTCTTATCTCCATCTGGGCCATGTTCTTCGCCTATGTTCTTATCTCCATCTGGGCTATGGTCTTCGCCTATGTTCTTATCTCCATCTGGGACATCATCGCCACACTTCTGCCTCTTTAAATCTTCTCCATCCTTCAAGACTTGAAATAATCACTTCCTTTACAAGATCCCCGCTCTGACATCCAAGCTAGAATTAATCTTTCTTCCTTTGAACTCTGATAGTGCCTGTTTTTCATCCTTTAATTATACAGCAGTTCTGTGTGTTAGATATTATTTTCCCAGTTTTTCATAGTTACTTTGAAAATATTTGCTGTAGCCATATATTTTGAATATGTAATATGAGCGACATTCAAAACGTACTGGAGAGTGAAAGGCAGTCCTACTCCCATCACTGGCCTGTGACCACTGTTGCCAGTTTTTGTTTGTTTGTTTGTTTTTCCAAGGCAGAGTCTTGCTCTGTCACCAGGCTGGCGTGATCTCGCCTCACTGCAACCTCCGCCTCCCGGGTTCAAGCGATTCTCCTGCCTCAACCTCCTGTGTAGCTGGGACTACAGATGTGCTCCACCACGCCCAGATAATTTTTGTATTTTCAGTATAGACGAGGTTTCACCATGTTGGCCAGGATGGTTTGGATGTCTTGGCCTCGTGATCCACCTGCCTCAGCCTCTCAAAGTGCTGGGATTACACGCATGAGCCACCGTGCCCAGCCTATGTGTCTTGTTTTTAAAAACACAGATGTTGGCATAAGATAAACACGTTTCTCCACCAGTTCCCCACTGCTAAGTATTTAGGTTGTTCCCAACCGTTTGGATTAATCAATGCTGAGTTGTACATAATTCTTGCATATTTGCGTGAATATGTTCATAGGATGCATTGCTAGAAATGGAATTGTGGGATCCAGGGTTCTGCACATTTTAAATATTGATGGGTGTTGCCGGATTTCCTTCCGTTAGGGCCATACCGTTATCTCACTGTCAATGTGTAAGGGCGCCTATTTCTATTTCCTTGCCAACAGTTTCTTCTCAGCTGTTTTCTTTGACATCACACACACACAAAAATAGCCCGCTTGTTCCAAAAACATGGACATTTTACATTTCTACTTAAAGTGTGCGCACACTGACTGAAGCTCTGTGTTGCAGTGATGTGTGCTGCTAGGACTGTGGCTCTGTTTCGAATTTGCTAGCCAGGCTATGGCTTTCCAGTCAGGTATTTCTTGTTTTGTTCATGCTGTTGCTGTCCTTGGGCTGTGTGAATTTCCCTCCACTGCCCTGCCAGATTTCCTTTCCGGTGGATGGGCTTAGTGTCTCATCCGGCAGCCCTGTTTCCTAGTGACCCGGGCCGAGTATCTCATCTGGCAGCCCCGTTTCCTGGTGATCTGGGCCGAGTGTCTCATCCAGCAGCCCTGTTTCCTGGTGATCTGGGCGGAGTGTCTCATCCTGCAGCCCTGTTTCCTGGTGATCTGGGCTGAGTGCCTCCATGAGAACTTGCACCCATCTTCTCCAGTAGTACATCTTTTCACAGCAAGCAAAACATTTTCATCACTTTTCTAGTGGGAGAGGCACTAGTTCTTTTCTGGGCATCGGGAGACCCGAGTTTGTTCTGGTTCCAGCAACAGCTGGTGAGTTACCAAAGACAAGTCGCATCTGGTCCCTGGTCCTTTGCTTTATAAGTAGAATCACAGTCCGAGTGGACATCACTGCCCTGGTCTCTATGCGGTGCTGAGTGTTGTAGGGATGATGGCTAAGTGTCAGGGTGCATTTCCACCACTAGGGGATTACAGGCCAGCCAAAGACACAGGAGGAAAGCTAACAGCCCTGGGCAGGTACACAGAACCAGAGGAGTTTGAAGGGTGGTTCCAAGCTCCGTGGTGTGATTGATGTGATCACAATAAACATTTTATCTCTAAGTCTTGGGCCATTGGATCAAGAGAAGAGAGAGCCGGTGTTGAGTTGTAGTGAGAGGTGTGTGGTTCGTGTGCCTGCTGAGCCTGGCTTGGACTCAATTCCATTGAGTCCCATTCCATTTTACCTTCTGTTTCCACCTTTCTCATGCTCCTGCTTGTTTCTCCAGAAAAAAATGCAATAAATTCCTTTCAAAAACTTTACAAAAGCCATAGATGCTTATTGAAAATAGTTCAAATGATATGGAAGACAGAAAGATAGTGAGTGTTTTTCTGTTTGTTTGGATGAATGTGTCTTTGGGGTAGTCACTATTAACACTGGGTGTATTTCCTTCCAGATCTTTTCCAGTGTACCTACAAATATATATGTACACTTTGTAAAACACAAAATAGTACCTGATAAACACTGAGTCCCCCTACTCCCACTGCGCAGTCTACATGGACATCCTTTCATGGTGATACGATGAGACCTGATCGACTCCTTTTGTTCGCTGGAGTGCTAGGTACTAATAGCTACAGATAACTCACCTTCAGTGGACGTTTGCCATATGACAGGGTCTGTGCTCCAGGCAGACTACATGAAGTGGATCTTAAGGCTTTTTACAACAATGCTATGGGTGAACACAGTAATTGTTAACATTTTGCAAATGATAGGATTGCAGTAGAGAGAAGCAAAGCTGCTTGCTCAAACTCATGGCACGATTCCCAACAGAGAGAGAGAAAACTTTTAAAACAATTGTTGTTATAGTCAGGTGATTTATGATCATTTGAAGAAATAGTGCATTCAGTGAATACATTTCAGGGTCTGGTACAGTCTGGGAGCTGTTCCTGAAAATGCACTGGGCTAGAGGTAAGGGAGCGGTCCATTGGCCCTGGACCCCTAGTGCAAGGAGGGAGGTCCCGGGGAGAGGGGGTATGGAGAAGAGGTCTCTGAACAAACCTTGCAACGTCCATTTCTGCTGAGTCTGGTTCGAGGTGTGGCTCTTGACATGTACACTTTTCAGAGATACTTGGTTAAGATTTTTATCATGGCTCACCTGAGCAGCCATGGTTTCGAACTACCTGGAGATGTGGTCTGGAAGGCCAGTGCTATGGCCATCCTTCCCGCTCCTGCAGGAGGGGAGTCATCCTGGGACTAGAGGGCTTCGCCTGTAATCAGCTATCTCATAATAAGTGGATTTGATGCTGGTTTCGTTAGGTCAGGAAATTTCCCATTTGGAAGGAAAACTGATACTTGTTTTTGGGTTTTGCTGAGGAGCCACAGGGTTTAGAGCAGGGACTGGAAGTTTGTTGAGACACACGTGAGTGCACTCAAACATCTTCCATGAAACATGGAAATAAAGGCAGTGTTCCAGAGAGGTCCCTGGCTTTGGGATATAAATATTTCTGTAACAGAATGGTACTGGATGTCTGCTGTATTTTTTTCTCTGCTATTTTGGCAAGTTTTATTTGGTGTGTGTCTCCTGTACACAAGGTATGACATCAGTTTTTGCCACCAAGTATTTACAGCCATTGGTTACCTCCTATGTGGGTCACTTTTGTGCCGTGGTTTCTTTGAGGAAATTGTAGGTCTCCTACCCAAAGCACATTGCCCATTTCAAGGTGCTCCTGGTTTCTGAACACCTGTGGCAGTGCCTTCCATGTGGGTGAAGCCCGCCGAGAAAGTACCCCTCCCCAGGAGGTGGGGACTGGTGATTGCCTGAGTGAGGAGGCCGGGGATGAGCTCTGGACTAGAACTTGTGACCGGCTGCTTTTCCTTCCCCTCGTCTCCCTCCTATTTTTCCACCACCCCCACTTTTTAAAAATTTCTTATAAAAAATTAAGCAAGTATTTTGGTTTCCTT
Source organism: Chlorocebus sabaeus (assembly GCF_047675955.1). Lineage (NCBI taxonomy): Eukaryota > Metazoa > Chordata > Mammalia > Primates > Cercopithecidae > Chlorocebus > Chlorocebus sabaeus. The sequence goes on along the minus strand of NC_132913.1, from coordinate 50,781 downwards.
TATTCGCTATTCCTTTCTAATCGTATGCAGAATGAGCCTGGGAAAGTGGAAAGGAAAGTTGTACTTAGCTTCAGATGATCCTACCAGCCCCGCATTGAGGGGCTTCCATCAGGTGGCATTGTCAAGTGGCGTTCTGGAGGTTCTCCTTTCAGTCCTCAGCGTTAACCAGCAGAGGCAGGTGGCACTTATTCCTGGTTAATGTTGAGGAAGTTGAGCTCAAAGTGGCTAAGGGAACTTCCCAAAGTCACATAGGAAGTAGCAGAGTAGAACCAAACACAGATTGTCTCTGAATCAGGCAGGTCATCAGATTCCAAAATGGGCTGTTAATTTTTGGAGGTCAAAAAGCTGAACAGACAAAGCTATTTCTTTTTTCTTCGTCGTCGTCGTCTTCTTCTTCTTCTTCTTCTTCTTCTTCTTCTTCTTCTTCTTCTTCTTCTTCTTCTTTTTCTTCTTCTTCTTCTTCTTACTCCTCCTCCTCCTCCTCCTCTTCCTCCTCCTCCTCCTCCTTTTTTGAGCTAGGATTTCACTATGCAGCCTAGGCTGGTCTAGGCTCAAGCTGTCCTCCTGCCTTAGCGTTCTGAGTACTGGGCTTACAGGTTTGTGTCACCACACCCAACAGAACAGACATTTCTTTAAAGAAGACATGCAAATGGCCAAAAAATATGTGAGAAAAATTCTTAGTATCACTTATAATCAGAGAAATGCAAATCAAAACCACAGTGAGGTATCATCTCACCTGTCAGGATGAGTATTACCAAAAAGACAAAAAATCCTGGCGAGGATATGGAGACAAGGGAGCTCTTACACACTGTAGGGGGGTGTAAACTAGAGCAGCTGGCTGGGCGTGGGGCGCACGCTGACATCCCAGCACTTTGGGAGGCGGAGGCGGGCAGATCACTTGAGGTCAGGAGTTTGAAACCAGCCTGGCCAACATGGTGAAACCCCGTCTCTACTAAAAACACAAAAATTATCTGGGAGCGGTGGATCACACCTGTAATCCCAGCACTGTTGGGCGGCTGAGGTGGGTGGGTCACTTGAGGCCAGGAGTTCAAGACCAGCCTGGCCAATGTTGTGAAACCCCATCTCTACAAAAAAATACAAAAATTTGCCAGGTGCAGTGGCGGGTGCCAGTAATCCCAGCTACTCAGGAGGCTGAGGCATGAGAACCACTTGAACCTGGGAGGCAGATGCTACAGTGAGCAAGCCGAGGTTACACCACTATACTCCAGCCTGGGCAACAGTGAGACTCTGTCTCGAAGAGAAAAAAGAGAAAGAGTAAGAGTAAGCTAAGGCACCCACTATGGCAAACAGTATGGAGGTTCCTCAGAAAACTGCAAATGAAATTACAGTGTGATCCAGCAGTCCCACTACAGTGTAGATACCCAAAGAAAAGGAAATCAGTGTCAGAGGGGCATCCGCACCTCTGTTTCCTACAGCACTGTTCACCATAGCCAAGATACGGAATCAGCCTCGGTGTCCAACAGCAGATGATGGATAGAGAAAATGTGGTCTTTATACACAGTAGCATACTATTCAGCCATAACACAAGATGAAGTCCTGTTATTCTCAGCAATGTGGATGGAACTGGAAGATATTATGAAATAAGCCAGAGACAGATAGTTACACAGCACATGTTCTCTTATGTGGAAGGCAAAAAAGAGTGGATCTCATTGAAGTTGAAAGTAGACAGAGGATCCTAGAGGGTGAGAAGGGTGGGGGAAGAGGGAGATAGGGAGAAATGTGTTAAAGGATACAAAATTCTAGCTGGATAGGAATAAGTTCTAGTGTTCTATAACATAGGATGACTATAGTTAACAAGAATATATAGTTTCAGACTGGGCGCGGTGGCTCATGCCTGTAATCCTAGCACTTTGGGAGGCTGAGGTGGGTGGATCACCTGAGGTCAGGAGTTTGAGACTAGCCTGGCCAACGTGGTGAAACCCCATCTCTACTAAAAATACAAAAATTAGCTGGGCATAGTGGTGAGTGCCTGTGTAATCCCAGCTACCAGGGAGGCTGAGGCAGGAGAATAGCTTGAACCTGGGAAGCAGATGTTGCAGTGAGCTGAGATCACACCACTGCCCTGTAGCCTGGGCAACAGAGTAAGACTTTGTCTCAAAAAAAAAAATATGTGTGTGTGTGTGTGTATATATATATATTTCCAGATAACTGGAGGAAGGGCATTGAACGATGCCAACACAAAGAAATGATAAATGTTTGAGATGGTGGATATGCTAATTATGCTGATCACCTACAATACATGTATTATAACATCACCATGTGTACTACATACATATGTACAGTACACAATTATGTGTCAATTAAAAAAGAAAAAACTGAACTTAGATTGGAATGACTATGAAGTAGCTAGCTTTTTCATATTTTTTATATAGACCCTAGGCATTTATTTTAGGTAAACTACCCTTGGCTTCAGGAAATGTTTAGTATTTGAATTTTAGCCTTGCATTTTATAATACAGAGAAGTAAAACTGTAGGCTTGCTTTAGATACAGTCACAGGGATTTGCCGTGATGACCTTTTTATGTAATAAGGGGGAAATATACCTGAATTAATAGGCATACATGCTCAGTTTTCTCCCTCGTACACATTTTTAGTTGTTGTCCCGGCATTGTGATACTTATGTAAACAGTATGAGATAGGTAGGAATCAGAATTTTAAGGTAAGAATACTTAAAGTTATGTATTTTTCAAACTTCCAAACTGGATATTTTACATGTCCATTATATAACTGTAATTAAATTATCAAAAAGACAATACCTGTCTTTAATATGGGTGATGCTCTAGCTTTTCTTTTCTTTTTTTTTTTTTTTTTTTTTTTTTTTTTTTTTTTGAGACAGGGTCTCACTTTCTCCCAGGCTGGAGTGTAGTGGTGCGATCATGGCTCACTGCAGCCTCAGCCTCATAGGCTCGAGAGATCCTCCCACCTCAGCCTCCCAAGTAGCTGGGACCACAGGTGTACAACACCATGCCCAGCTAATGTTTAAAATGTTTTGCAGAGACAGGGCCTCCCTCTGTTGCTCAGGCTGGTCTGGGATTCCTGGATTCAAGTGATTCTCCTGCTTCATCCTCCCAAAGTGCTGTGATTAGAGGCATGTGTTACTGCCTGGCCCCATATAAGTGGGATGATGACTTGAGCCTAGGAGTTCCACACCAGCCTGGGTAACATGGTACAAGACCCTGTCTCTACAAAAACTAAAAAAATTAACTGGTCATGGTGGCACCTGCCTGTGGTCCCAGCTACTCCAGGAGGCTGAGGCGGGAGGATAACTTGAGCCCAGGAGTCAAGGCTGCAGTGAGCTCTGACCTTGTCATTGCATTCCAGCCTGGGTGACAGAGTGAGACCTTGTCTCTTAAAAAAACTTACTGGCTACCTGATTATTCATAGGAAAAAAACCTGAACTCTTCTCTAAACCTCATACCTAGTACAAAAATTAACTCAAAATGGATCATAGACTAAAATGTAAAATGCAAAATAAAGATGAAAAGAGGAGCTAGAGACTGGGAGAAACTATTTGCAAACCACATGTCTGATAAAGGCCTCATATCTATAATATATAAATAACTATCCAAATTCAGCAGTGAAACCGAATCATCTAGTTTGAAAATGAATAAAAGACCTGAAGAGACATTTCAGATAACATATAAGCACATGAAAAGCTGTTCAACATCATGAGCTATCAGAAAAATGCACACTAAAGGCACGTCACTATACACCTATCAGAATGCCTAAAATAAAAAGTAGTAACAAGACCAATGCTGGTGAGGACGCGGGGAAACGGGATCACTCACACTTGGCTGGTGGGAATGGAAGACGGTACAGCCATTCTGGAAAACAGCTTGACAGTTTCTTAAAAAACTCAATGTGCAATTGCCATAGGATGCAGCACTCACATTCATGGGCAGTTATCCCAGAGAAATGAAGACTTATGTTCACACAAAAGCCTATATGTATCTGTTCATAGCAGCATTATTTATAAAGGCTGGAAACTGGAAACGACCTGGAGACTGCTCAGCAGGTGAATGGTTAAACAAACTGGTGCACCCAGACCCCAGATACCACTCTGTAGTAGTTAATGACATCCTTGTTCATCAGTCTTTCAAACTAGAAACCACCATCATGTTTACTCCCCTTTTTTCCATCCTGGGTCTGAGTGGACTTCATTTTGCATTTCTTTCCAATGCATTTTCCCTCTGTCCTTTCTGGTTGCACCTCATGCCTCATTTGAACCGTTGTAAGAGCCACCAAATTGTTTCTCTGTCTCATCATGGAATCCTTTCTACACTTCATGCCCCACATTGCCATTGGAACAATCTTTCCAAAACATGAACAAACTAACTTAAAAGAAATATCCCAGGTAGCCTTCCAAATAAGTATAAGCTTTCTGTTAGAAGTTTGACTTCTTGTCTATAGGGAACCCCAGGACTGTAGAGAGACGGATTTGCTGTCTGCATTTTCAGATCAGGCAGAAATCCCTGGAGGGGCCCATGTGGAATAGTGGCACAAATACCGGTTCTAGAATCAGAAGCCCTCATATCCTGGTTCTAACACTAGCTGGATGTTCTTGGGAAAGTTTTGATTTCATAACCTCAGAAACTCCATTTCTTAAGAAATGGAGATGGGAAAACATACTCAAGGGATCACACAAGGCTGCTGGGAGGAGCAGATGAGGGCCATGGTGAACATGCTGTGTAATCCGTGAAGTACGTCGTATGTGTGAGAAGTGGAACTGTGTGGATAGCGGTTCTGGAATCATTGTATGAAAACGATGGAAAGCACATTCGTAGTTCTGCCTGATGATACCACTGGGCACCTGTGTTGTACGTGACTGCAACATGGGTGAGGCCCGGGTCAGTACAGCTCACAGTTTGGTTTTCATGCAGTTAGAAAGGCCCGAGAGGACCCTTCCCCCCTCCAGCTGTAGGAAGGAGGCGGCTGTCTCCTGCCTCTATTTGGTGGGATTGTCTGTGGCTCCTTGGGGACAGGAATGCAGGGAGTCGGGGAAGAAAGCCGGCCTGACTGCTCGCTAGTCACCCTTCCCCCAGGAAGGAGTGGAGGGGTCATTTCGTGGTAACTTGCCAAGTCTTTCTTAACCCATCTGCTCTTTGAAATGACCAGCATGACAAGTAAAAGACCCGTTAGAGACAGATGGGCTGTGTGTCCCGTGCGTTTATGGCTTTGTGGCCTCAGAGCTGCCAGAACTCGATAGCTTTCTGGGGAACGGTGGGTCAGCCAAGGGGCTGAAAATAGAGGAAGAAAATTCACCCTCACTGCTCTGGTCTGGGAGTGATGACTGAGGAGAGCGGCATGGAGGGCCCAGCCGTGGGGTCCCTCTCAAGCACACCCTCACCGCAGTGGGAATGCGGGTCTCAACCTCCCTAGGCCTCCGTGATTTTCGTCTGTCACATACTCACCTCCAGCAGGGACGTCTATGGTGATGAGATGAGGGAGCATCATAGCACATGTGGCGCTTAGTAGGCTTGTGGTGAGTGGACGCTGGCGTCAGTGGAACAGGAGACTGGGCGCTGCATGTGGACGCACTCACGTGCTGGTGGCATGAGTGGACAGAGGGGAGAGGGACGCTCTGCCGTTCTCCTTTTGGTCTGTCACTCCCGCTGTTGTGAACAGAATCCGTGAGTGTATTCTGTTGCCCCAGTCTACTTGGTAGGCTGATTGTTCAATTTTTTGCTTCCACTTTTGATTTCTTAAGAATGGGAAAAGGAATACTTCAGTTACTTTTCTGGTTGATGGCATACTTTCCTTGATATCACCTTAATGCTTTTTAATTTCTATGTATTTTGGATGCTGGAGCTTGCCTGACATCTGTGTTTTTAGGCCTCACCCTCGAGCATAACTGTTGGCCACACCAGGACCAGAGAGAAGTGACCAGACCGATTGGTAGCAGGGCTAGGACTGGAATTCTCCAGCCTTTTGGCGCCCAGCAGGCTCTGTTTTCTGTATTGCACTGCTCTTCCCTGTTTCGACCCCTGTTAGGACAGTGGATGTGAAATGTAGCTGGACGCTTTTGGGGGTGTGCTAGGAGTGTGGCAGATGCCTCAAACTGGCAGGCAGATGCCTCAAACTGTCATTTTCCCCTGATTCTGAATTCTCATGGCTCAGAGTCAGTCTCTAGGCTACGGACCGGGAAGACGCAGGAAGTTGTTTTGTATGACAAACTATGCCAGGGCATTTTTTTCACCCGGCAATTTATTTGGTTTGGACTGGAATAAATCTCTGATATTGTTTTCTTTGACAATATTATTAGGGAGTGGAGCCTGACTTGTTAACCTAGTCTGATTCATAGTGCTTAGAATCTCAGTGAGTGTGTGTTGAACGGAGCGGAAGTGTGAGAGCATCTTGGACAGTGGTTTGCAAACCTAGCTGCATCTGGGGGGCTGTGAAAAACACATGCGTGCTTACTCCAGACCAGTTGAAATAGAATCTGCAGGAATGGAGCCTGGGCAGCTATAGTGCTGTTAAAAACCCCCAGGTGGTTCTGATATACCCTAAAGGTTGAGTAAAGGTTGAGATCCACTGATCCACAGTGAATTGGAGTCCTGGATCATAGACATGCCTTACGCTTTCACCAGCTTAGAATGGTTCTTGTGCTTTAGAACTGTGAAAAAGTGTTATGCAAACAAGTGTGGAAATAGCCTAAATGCCACATCCTGTTACTACCTGTCATGAAGTACATTGACCAGTTATTCACTCTATTCTGATCTCTACCCATTCCACCTTTTCTTCATGGAACAATAATTTGACAGTTGGTTATGCAGAACCAGAGTAAGTCTAGTTTGATTGGCGGGAAACGATTTTGGGTATGAAGTACTCTTTAGGCATTGATTGAACTCTTGTTTGTACCACCGCTGTGCTGGACAGTTTATAAATATTACTTCTTTAAACAAGGCCTATGGAGTCAGGCTGCCTGGGTTTTGCTAAGTAGTTGTGTCATTTGGGGCAAGTTTTTAAGCTTATATAAACCTGACTTTCATCTATGAAATGGGATGACAAGGGGTCATTATCATCTCACAGGATCGTGTAAATGTGTGTGTAAAGTGCTTAGTTTCGTGCCTAACACATAATAACTAGTTAATAAAGTTATTACACCATCGTCATCATATTTAAATGTAAATATTAAGAGCTAATAAATGTGTAAAAGGTACTATACGTTTACCCATTGACTACTTTAGTTTTAAGTGGTTGGGTTAATTTATCCCTTAAATATTGGCCTCTTGAATACCTTGAATTTCAATTGAACGTAGCCAGAGGATTTCATAATTGGACCATTGCCTCTGGAAGTTGGAGCTTTGTTTGTTCGTTTGCTTTCACTTCCTACACTAAACATGTGGCTGTGCACACCTTTATGGTGACTTCTGGTACTGGGGAATCAAAGCTTCATTCGCTTCTTTGGAGGAGATGATCTTATGCTATATGAAGCACTCAGACTTTGTTAACTGTGTACCATCCAGACAAGACCAGGTGCTTCCCATGGCAGCCTGTCCTTTTCTTAGCTCTCTCATCCTTCTATTCCTCTTTATACTAGAACTTGTCTTTGAACAAGGAATGTTGTTTTGTAACTGCTAGGTCCCCAGCAATTAGTAATGCCTAGCACATACTAGGTGCCTTCTGAATGTTAATAGGTGATAATCTAGCAGAACACAAGATAAATCCGCAGATTGAGATTTAAGCTGTGTGGTATGAACGCTGCATTGGCAAACTTATTAAATCAATTTTGTTAATACAAGTTTAACATATTTTAGTAACTGACTTAATTCAGGAATCATTTACTGAGTGTCTTCTAGGCCAGACACTGGGGACAGAAAGGTAATAATATATGATCCCTGCCTCATGCACAGGAAGTCTAGTGCGATGGACAGACACGTGCCAATGGCTGCCATGGAATATGGTGAGCATTAAGATAAAGGGGCACCCTGTGTGCCCTTGGAGCACAGAGCAGGGTTTGTGTTCTGGGAACATCGGCTCCATGTGAAAACACAATTTAAATTTTCTTTTTTCTTTTTCTTTTTTTTTTTTTTTGAGACAGAGTCTTGCTCTGTGGTCCAGGCTGGAGTACAGTGGTGTGATCTCGGCTCACTGCAACGTGCTTCCCCCAGGTTCAAGCGATTCTCGTGCCTCAGCCTCCCGAGTAGCTGGGATAACAGGTGTGCGCCACCACGCCTGGCTAATTTTTGCATTTATAGCAGAAATGGAGTTTCACCATGCTGGCCGGGCTGGTCTTGGACTCCTGACATCAGGTGATCCTCCCACCTTGGCCTTCCAAAGTTCTGGAATTATAGGCATGTATGTATTCATCCTTTTAAATATCTGCGGGTAGCACTTAACTTTAAATGGGTACTAATTAAACTATTGAATGACTTTAGTATGGATTGAATGACTTTGCTTGGGCCTCGTTTTTAATTTCCTTCATTAGAGGAAAAAAAAAAAAATGCACGTTGAATATCCCTCATCCAAACTGCTTGGAACCAGAAGTGTCTCAGATTTCTTTACATTTTTGGATTTTTGAATATTTGTATTATACTTGCTGGTTGAGCATCCTGAATTCAAAAATTCAGAGTCTGAGCTGTTCCAATGAACGTTTCGTTGAGCGTCACGTCAGCACTCAAAAGTTGTGGATTTCAGAGTTTCTGGTTAGGGAGACACATCCTGTATGGGTGCTGGAATGTCGCAGGAGTTCTGGACCAGAGGTTGGGTGACTAGGGTTTGGTTTTTGCTTTGTTACTAAACAGGCTGTTTTCTTCCATAAGCTCAGCTTTAAATCCCCCGGTTGTCAAAGAAAGGAATGGGCCATCTGATGTTTAAGGCCTCTGTTAGTTCTGACTTGGAGACACCTGACTTCAGTTCATCTTCCTTAGGAGGGGACAAAGAATATGGGAATTTTGAAATTGTTAGTCAACATCTACAGGGTCGTTGCAGCCTGGTTTTGGGTAAAGGTCATCTTTAGTGAGCCCAGGGAGAAACAGTGGTTTAGCTGTCAGCTGAGAGGGATAAGTGGTCCTATTAATTTTCCTCTGTGTTAGTGAAAGCATTGTTAAGGGTCACAGCGTTAGTGGAGCTGGCTGGAAAGAGGAGGGGAACTCACTGTTACAGGTTATATTGAATGTCTTTTCAGTCACTAAATGCTTTTTATGATATGTTTTTCAGGATTTCAGTGTTGTATGATTTCTCTGTGTTAAGCACAGGAAATTTAACATCAGCAAAAAAGAATGCTCTTTCTTTTTTTTTTTCTTTGAGATGGACTTTCGCTCTTGTCGCCCAGGCTGGAGTGCAGTGGCGTGATCTCAGCTCACTGCAACCTCGACCTCCTGAGTTCAAGGGATTTTCCTGCCTCAGCCTCCTGAGTAGCTGGAATTACAGGTGCCCGCCAGCATGCCCGGCTAATTTTTGTATTTTTAGTACAGATGGGACTTTGCCATATTGGCCAGGCTGTTCTTGAACTTCTGACCTCAGGTGATCTTCCTGCCTCGGCTTCCCAAATTGCTGGGATTACAGGCATGCGCCGCCATGCCTGGCCTTGAATGTTCTTTCTATGGGAATCTACGAAAGCCAACTTTTGAGTCTAGTGGCAGAAAACCTCTTCTTCATTGTTTAGCTGTGCTGTCAGCTTGGAGGGCTTCAAGTCCAGCTGAAAAAGCTGTAGTATTTTAGGTCAGTTGGCTGTCTTGGAGAACTTCATGAGCACTGGGCTGGAGTGATACTGTCAGAGTTCATGAGCTGTTTGAGACTCTCAAAGCCTAGATACTGGGGTTGCCCAAATACGTCAGCTGGACTCACTGTTTCTCTCGGGAGTCGGGGGATGGAAAATGCTGTGGTCTTAACTCTTCTCTTAATTTTGCAGTACTGTTATTAATGGTAGGAATGATTTCATACGTTTGCATTTCGCTTTGTAATTCACAGAGAATTTTAAAATCCATTATCTGATTTTATTCCCTCAGCAGTTCTGTGAAAAAGGTAGAGCACTTTCATATCTTCTGTTTTCCCATGATTCTCTTGTGGCTCACAGAAGCTAAGAGCCTTCACCAAGGTCATAGGGTGAATGAGTCGCAGAGCTGCGAGTAGAGGCTCAGGCTTCTAGTGACCCTGTTTCTTCCTTGATAGCTCGCTCTGGTGGCGCTATGTTCAGGTAACTGCGCATGCTCGGTTTGGTCTTTTGTAAATCCCTGCCCCATTTCGGGGGAGGTTCTTGGGAGGCTTCTATTCGTTTTGGAGCATTTAAGTATCTTGTCCTCTCTCCCTCTTCCCAGATGCATGGGCAGTTCTGCAGGCCCCCAGGCTGGCCCTTGTGCGTGGGGGCGTCTCCTGCCTCCACGTTGCTTGCATGCCCCCTTCTGAAGGTGCTCTTCCCCGCATGGAACCCCCTCGTGCTGCCTCCACACTGCAGGCTGTTCGGTAAATGTTCCTAAGTCAGCATCGTTGTTTTCTAGAAATGGGACGGGGTATGGATGCCAAGTTCTTTTCTGTGTGAAGTCTTCGATTGTATCATCTTGCCTTCCCTGTGTGTGCTCCTTGAGGTTGTCGCTGTGTTGTGGTCATCTGTGTTCCCTAGGGTGCCTCCCTTGGAGTCCTGGCGGTATTAGACATGTAGTCAGTGTTCACAGCCTAAATGAAAGAAAGGCCAACAGAGTCATTAAATCTGGAAAATGACAAGTGAGGGAAAGGAATTTTTATTGGAGGCATGTGAAAAAGAAATCTTTTTAGCAAAGTTGACCTGTTTCTCAACTGAAGTTGAATTTCAGCTCAGAAAAGCAGCTGTGTGCCCAGATGGCTTTGGGATTTCAGTTTGTGACAGATGAATTGAATTTGTTGTTGTATGACTGTGTTATCCTTTTGTGGTTTTATTAGGCCTTTCTCCCAAACGGAATCGATTTTTCTATAAAACTCACACTTCCTTTTTGAGAAGTGTAACACCAATTGTATGGGATGGTCTCCCAAAAGATTACCAGCCAGGAACCGAACACACTGCCTGAGACTCACGGCCCCTGGTTTCTGCCTGTGCAGCTGCAGGGCAGAGAGGCACGCTCGAGCTGAAATCAAGACGCATGTCTGCATCTTCTCTTTCTTGACTGCTGTTTCGTCTCTGAGCTGGCCTGCTTTCAACGTCTAGGAGCTTGGTGGGTGTAGACACATTACGGTATGGAGGAGGGATACGGCGTTGCCACAGCCAGGAGACTCGCTGAAGTCTCTGTTCTCTTCCTGCTCACTGCTCTGACTTTGTATAAGTCACATGTGTAGGGCTGTGCACAGTGGCTTACACCTGGAATCCCAGCACTTTGGGAGGCCAACCTGGGAGGATCTCTTGAGCCCAGAGTTTGGAACCAGTCTGGGCAACATGGTGAAAGCCCATCCCTACAAAAAATAAAAATTAAAAAATTAGCCAGGTGTATTGGCTTATGCCTGTAATCCCAGCTACTGGAGAGGCTGAGGTGCGAGAATCACTTGAGCCCGGGAAGTCGAGGCTGCAGTGAACCATCATCACGCCACTGCACTCCAGCCTGGTCAGAGCAAGACCTTGTCTCAAAACAGACAAAAACAAACAAACAAAAACCCATGTGTAATAGTGGCAGTAGTTAACTTTTGAAAGTTTGAAGAAAAGTTTCTAAATCACCCGTGACCATGGACAATTTACTTAGCCTTTCTATGCCTCAGTTTCCTCATCTATGAAAAATGAGAGAATATGGTACTGATCTTACAGGATCATTAAACCATTGCCCAGATTGCTTATAGAGCTAGAGCTTTTTCCTTGAAGTACATGAGTATGGTTGTCAGACATCTGAAACCCGAAGCCATCTTACAACATCATTTGGATGCTACCCCCTCTTCGCCCTCTTTTTCCATTTGTAAGGGACAAGGATCCAGGAAGGAAAGAATCAGCTTACAAAGGCTTTTGTTACAATTAATCGTTCATGTTCTTTCTTTCGGTATCTTATTCTCTGTTTACATATTTTTTTTTATTACATTTTTTGAGACAGAGTCTTGCTCTGTCACCCAGGCTGGAGTGCAGTGGCACGATCTCGGTTCACTCCAACCTCTGCCTCCCAGGTTCAAGTGATTCTTGTGCCTCAGCTTCCTGAGTAACTGAGATTACAGGTGTGTGCCACCACGTCCAGCTAATTTTTATGTTTTTAGTGGAGACAAGGTTTCGTCATGTTGGTCAGGCTGATCTTGAACTCCTGAACTCAGGTGATCTGCCTGCCTCAGTCTCCCAAAGAACTGAGAGTACAGATGTGAGCCACCGCCCCCGGCCGCTGTTTTCATTTTGTAACACTAGCGTCACTCCAGTGTAGGGTGGCTAGGGGTATTCTTCTTTCCTGTTTCCTGGTGTATTTTCCTCTACAGTATTGATCACTCTTTAACATACTTTTTGGTTGTCTGTCGCTACCTACAAAAATATATGTTCGCTGTTATATCACCAGTGTCTGGCACATAGATAGTCAATATTTGTTGAATGAATGAATGAATGAATGAATGGGCTGAAAGAACCTTATTCTTCTTTCTTCTGTCAGTTCACACCAAATGCTTTTGGAAAATGCTATATGAACAGGGATCATAAGCAGCAGAGGTTACACACATGGCTGTGGGATAGCCCATCATCCTCAGATAATTGTCTGGAAGGAGGTGGAGTACTTGAGTAGAAATGATACAAGATAACTTCTTCAGGAAATCAGCCAAGTGTCACAGCTTTTCACACAGGCGTGTGATGTTTGCGTATGTGTGTATGAAGAGCTGTCATGGCCTAGAATCACGGGCCTTTAGATCCCTTGTACAGATAGAAAAGTAAAGTCGGAGGCCCAGGAATGCTGTAGGCCACCAAGGTAGAGTCCCTGTCTGTCCTTCTCAGTGTCCGGTCACTTCTCACTGCACTCCCCTCTTTACTCCTAAAGCCACTTTCCCTGACTCTGAATGTGTAACCACGAGGGAGAAAATGTACTCCAGGCTCACAATTTGTGGAGAAAAAGCCCAGCACCTAAAAATAATGTTCACAAAGTTTGTACCTAGAAAACGTGGCCATTTCTATCATGTCTTTGAATTTCCCTGTTTCTCATACATTTTATAAACAAGACAGTAGAAGGAGATTCGTGAACAGCAACTTTAGAACAAGGGGGAAAAAATCAAACCTAGAGCATTCCAGTTTCTGTTTTCTTCTCAGTTTAGGGCTGAGGCACTTGAGCTTCCTGTCTAAGGGACTACTCAAATCTGATTAGAAGCCATTGTGGGCTGGTAATTATCCATAATTTTAGGAAGACAGATGTAGCACCAACTCTGTTCTCTAATAGCAGGCTTATTAATTTTAAATTTGCATGGCAGGAGAATCAGATGGCGAGGTGAGATAAGCATTCAGATGCTTGGTCAATGATAGCTGTTTACTTCCACGTGTCACATGGGGATTTGGGACCCGGGAAGTCCACTGAGAACTGATGATTGTCTGTCCCCTAACCAGCTGGGTTCTTTTTCATCCTGAGCTCAGAAAGATTGCTCCTACTGCAGCCAGGGAAGACAGGTTGTTGACTGGTTAGAAATCATGGTAGGTTATTTTCTCCACTCGCAGTTCGCAGTTGGAAAGCAGAGCTATCAAAAAGTTGTCTCTGTTGTATTTCAAATCTGGGTGTTTAAAAAATTATGTAAGCAATTTAATCATTTCTTTAACAGTAGTTGTGTGTGTTCTTGATGCGAATGAGAGGTGCATTCCCTTGTAAAATCCCTGGGACTTAATAGGAAGATGTGAGCCTTAGAACAGAAGTTGGTTTTCTAGATGATCACGTAGATATGATGCTGAGCACTAGACAAAGATGTTGATTGAAGCGATTTAAAAAAATTTTGTCTGAGTTCAGATTTTACACCAATATTTAGAAAATCAGCAAAAGAACTTGGAGGAATGTTCTCAGGCATCCAGTTCAGCCCCCTGCGCACATTGTCATAAAATCCGAGTGTGTGTACAGGGAGACGCATTCCTTTCTGTTCTCATCACTGGCCCTTCCCTGGCTCTGCACCTGCCTGTCATGCGCGTCCCTGTGAAGAGACCACCAAACAGGCTTTGTTTGAGCAATAAAACTTTTTAATCACCTGGGTGCAGGCGGGCTGAGTCTGAAAAAGAGAGTCAGCGAAGGGAGATAAGGGTGGGGGCGTTTTATAGGATTTGGGTAGGTAAAGGAAAATTACAGTCAAAGGGGGGGTTGTTCTCTGGTGGGCAGGAGTGGGGGTCACAAGGTGCTCAGTGTGGGAGCTTTTTGAGCCAGGAAAAGGAATTTCACAAGATAATATAATCGCTTAAGGCAAGGACCGGTCATTTCCACTTCTTTTGTGGTAGAATGTCATCAGTTAAGGTGGGACAGGGCATTTGCACTTCTTTTATGATTCTTCAGTTACTTCAGGTCATCTGGGCATATAAGTGCAAGTCACAGGGGATGCGATTCCTTGGCTTGGGCTCAGAAGCATGACATTGCCCTCTTCCCTACCTTTTCCCTCCTGTGCGGTTCTCTCACAAAGTGAATGGCCTCAGCCACAGCTTCTCTGCAGCTGCATCAGACTGTGGCGACAGGAGTGGTGGCTCCTGCAGGGCCTGCTGTCCCCACTGAGCCCAGTCTTGCTTGCCGCTGGAACCTGGTCACCATTTTGCACCGAAAGTATGTAATTCTATGGAATGAAAGCCAACATGCTGGGAATGGAGGTGTCTTTATCACGGTGCTCTGCATATTTTAATCTTGGGTGGAAAGTATGGAAAAGTATGTGATACCTGTGGTTTGATGTCAGAAGGACGTTGTGAACTTGACGTGGACTGAGGATGTTCAGGTGCAGCAGGCACCCTGGCTTCATTAAATGAGACTTCCCCATCTCCCTGTCAGGCATGCACAGGTGTATGGCCACATCTTATGTGTTATCCTTATCTAGAGTGCGCCTTGTCGTCACGTTTAAAGTTACATGATGATATTCTGCCTCATAGAGTAGGTCCCAAACCGCATTCAACACAGAAATGCACTCTTGCTTTTATACATAGAAAGTGCTTTCATATACCAAGTGGGAGAGCAGTCCTAAAATCTGGGCTGGAATCACAGAAGGAAGACTTGGGGAAGCAATAGATTCCCTAATCCAAAGCTGGTTTTTCATGAACCTAGAAACAGGACCAAGAGAAGTGAATTTGCCTAAGGCCCTGACAGTGTCTCACGGTAGCATTTGAACCTAGCAGTTTCTTGACCTATTTCTTTAAATGATTAGTCATGCTTCCTCTGATTCCTATATAAACGTATTCCTCATTCATTCTTTTGTTTCAGTGAATTATTGCGGTGCTACCACGTAGCAGTATTTGAGTCAAAATGTGGCAGTGTTTATCCCTTTCCAAGGTTTTTAGTTGTACAGTTTGTCAAAGTTGTGCTAACAGTTTCTTGTTGGTTGCAAGGTGTCCTTTCAGAAGCCAATTGTGTGGTGTATTTATATTGATTGTTGGAGGTAGTTTGGTTAGAACCTACTTTGAGTGGCTGGCGTGGGCCTGGGGGACAATAACAGCTGCCTGCTTCATGGGCAGAGATGAAGTAATTGCTTCCTGGGAAGTACCATCCTCCTGGCCACACTCTCCAGCCCATTTCCTTTGTGGTGGTTTCCTTGCATCTGCATGGTTCTGGCTTCATGTGAGTCTCTTTTATTTTAGCATATGACTTCAGGCTGTGGGGAAGAATGGCCATTTTAGCACAGAGATGCACACAAAGGAACAACTGGCTAAATGTGAGTGAAGACATTCTTGGGGGGGGATTCATTTCTTTTATTCTGTAACAGGCAATCTGGGAAACATTCTGGACATGTGGCCTGTGGCCTGCACTGTCACAGCTCCTCCCTGCAGGATCGCAGATGTTTGGAGATTGTAGTGATAACTGTTATCATTGAGAATGCCATTCTCACAGGCTCTAATAAGTCAGGATTTATTCAGTGTGAATTTGTTAAAGACAACTGTATTTCTAGCCAAATCCATGGGAGATGTTTCTCCTGGCAGTGTTGCTGGGGGTATTCCCGTGGCTTAGTCTTAGGGGAGCACACGCCTTTGAATACTGCTGAAGCTGTGAGTACCCAAAGCGCACCGGAGTACTTTTGCCATACGGGGTGTTAGTCACTGATACACGTCTCAGTCAGACCTGATGGATTCTTGACCCCTTCCTTTCTTAATTTTTTAATTTTTATTTTTTATTTTTGTTTTTTAAGAGCACAACCCCTCAGGTGGCCACCATGAATCTCTGGTGTTTTCAGTTGGCTGCAGCCTATTTGCTATCTCTGGTTCAAACATATTCGAAGTCTGATGATGCTTCCCTCTGTTGTTCTTCTGCTGTGTGACCTCCACGCATGCAGGGTTCAAGACTGTCAGAGCTGGGAGCCACCTTCACAACTCCCAGGGTTTCCAGAACCTCCTTTATCTAGCCCTGGGGATGGAAGAGATGTCATCAGAGACGGAGGCTTATTAGGTTTACATGCCATTGATAACGAATGAGGAGGTTTTCTTTTATATAAGGGGAGCTTCTTATAATGTGCTTTAGTAGGGTAAAGAAGCTTTTGAGGTTTGCTTTCTCTGGAAAGATAATTTGTGATCCTGCTGTTGCTTTCAACAAAAATATCATTTGCATACCAGTGCATGTTGTATTACTGAGCACTGGCTGACAAACGGTTCTTAACTCGTCATTCACTCCGCCACTGATTTTTGAATGGCATATGTGTGCCAGCTGCAGTAGGAACTTGCTAGACTCTAGAACTAACCCTTATGAAATAGGGGTCCTGGCGGAAGCAAATGCATATAACTATAAACGTTTGAGGGGATATCAGAGGGGGTGCCTATAGGTGCAAACTTCGTTCATTCATTGTCCCATCTAGGAGGTTTTGTGTCTTAGCAGCGTGTTCCATAGCAACACATCCCTCTATCAAAATATTCATCGTATTATTTTGAAATTCTGTGCTTAGATGTGTGTTTTTCGGACTAAGTTTAGAACTGGTTAAGGACAGGCTATGGGGTACGTATTATATATATCTACACATACACATATATTTATATATATATACATTACCATTGTAAATATAGTATATATTTATATATATACTCATATATATATTTCTCTCTATATATATATACATACACACCACACACATACACACACACACTTCTACTGCCAAGCACAGAAAGTCAAAACTCGGCAAGGGTTCTTTTAGTGTTCATGAAAAAATAGATGTGTTAGTTGAGAGTGTCCTTAAGTTGCCAGGGGAAAGACAGGATGGATTCACAAAGGGAGATAATGTTTTTTTTTTCTCTTGAATTCGAAATAATTCAGACTTATGGAAAAGTTGCAAAAATAGTACAGACAATTCCCATATACTCTTCCCTCAGATTCCCCAAACATTTCACCCCATTTGTACTTTCCCTCTCTGTGGATATAATTTTTTTTTTTTTCTGAAATGTTTGAGAGAGGAAGGTAGAATGCAGGGCAGGGTGAAAGGTGGAAGGAGAGACGTGGGTTGGGAAGCTTTTTTTTTTTTTTTTTTTTTTTTAACCTTCTAAGATGGAGTTTCGCTCTTGTCACCCAGGCTGGAGTGCAATGGCACAATCTCGGCTCACTCTAACCTCTGCCTTCTGAGTTCAAGTGATTCTCCTGCTTCAGTCTCCCGGATAGCTGGGATTACAGGCGCCCACCACCATGCTCGGCTAATTTTTTATATTTTTAGTAGAGGGGTTTCACCATGTTGGCCAGGCTGGTCTTGAACTCCTGACCTCTGATGATTCACCTGCCTTGGCCTACCAAAGTACTGGGATTACAGGCGTGAGCCACTGTGCCTGGCGATTGGGAGGCTTTTGCCGTAACCCAGAGCGCTATGATGAGGGCTGGACCTGGTTGGAAATGATGAGGAAGGTGAGAAGTGGTTAGGTCTGGCACATATTTTGAAAGGAGAGTTTAAATGGGTTGGATGACAAGAGAGAGAAAAAGAAGTATTAAGGATGATGTCAAGGATTTTGGCCTGAGTAACTGGAAGACTAGAGATGCTGTTATTGGGATCGGGAAGACTATGGGAGGAGTGGGTTATAGTAGGGGGAATCAAAAGTGTGTTTTCCGCATGCTAAATTTGAGGTCCAAAAAGGGATGTCAAGTAGTGTTGGCTGGGCGCCGTGGCTCACGCCTGTAATTCCAGCACTTTGGGAGGCTGAGGCGGGCAGATCACCTGAGGTCAAGAGTTCGAGGCTAGCCTGATAATTATTAAAATCGATGATTGATGTTTGCTAATTAATCATATTATTGCTTCTAATACTGCAGGGGGTTCACACCTACCTGTGATGTTGTTCCTAATATCTAGGGACAGAGAGCATGATTTTAGTTTTAATACCACAGTAGGTATACACTCACCCTGTGACACTGATCCTAATATTGAGAGGGGTAGAATATGACATGACTCCCAACATAGCAATGAATGAACAGCCACCCGGTGATATTGCTCCTGATATTCATGGAAGAAGCGTATGATATTACTCCCAATATCCCAGGGAGGGTACAGCTCTTCTGTGATATGGTTCCTAGTATCTGGAGGGGGAGAGGATGATAATAATTCCAGTATCGCAGGCTGTGTTCACCCACCCTGTGATATTGTTATTAATATCCTGGGAGAGGAAGATATGATTCCCCATAGAGCAGGAGGCGTACACCCAGCCTGGGATATTGTTCCTAATATCCATGGAGAGGAGAGGCTGATGTTACTCCCAATATGGCAGGGGGTGTACATCCACCCTGTGATATTCTTCTTAATATTCCAAGGCTGAGAGGTTGATATTACTCCTAGTATCTCAGACACCGTACACCCCCGTGTGATACTCTTCCTGATATCTGGAAGGGGAGAAGATGGTATTAATCCCCATATCGCAGGAGGTGAACACGTACTCTGTGATATCTTTCTTAGTATGCAGGGAGAGAGAGGATAATATTATTCCCAATATTGCAGAAGATGTACACGTCCCCCCGTGATATTGTCCTTAATATTCCAAGGCACAGAAGACGATGTTACTCCCAATATCGCAGAAAGTGTACACCACACAGTGATGTTGTTCCCATGATCCAGGAGGGAAGAGGACGATATGACTTTCAACCCTTGCACCCTGCAATGCTCTCATCCTGCAACACCGACACCAGCTCAACCTGACATGGGACCAGAGGTGCTGGCTGGGGGTGTTCATTGCTTCTCTGTTCTCCCTTGCCAGACTCAGTAGAGGAAGCTGAGACCGAGCAGCCGCAGGAACAAGGTAGGTTTTGCCCGTGGCTCAGGCTTCTCTGGTTATGAGCTGGGCTTTGGAGTAATGGCAGGGGAGGGGACAGAGGTGAGTACGGTGGGCATTGGATGCGGCTGTCACCCCTCTGTGGTGTGGGCCGGGGACTTGAGGGACATCGCCTGAGGTGGGCCTGAACCTCCCGTCTACTCTGACACTGGAGGCCGTGAGGTCCCACATTTCTTCCAATGAACATGCTGACCCCCGCCTGGTCCCCAACCGAGATGGGGCATCCTTTCCACTGCTGGGACCCACATGTAGCTGTGGGTTCCTTTTTCATGACCTGGAGAAGCTGCAGTTCACCCTGTGCTCTGCCTCAGAGATGGGAGGCCACACTGCCCTCAGCGGGTAGCAGAATTCAGAGCCTTAGGTTGCAGGGGCCTCAACTGAGGTCCCTGAAGGGTCTTCTCCTTCCTGAGGGGAGCCAGGGGGGAAGGGAAGGCTGTTGTAGGTTTGCCTCAGGGAGGGGGTGGTTCCACCCTCTGCCAAAGTCACTGGAGCAAAGGCACGTGGCTCTCCAGCTGCCCCGGAGGCCAGGGTAGTGGCTGGGAGGGGCTGTGTGCCTCTGCTGGGTGGGGGCGATTTCTTAGCTAATCTAGTGTAGTCAAGTCAGACATTTGCCTCTAAATCATATTTATTTATTTTTTTAATTCTAAGGCTTTACAGATGAATAAGGAGGCAGTTTGTATTGAACATATTTTTTGCATGTGAGCTTGAAACAGAGGGTCGGTTTAAAGCTAGGTTTTTCCCTTCCCAGTAATGCCTCCTTTCATCCCAGGTTTTCCAACAGGAAATGCGCTTGTTTGCTCACCTCTGGGAGGGGGCTTTGGCTAGGAATCCACCAAAGCCAGCAGACACCAGTGGGCTGCTGGAGCAGTCTGGCCTTTGTTAACCCTTTAGGAACCGTGGGCTTCAGGTTTTCAGACCATCCACGGTGAAGGTGGCCACAGGGGCCTGGAAGCTTTCCCATCCTTCCTGCAGGGATGGTCCGTTTCCCTGCACGGAGCTGGGCACATGGGTACAACACCCCTGTCCTGTGCCGTCGGTGGCTTTACCAATTTTGCATAGCAGCTTTTGAGCTGATCCATAGCTCTGATTGGCTGTTGAGGATTTCATGGATTCCTGTACCCCACCGGGGGGCCCAATATGCTGACAGAAGTTACATTTGTAGTTGTGGTGCTGCATATTCATGGGTCCAGTTAGAAGGCTTTGATTCTTTCTAAAGGGAAAGGCATCTCTGAGGGGTCACTGTTCTGACACAGTCTCCTAAAACCTTGCTGTCAGGTGGGCGACAAAACAGGACAGGAGGGTGATTTTGTAGGAGAGTCGGGCCACGGGCCTGCGTGTTCTCTCTGTCCCCGTAGTGCCGGAGTTCGTACGTGCTCCAGGCCCCGAGTTTGCGTTGCACATAATTCTTAAGGGCTCATGGCAAGCTGCGCCGGGGACACAGAGGGCAGGGATGGGGGGACCCTGCCCCCAGTGGACCAAGGACTCACTGCCGGACTCTAATATGTCTAGGTGTTTTTGTGACTTGCAGAAATACCTCCATCTTGTCTGGGCCTGGATCCACAGGAGACCCTGTCGAAGGTGAAGAATGTTCTGGAACAATGCAAGACCTGCCCAGGCTGCCCCCTGGAGCCAGCGTCCTGGGGTCTCTGTGCGGCATCCAGCAACGTGAGCTTGCAGGACCCCGAGGACCCCTCCTTCTTCTTGGAAGCTGAGGACGACTGGGAGGACCCAGAGGCCCTGAGCTCACTGCTGCTGTTCCTGAACGCCCCCGGGTACAAGGCCAGCTTCTGTGGCCTGTACGACGTGGCACTGCCATGGCTGAGCGGCATGTTCTGCAGCTTTAGCGACGAGGAGGAGCTGACTGAGTGCCTGGCACATGCCCGAGGGGCGGCCAAGAAAGCTGGCCTCTTCATGACCAGAGTCCGTGCCATCGTGGACTGCCTGGTGGCCCTGGCCTGGCTTCACGTGCTTCATGGACAGAGCCTGGTGACCCTGAACATCCTGCAGTCTGTCCAGGATGCAGTGGTGGCCAGAGAGGACCAGAGGGTGTAATGGCCAACATGCTGGCCGTGGCTGTGAAGAGGACAGGCCGGACGAGGCAGGCAGCTGAGGGCTACTACTGCGCCTTATGAGCGGCTTGGGACCTGGGCCATTGGAGGAACCAGGCAGTGGTGCTGGCCAATTTCGGGACCCTGTGCCTGCATGCAAGTGCCAGCAGGCTGGCCCAGCACTACCTCCTGGGGACCATGCGGCTGTTCTCGAGGCTGCCCTGCAGGGAGTGTGGCCGAGACTTCACCCACGTACTCCTGCAGCTGGGCCACCTCTGCACCCGCCAGGGCCCAGCCCAGCAGGGCAAGGGCTACTATGAGTGGGCCCTTCTGGTCACCGTAGAAATAGGCCATGTGGAGAGTGAGTGCCCTAGTTCCTCCTGTGAGCCTTCTGGGGCCACTCGGGTCAGGGCTCACCTGGGGTTTATGATTCAGAAACAAGTGGTGGTTTTTCTACCATCGAAAGTGCTGAGCCATGTCCAGCAGCAGATGTTGGCAAGCGCCCTGGAGACAGGCGGTTCCCATGCAGGGCCAGGCCCTCTGTGGCCTACTGAGGCAGCCAGCTCTTCCTGGTTTGCCCAGGGACCATCCTGCCTTGGGCACTGAAAGTCCTGCATGCTGGGAATTCCTAGACATAACCCTGGGATCAAGGCAGGCTCGGCTGCGCTGGGACTTCGGGCCCCACCATGAGCCAGGCCCTGAACACCAGTTCTTGTGCCCGTGTTATCTGCTTGGTATGTTGGCAGCCTGCGCACCTGTCATCCCACTTCACAGAGGACACGGGGGCGGGTGATTGCCCAAAGCCGCAGAGCAGTTCATGCAAAAGCAGCTCGTTGTGCAGTGTGCCAGGCCCCACCCACAAATGGGGCTTGTGGGGTCCTCGGGTGGCAGAGACTGAGCGTGGGAATGTGAGCTTCAGGCCACAGAAGCCACAAAAGGGTGAATGGCGTGATGGCGGGGCAGCACTTGGCCCTGGGTTAGGGAAGCCTCTTTAGTCTAGAACCAGAGGGTTGAGAGCATTTAGTCAAGTAATAGTTGGTGGAGGAGAGGCTGGTGGTGTAGCCTGTGTGAAGGCCTAGGGGTGAGAGAGTGGGGGTGAGTGAGTGGGAATGAGTGGGGTGTGAGTGGGGGTGAGTGAGTGGGAGGGGTAGCGGGGATGAGTGGGGTGTGAGTGGGGGTGAGTGAGCGGGAGTGGTAGCGGGGTTGAGTGGGAGTGGGAGCGGGGATGAGTGGGAGTGTGAGCGGGGATGAGTGGGGTGGGAGCGGGGATGAGTGAACAGGGCTTATGCAGGGAGGTGCAGAGTTGGGAGGGGGTGGGTTGGGTGCTGGATGGTGAGAAGCTCTTCTGGAGCGCTAAGCAGGGCCTGGGGCCTCAGGCTGTGGCTTGGCCTTTTCCCCAAGAGCACTGGGGAGCCATGGAGTGCTATCGAACAGTCACTGCAGACGGAGCAGTGAACGGACAGTAGGTGGGCAGGGCTGTCCGAAATCTAGGCCACAGAGAATAGATGAGGAAGTTGAGTCCAGGGAAATGGCTGAGACAAGGGATACTGTTGTGGGTCCCCTCTGTCTTGCAGCGCTTTGTCATGGCATAGTGAGACCACTCAGAGGTGCCTCCTGTGACCTGGACCAGAGCCCCAGGGGCTGTGACCAAACCTGCCCATTTCCAGCACAGGCCTGGCACCCACTCCTGGCCCTAGGAGGGATAAGATTTTGGAAAGGACCGTGTGAAGGGGCCCCGGTCCCACACATCTGCCCAAGGAGGGTTGGGGGGTTCAGACCCAGGCTTCTTCCCCAGGGACATTCTCTTACTGGAAGGAGACCTTCCAGGAACCCAGTGCCCCAGCCCCCACTGCAGCCTCCAGTGGCTCTTGGCACAATAGCCTGTGGTACCTCCTCCTACGAGGCCCTCCCTGGGGTGCTGGGGGATTCAGACTTGGAAATGCAGGCCAGGGAACGGGGATCATGCTTCCCTGTCTCCCCACCCTGCGCTGAACGATCGAGGAGACCAAGGGCGGGGCTGATACCCCACATGCTTCCTTGGGGTCATTTTTGAGTCACTTTCGGTAGTTTGTGTCCTTCTAAGAATTTGGCTGTTGTGTCTAGATGGTCTGGTTTGTTGGTGTACAATTGTTCGTAGTGTTTTCGTGGAATCCTTTTATTTCTGTCAGGTCGGCAATAATGTTTCCTTTTCATTTCTGATTTTAGAAACTTGGGTTTGTAATTTTTTATTTCTTCATTTTTATTAGAGATGGGGTCTCATCATGTTCCCCCGGGCTGGTCTTGAATGCTGGCCTCACGATCCTTCCACCTCAGCCTCACAAAGTGCTGGGATGACAGGCGTCATCCATGGTGCTCAGTCTCTGATTTTAGTCATTTGTGTCCCGTCTTTCTTTCCTCGGTCAGTCTAGTGAACAATTTGTCAATTGTGTTATTTTCAAAAAACCCACCTTCGGTTCTGTTATCTCTTTTGTTTTTCCATTCTCTGTATTTTTACTTTCCATTTCCACTCTCACGTTTATTATTTTCTTCCTTTTATTCACTTTGGGTTTAGTTCTTTTTCTAGTTTCTCAAGGTGGAAGGTTAGGTTTTTGATTTGAGATTTTTCTTCTTTCTTTGAATGTAGACATTTACAGTTATAAATTTCCCTTTCAGCACTGCCTTAGCTGCATCTTGGAATTTTTGATACGTTGTGCTATTTTTATTTTTAAAGACAGAGTTTTGCTCTATTGCCCAGGCTGGGGTGCAGTGGTGCAATCTTGGCCCACTGCAACTTCTACTCAGGTTAGAGCCATTCTTATGCCTCAGCCTCCCGAGTAGCTGGAATTACAGATGTGCACCACTCCACCCGGCTAATTTTTGTATTTTTTTTAAATATAGAGACGGGATTTCACCATGTTTCCCAGGCTGATCTCAAACTCCGGGACTCAAGCGATGCTACTGCCTCGGCCTCCCACAGTGCTGGGATGAGAGGCGTGAGCCACCGCACTGGCCGGGGCTGTGCGTTTGTTTGCATTCTTCTCAAATTAGTTTTTGGTTTCCCTGCTGGTCTCTTTGACTCACTGGTTGTTTAGGAGTGTGTAGTTTTCACATATTTTTTGAATTTCCCACATTTCCTTCACTGTCGATTTCCAGTTTTGTGCCAGTACAGCTGAAGAACACCTCTGCTTTGGTCTCAGTCCTTCTCCATTCACTGAGGCTCGTTTTGTGGCCTGGCACATGGTCTGTCATGGGGAATGTCCCATGGGTGCTCGAGAGGACTGTGTATTCGGCTGTTGTTGGGTGGCGTGTGTGACAGATGTCCATTCGGCGTACCTGGTTTCCTATGTTAATCTCCGGAATGTTTCTGACACTAGAAAATCAGGCTTTGGGAGAGGCCAGTGAGCCTGTGGCTAGGGAGCCTGGTTGCATGAGAGAAGCATGTGTGGGAACGCCAGGGGCCAGCTTTGAATCCCATTCCCCCAACATGATGCCATGTGTGGCAGACGTGATGCTTGGCTTTGCTCTCTCAGGGTTCCATCTGTGACAGGGGCCACTTGTGCCCCTGGCCTCATCAGCTCAGGCTGAAGGCAGCCCTGATCCTGGCCAGAGGGTCTTTGTGAAGCAGAAATAGATGGCCTGGTGCAGGTGCCAAGCCCCTGCTGTTCACTCTGTGTCCATCCACAACCTCGGCCCTGGGAGTTGTAAAGAAGGCCGGCCTGTACCATGAGCATCTGCACCAAGATGTGCCCATGTCACAGTGTGCTTGGCGTCTGCCCTGGCACAGGTGCATGGCCTGTCTGCGCTCAGGTGCCCCGCCTATGGGGCCCAGGCTCACAGAGGTGTGAAGGAGGCAAGCAGGGGCCTCTGAGCCCAGCCAGCCTCGCTTCGATGCTGGGAGACTAACGTCTTCCATTTTGTCTTCTGCCCAGACCAGCTGCGGGCCGTCCAGTGGCTGTGCTACTTCTACAGCGCCGTCATGCCCAGCGAGGCCCAGTATGTCATCTACCACGATCTCCAGCTCTCCCTGGCCCGCAAGGTGGCCGACAAGGTGCTGGAGGGGCAGCTCCTGGAGACCATCAGTCAGCTCTACCTGTCCCTGGGCACGGAGCGGTAAGGGCTGGCTTTGCAGTGGTGGAGGTGGGGGCGGGCAGGGAGAAGGGCACAGGGAAGCTGGCCCAGGGCCCAGCAGCCCCTCTCCTTTTGATCATTTGGTGCTTTGGCATCAGATGCTTTGAGCTGGCCGGCCTGGGGTCATCCCAGGGCTGCTGCTGGCCCATGAGTCCCAGCTTGAGCCTCCCTTGTTGGGGCAAAGGTCACCTCAACCCCAGCAGAGGCAGTAGGTGCACTCTGGGCTGTTCTTCCTACTATGGTGGCTTTTGTCATCTTACCTGTGCCTGCCCCGAATCTTCACTCCTGGGCTTCGTCTGTCCCCTTAAATGTGACCACAGCAGCCACCTGTGGCTTCTCTCCCACAGAAGACAGAGCCAGTTGTGTCACCTGCTTCCCTGGGGCAGGGTTTCAAGGTCTCACATCCCATATTTGGCCTAGTCAGCTTCCCCCAAGCATCCTGACCTGGTGGGGTAACCATGGCCCTGGCCACCCCACCCATAGGGCCCAGTGACATTGCTGCAGTCCCAGCCCCTTGAGTGTTGGACTTACTGAGAGAGCAGAGAAGGAGCCAGATTCCATAGGGACCTGGGAGACTGACTGTAGTCTTGGCCTCAAGTTCACAGAAGGAAAATGGGACAGTGTGCTAGAGCCATGCTTCTCAAAGTGTAGTCCCTGGACCAGTAGAGCAGCATCCATGTCACCTAGGAGTTTGTGGCAAGTGGGAGTTCTAGGGCCTGCCCCAGGCCTGTGGAGCCGGAAGCTCTGGGGGCAGGGCCAGCAAGCTATAAGGACAGGCCTCCGGGTGACTGTGATGCCTGCACACCTTGAGAACCATCGACCTAGATAGCCTCTGAACACTAACGGCTCCTGGTGCGTCTGGAGAAGACACAGGCCATGACTGGGAGGCAGGGGAGATGGACTAGCACACTCCTCCTGCCACAGGGCAGCATGATGCTCGATTCCCTCAGAAGGATGTCCTTCATCTTTTCCATGCCGTGTGTGTTCACTCTGGCCATCCCAGCAGCCTGGGAAGGGCAGAACACTGCACACACAAGAGGGCCGTTCCCAGTCCCCACATGCCAGATTCATCTGTCATCAGACCCACGGGAGGAGGCAGACTGGTTCCAGGAGGATGAGAGCCCTTGTTCTGACACCTGTGTCTGATTCCAGTGATTCCAGGGCCTACAAATCCTCTCTGGACTACACCAAACGAAGTCTGGGGATTTTCATTGACCTCCAGAGGAAAGAGGAGGCACATGCCTGGCTGCAAGCAGGGAAGATCTATTACCTCCTGCGGCAGAGCGAGCTGGTGGACCTGTACATCCAGGTGAGTGGCAAGGGATGCAGGAGGACTCCTGTGCTGTTCACTCTCTGTCCATCCACCCATCCATTCACCCTTCCATCATCTATTTACCTGTTCATCCTTCCATCCATCCATCCATCATCCATCCGTCTGTCCTTTCATCCATCCATCATTCATCCATCCTTTTATCATCCATCTATTCACCCGTCTATCCATCCATTCACCTGTCCATCCACCCATCCGTTCATCCTTCCATCACCTATTTACCTGTTCATTCTTCTATCCATCCATCATCCATCCATCCATCATGCATCCACTCGCTTGCTCATCCTTCCATCCATCCATCCATTCACCTGTTCATCCATCCATCCCTTTATCATCCATTGATTCAGCCACCATCCGTCCATCTGTTCGTCCGTTCATCCTTCCATCATCCATCCATTCACCTGTTCATCCATCCATCATCCATCCATCATCCATCCACCTACCAATTGATCTTTCCATTCATCCATCCTCTCACCCATCCATCCATTCACCGTTCGTCCATCCACCCACCCACCAATCTACCTATTAATGCATCCCTCCATTCATCTATCTGTCCATTTGTTTATCCATACATTCGTCTGTCCACCATCTATCCATCCACATGTACATACATCATCTACCCTCCACCCATCCATACATTATCTACCCACCCATACATACACACATCATTCCACCCACCCACCCATCCATCCATTCATCCATCCATCCATCCAAGCATTCATCTATCCACACACCCTTCCATCCATCCATGTGTCTTCATCTCCTCATCCATTCATCCATCCATCCACTCATTCCTAAGCCACTGCTGAGCACCTGTTGTGTGCCTTTTCCCTCCCTCCAACTGGTTCCCTCACATCCTCCTCCGGTGGCCAGCATCTTCTCCCTGAGGGCAGAGGCGCGGCCCCTCACAGTGCACAGCACTTGCTGGTATACAGCACATCCTCAAATAATGTGACCACTCAGTTAACACACAGAAGAACTTGCTCCAAGCGACACGTGGCACATCTCCTTACAAAATGAATCTATCATAGTGGCTGTTTTCAGAGGCTTTCCGAAACACTGTGTGATCTGGTACAAATTGTGAAGCCCAGGAGCCTGGTGAAGCTTTCATTATTGAGCACCTGCTGTATACCTCCTTGAGCTGAGGAGAGGGATCAAGAGCTCATGGCCAAGAGGGGACCAGGCCCACCCACAAACACTGAAACACTGCTGATGTGGCAGGGATGTGACAACGCAGAAAGGAGACAGGGGCTGGGCTCCCAGCAATCTAGGGGCCACGGAGACTGGTTTGAGTGCAGGGGGAGTGGGCTAGGGCTACCCCTGGTGGTAGGATTCACAGGTGTCGGGCTCCTGGGCTGCAGCTGCTCAGTCACCTCCTGGCACTCAGGCGCATCAGTTCATTGTCCTCATGCCAGTGGTGGGGGCAGCCTCCATGCACAGGGTCTGAAAAATGCTCAGGTGTACCTGTAGTGTGTGGGAGAAAAGAGGCTGGCAAAGGTGCGCGTAGCCACGTTGCTAGGTGTGGGTCTGGAGCGAACTTCTGTCTCCTTTCAGGTGGCACAGAATGTGGACGTGCACACAGGCGACCCCAACCTGGGGCTGGAGCTGTTGGAGGCAGTTGGAGACATCTTCTTCAATGGGCCCTGGGAGCAGGAGGAAGGCATGCCCTTCTACCGAGTGAGCTGGCCTGTGGGCTGATGTGGGTGGGCCTCAGTGGGGCACCTGGTGGTCTGAGGCATATGACCATGCCGCTGCCCGGGAAAAACGCTCGGAGCCTGGACGTGACAATTGCTCTACCCTTGTACCTGATGACCTCAAGCAACCATGAGTGGGAAGTCCTGTCCCCATCTTCCAGATGAGGAAACTGAGGCTCAGAGAGGCACAGGGACATGTCAAAGGACACACAGCATATCAGTGGGAGGCCCAGGTCTGCATGTACCCCGAAGTGGGACGACTTCTCCTTTCCTCTGAGCTCACAGTGTGGCTCAGCCCTGGGCACAGATCAGTGTGGTGTTTCTAGAGCAGAGAGGAGTGTTGGCTCCCCCCAGTCAGACCCCCAGTGCTCAGGTGGGAGAGGCTGGTTTGAGGCTGTCGGGAGTAGCTGGATGGGCCTCAGGTGACTCTTCAGCCCCCAACTTGGGTGTCTGAACTATGTGTTATCCCACAGCACAGAGCTGTGTCGAGGTGCAGGAGTAGCTGGGGTGTGGGAAGCTCCAAGCACATGTTTGAGCTCTGACGAGGACGCTGCGCAAGGTGGGTGCTGTGGGAAACCTGACCCCACCTGCCTGTGTGGTAGGACCAGGCCCTGCCCCTGGCAGTGACTACGGACAACCGCAGGGTGGAGCCGCAGCTACAGCTGTGCAGCAAGCTGGTGGCACTCCTGGTCACAATGGAGAAGCCACAGGAGAGCTTGGAGGTTGCCCACATGGTCCTAGCACTCAGCATCACTCTGGGTACGTCCCCTGAGCCCCCACCCTGCCAGGACCCACACTTTGCCAGAGCCCAGCCTCTGGGTCTGCAGGCCAGGAGCTGAAACAGCTGCTGCATTTTCCTGGTCTCCTGTCCAGGCAGGCAGATCTGCCCAACTGGCTTCCCCGTCCGGCTGTGGGGCACAGCCCGAGGTCTCTCACGCAGTGCAGAGCTCCCTGCCTGCCTGATTTCTGCTTCCTCTGCCTGTTCCCGCTGCTGACCACAAGGGCCGCCCAGTGTGCCCTCTGCCTTCCAGACATGCCAGGCATCTCGTTGGTCCCTGTATGTGCCAGGCTGAGTGGCACATTCCCTTTGTCTTGTGCCTTTCCCACCGTCATCAACCACACGGCTCTCTGGCTGATAAAATCCCAGTTCCCCTTCCAGCAGTCTGCCCCTTAAGGCCGGGCATCCCCTGGTGCTG
This sequence comes from Chlorocebus sabaeus, assembly GCF_047675955.1. Lineage (NCBI taxonomy): Eukaryota > Metazoa > Chordata > Mammalia > Primates > Cercopithecidae > Chlorocebus > Chlorocebus sabaeus. Next base: position 21,089 of record NC_132913.1, on the reverse strand, counting down.
TGCCAGGGTCGTCTGTCCCCCTCCAGAGACAGGGAACCCTAGGCAGGCCACATGTGCCAGTGCCTTGTGTCCTGTGGACCAGTACACAGTAGGTGTGCAGCTGACTTCCCAAGGTAGGGGGATCTGATCGTGACACACCCAGGAGGAGTCAGATGTCACATCTGTGGGTTGCCTGGAGCTGGGGTACCCAGGAGCACCTGAACTGCATGGGCTCCCCTGGTTAAAACCAGTGAGCAAAGGCAGGTGGCTATGTGTAGACACAGAGCTGGGCCATCCAGGTCCGACTTTGCCAAAGCCTCACAGTAGACAGGGGCAGGCCTTATTAATTCTGCTTTCCAGACGGGAAAGTGAGTCTGGGAACCCAGAAGGGAATGGCCAGAGCTGCCCAGGTGACCACAGGTGCCTGGAGGCAAGCCACGAGTGCTGCCTGGGGTCTGTATACCTGCTCCTGAGGGGCCTGTGCCCTGCCTGCCCCAGGGAGCCACGTCCTCACACCTGCCCCTTTGGCCTGCACCCCAGGGGACCGGCTGAATGAGCGCGTGGCCTACCACCGGCTGGCCACCCTGCACCACCGGCTGGGCCATGACAAGCTGGCGGAGCACTTCTACCTCAAGACCCTGCAGCTCTGCAACTTGCCACTGGGGTTCGACGAGGAGAACCTCTACTACGTGAAGGTGTACCTGATGCTCCGTGACATCATCTTCTACGACCTGAAGGTGGGAGGGAGGGGCAGGGCTCGGGGTGTTCCCAGTCCCCTTGGAGTGGGATCTCCACCCAGCCCCGAGGCCTGGGTTCCAGCCTTCCTTAGAAATGGCCCAGTGGCCGCCCTGGAGCTCTATGCCCGGCTGGAGGAGCCAGCAAGGTTAGCAGATACAATTCAGCTCCCAAGATGGCCAGGCCCCACCCTCAGGAACTCAGTCTCAGCCAGGGAGGCTGACACATGAGTGGGCAATGGTGGCCTCTGGGTTAAGAAGGAGGATTGTAGTCAGGGAGGCCCTCCTGGAGGAGGTGACATCAAAGCTGAGTCTTGACAGTCAAGTGTCAAGGTGCATTTAACAAAGAAAATAGGGTCGGGAGAAGGACATTTCGGAGGACAGCATCATCCTCACATTGAATCCACGTTGCAAGATCCAACCCAAATCCTGGCACCTCCTCTAGGAAGCCTGCGCAGGGTGCCAGCCTGCACGGAGCAACTCCTTCCTGGAGTCCCGAGACACCTTGAATCTTCACATCACCCAGGAAGGGTGGGGTGGGACCAGTATCTTACCATTGGGTTCACAAACAGGGAAACCCCAGCTCAGGGCAGGTGCAGTGGGGCGGGGCCCCAGCCAGCCAGGCTGAGGCCTTGCCGGGTCGGGTGTGTCTGGAGGGGACGTGCTGTGCTCTGTCTGCCCCAGCCTTGCAGGGCTGGAGAGCTGGGACTGGCAGACTCAGACCTGGGGTGTCTCTACCCCTCTGCCCAGCAGGCACCGCCCTTCCTTAGCATCACACCGGCACCGCGTCAGTACTCGTTATGGGCTGAGGGGCCCGGGCACTCCAGTCCAGGGGCCGAGATCTTGGAGGCCTTAGAACAACTTGAGGAGCGGGGCAGCCCTAAGACCCTGCCCTGTATCCCCCACTGCAGGCCTACAGCGGCCCGATATGCCTCAGCCCAGTGCTGGCGACACCTGGTGGTCAGATGTGGTCCCTGTGGCCTCCCAAGTCCCAGCCAGACATGGAGGTGCCAGGTGTCAGGCCTAGGGGGACGCTGCTCACTGCTCAGGGGCTTGCCTGGGACCCAGGGGGACGGGCCTCCCAGAAGAGGCCTTTCTCTCTCTTGGTCAAGCCTGCCGCCCACTCCGCCTGTCCAGGAGAAAGGAAAGCGCCAAGTAGTACCTGAGAGGCCAAAGTCCATGGTTGGGGTCGGGGGACAGTGGCCTCCTTCACCTCCTTCCCATGCACAGCCCTCTGGGCCTCATCGTGACTATGCTGTCAGCGCAGGCCAGCTTCCCACAGGGAGGCCCCCTTGGAATTCCCCAAGGGCGGCTGTCTTTCCAAGGCTACACCCTCCTCCTTGTATAGGAGGCTCTGGACCCAGGGCCCAGAGGAGTGGGAGAAAAAGCCGGGCTGGATGGGACCTGGAAGGTTGGCAGAGAAGCAGGGGTAAATGGGCATCTTTGCCAACTGCCTCTAAAATGGTGTCCCCTTTAGTCTACACATGAGAGTGAGCCCTGGAATAGGGTGGATTAGGTGTGTCCTGGCTCAGCCTGCCACTCAGTAGCTGCTGTACACACTACAGGCAGATGAAAATGCGCACAGGCACACACACAGGGACACGTACGCACAGGCACATGTAGAGACATATGCTTTGGCTGGCTCCTTCCTGTTTAGTTGGGAAGTCCCCACCCCTTCAGGAAGCCTTTGCCTTTCACCCCTGGCTGAGTCTGGGACCTCCTGGGCTTCCCTCTGCCACAGCCCGGGCCACCCTGTGTGGTCAGTGTTCAATCCCGAGGCCCTCAGACTGGGAGCAAGGACATTAGGCTCAGCCACGCACCCAGCACAGAGTCCAGTGTTCGGCTGGGCCGGGTGCATTGGATGAGCAGTGGCGGTGACTTGGGGCCTTCTCACGCCCCTGCTCCGTGTGTGGGGTGGGACAGTGAGGGAATGGACTGCTGCATCTTGGACTTTGTCATTGGGAGCCATCTTGAGATGGTAAAGAGGGACAGGCCAGGCATGGGTCTCAGAGAGGTCCCTTAGGTGACCCCCATGTGGAGGAGGAGCCTGGGGAGAAGCCGGGTGGGGGATGGGAGGGTCAAGGAGGAGGTCTGGGAGATGGCATCCCATCCCAGCGATGGTGAGTTTGAGCCAAAGATGCATTGACAATGGGAGTGGATATCTGGGGAGTCACATTCTGTCAATATTTCAGGGAACATTGCCAAAGAGGACACCTTAGAGATGGTTTTCTACCTGGCCTGGCCCGTGGAGGGCCTGGAAATGGTCAGCATGGACAGGGGCCAGAGGGGAGCCTGGGTCACTCAACACTGTGCCCCTGCTGTGGCTTGGAGCCACGGGTCCTGCATGGAACTCTCAGAGCAGGCAGGATCTGCCCTGACCTCAGCCCATGGGGAAAGCAGCCACTGCCTGCAGAGAGGGTGGCACTGGGGCAGGAGGCTTGGGGTGAGTGGGGCGTAGGGACAGTCAGGAAGTCTTCCAGGGGTATCAGGGTCGTCCCCACCTCCTGCAGCTGAGACCACAGCAGTGTCACAGGCTTCGGGGTTCATGGGGTGAGCCAGCATTGGCTGGACATGTGGAATGACCTGGAGACAGGAATGGCCTCTGGGAAGATGGGCTCCGAGTCCCCCTTTTGCTGAGCATGGCCTGTCTCCTTCAGAACCCGTTTGATGCAGCCAGGTACTACCAGCTGGCACTGGCAGCCGCCGTGGACCTGGGCAACAAGAAGGCACAGCTGAAGATCTACACGCGGCTGGCCACCATCTCCCACAACTTCCTCCTGGACAGCGAGAAGTCGCTCTTCTTCTACCAGAGGGCCAGGACCTTTGCCACCGAGCTCAACGTCCACAGGGTCAACCTACCTCCTCTGCCACCCTGCGGGTGGGCCCCTTGGTTGACCCCAGCCACCCTCGCTGAGGACAGCATCCAAGGGAGTGGGTATTGTGCAAGGAGGATGGTCTCCTGCCTCTCCTGGTGTCTCCCGTGGCTCATTTTCTGGGAAATGGAGGAATGAAAGCAGGGTTCATATAGCAATAAATTTTTTTTTTGCAATAACATACCGAAGTCCCCAGGGCATCCTTCCCTGTGTGCTTCCTGGGCTGGGTCTAGGGGCCAGCTCCTTCCCTGGTGGCAGCCCTCTGATCTTGGGGATGAGAAGGACCCTGAGTCCAACAGACCTGGGCCAGGTCACCATGAACCTCGGTTTCCTCGGCGGCCAGAGGGGAGATGGTGGTGGAACTCCCTGGGCAGGTCCCTGTTCTCCCTGCTCAGAGCTTTTACTGCAGGTCTCGTGCTGCTCTTGCCTTTAACCTTCAGGCCACTGTGCCCAAATGTGGGGGCTCCATTGAAGAAATAGAGGCACAGAGAGGTTAGGTGTCTGGCCCACCGTCACACAGCAGGTAGGGGCGGAAACGAAGAGCCCAGTACACTGACCACCACACCACCCTGCCAGCCTGCAGCCAGGAAGGTGTCCCCCATTAGGACCCAAGGTCAGCTCCTGGAGCTCTCTTGTGGTGTCAGGAGAGCCACAGGCCAGTGAGGGTGGCGACGGGGATCCCTCACTTAGTGTCCTCTGCTCCCAGACTTGGTTGGGCCGAGCCTGGCCAGTCCTACCTCTGGCCACTGGTCAGCCCTGCGGGAAGTGAGATGCAGGGATTTCCGCCTGTGTAGACGCTGCTACCCAGTATTGAAAGCCTTATCTGGGCTGACCCCAGCCATCCTCACATGCCCCTCCCCTTCTGGCCCCCAGCCCTCATCCCAGAGCCAGGAATCCCAGGTTTTCCTTCTTGGAATCTCTTGGCCCCAGGGAACACAGTTCACACGGTCTCTTTGCCAGTTTACACAAGAAAACAGAGGTTCAGAGACTATGGGTGTCTCACTTGATTCTCACGTACACTGCACTCTCCCAGGCCCCTCTTTTAAACACTTTAAATGAGGTGACTTTCACATCGCATGCAACTATTTCAACGCGAATAATGTGGTGGCATTTGTGCATTCACAGTCCTGTGCAACCACTCACGCCATCTAGTTTCAAAATGTATTCATCTCCCCAGAAGAAACCTCCCATCCTCACTAAGCAGTTACCCCTCCTTGGTATCCCCCAAGCCCCTCGTTTAATGGAAGGGGAAACTGAGGCCCGGAGAGAGACTTGCCATTAGGCGGAGCTCTGATAATAAGGAATCAGGCACCCATCTGCTGGTTCAATCCTGGGTTGGTTTTCCACCCAGCAGAGGTGACAGAGCCAGGAGGTTCTGGGACCCCATGCTTGCAGCCAGAGCCCTACCCTGAGCCTCCCCAGCAGGGGGCAGCAGAGAGCTTTCCAGAACCAGCAGCGGGTCAGAGCTGCTGACAAACCTCACGAAGACCCCAGATCGCTGTCTCTGTGGGTTGGGTTTGGGAATTGGAGAGGAGGCCGCATGATTGGAAACTTGAAGACAGCACGGCCTGGCTGGAGCAGCCGGAAGCGCCGTCACGTTGAGTGAGGACACAGACCTCCTGCCCGCTGGGCCGGGCCTGCAGCCATTCTTCTCGGGGTGGGGCCCGTAGGTCCGGGTTGCTCTTGGTCCCTGACCTGCCTCAGAGTCCGGGGGGCTTTGGAACTCTGCCTCCCCATCTCCACCCACCCTGGCTCGTGCCATGAGGGGCCTGGATCCTGGGATCCTGTTCCTCTTGGGCAGAAGAGACTGGGGGACCAGAGGAGATGATGGGTCTTCAAGCCCCACATTCAAACCCCAGCCCACCACTGACAGTCTGGGGGTCGGGATGAGGGAGTTGATGTCTCTGAGCCCCAGTTTTGTCACCACTAAAATGAGGCCGACATACTGGTGCAGAGTGCCAGCCCCCGGGCTAACAGAGACCTGTTTCCTACTGGCAATACCTCTTACTCCTAGGAACAGCTCCAACCACCACACACTAGGGAACACTCAACCCAGGCCAACTTGTCAGAGGCACGTGAACCAGAGCGACTCCATCTTGAATGGGGGCTGGGTAAAGGGAGGCTGAGACCTGCTGGGTCGCATTCCCAGGAGGCTAGGTATTCTTAGTCACAGGATGAGATAGGAGGTCGGCACAAGATACAGGTCATAAAGACCTTGCTGATAAAGCACGTTGCAGTAAAGTCCGCCAAAGCTCACCAAACCCAAGATGGCCACGAGAGTGACCTCTGGTTCTCCTCACGGCTCATTATATGCTAATTATAATGCATTAGCTGCTACAAGACACTCCCACCAGCGCTGCGACAGTTTACAGATGCCATGGCAGCATCTGGAGGTTACCCTACGTGGTCTCAGAAGGGAGGGCAGAAATTCTCAGTTCTGCGAATTGCCCACCCCTTTCCTGGAACACTCATGAATAGTCCAACCCTTGTTTAGCGTATGATCAAGAAATAACCATGAAAAAGGGCAACCAGCAGCCTTTGGGGCCACTCTGCCTATGGAGCAGCCATTCTTTTTTTCTTTCTTTCTTTCTTTTTATTTTTTTATTTTTTTTTTTGAGATGGAGTCCCGCTCTATTGGCTGAACTGGAATGCAGTGGCGTGATCTTGGCTCACTACAACCTCCACCTCCTGGGTTCAAGTGATTCTCCTGCCTCAGCCTTCCTAGTAGCTGGGATTACAGGCACCTGCCACCACGCCCAGTTAATGTTTTGTATTTTAGTGGCGACAGGGTTTTGCCATGTTGGAACAGGCTGGTCTCGAACTTCTCACCTCAGGTGATCCATCTGCCTCGGCATCCCAAAGTTATAGGATTACAGGAGTGAGCCACTGCGCCTGGCCAGAGTAGCCATTCTTCTATTCCTTTTCTTTCCTAATAAACTTGCTTTCACTTTATGGACTCGCCCGGAATTCTTTCTTACGTGAGATCCAAGAAACCTCTCTTGGGGTCTGGATCGGAACTGCTTTCCAGTAACAAACTTGCTTAACCTCTCAGACCCTTCGTCTCTTCATCTGTAACCAAAGACAAAGCCTCCCCCGAGGTTCCAAAAGTGTGGAGAGAATGCATGGGAAATGAGGGGCACAGATTTGGTGTGCAGAACCAATATCACAGACTGGGTGTCAAGCCACTGTCGTACTGGAAATAATATCATGCTCTCCCCCACAAGTTATGAGGAACAATATCCCAGAGGGGTGTGTACCTTCTCCGGTAGTGGGACTAGTATCATCATCTCTTCCTTTAGATGACAGGAACGAAGTCACAGGGTGGGTGTACACCCCGTGTGTTTTTGGAAGCAATGTCATTCTCTCCTAGGTTTTACGATTCACATCACAGGAGGTGTGTACACCCCTTGTTATATTGGATGGAGTCTCATCCTCTTTCAACCTGTATCTTTAGAACAATATCCCATAGGGGTTGTATAGCTCTTCAATATTGGTAGTAATACCATCTTCTTTCCTGGATATAAGAAACAGTATCACAGGAGGGGGGTACACCCCTTGCAATGTTGGTAGTAATATCATCTCTCCGCTGTGGTTATTAAGAACAAAATCCCAGGGTGGCTGTACGGTTCTTACGTTATTGGGAGTCATATCATCCATTCACCCCCCGGATATCAGGAACCATATCACAGTAGAGGTGTCCACCCCCTTCGATATTGTCAGCCATGTCATCCTCTTCCCGCCTGGATATTAGGAAAGATACCCCGGGGTTGGGGGCGGTGTAAACCCACTGCGATATCGAAAGTAAAATCAGCCTCTTTCTCGCTGAATATTAGGAACTATATCACAGGTGTGTGTGCACCTTCTGGGATATTGGGAGTACTATCAGCCTCCACCCCACTGCATATCAGGAACAACATACAGGGGGCAGGGTGGTTACACCCCCCGGTGATATTGAGAGCAATATTCTTGTCTCATCCCTGTACATTAGAAACTACAGCACAGGGGTCTGTACACCTTCAGCGATATTGGGATTCATGTTATCCTCTCCCCCACTGAATGTCAAAAATGATATCACAGAAGGGTGTACACCCCCTGCGATATGGCCAGTAACATCATTGTCTCTACCTTTGGATACTAGGAACAACATCAGAGAGGGTGTGCACACTCCCCTGCAATATTGGGCATAATGTTATCCTCTCTTCCCCTGGATATTAGAAACGATATCCCTGGAGGTGGGAGGTTGAGTACATTAAGAACAACATCACGGGGTGGGTTTACTCCCCCTGCGATATTGGGTGTAGTATCATCCTCTCTTGCCTAGGATATTAAGAATAATATCACAGGAAGGGTGTACAGCCACAGTCCCTGTGTTATTGGAAGTAATAGTGTCTTCTCCCACTCTAGATATAAGGAACAATATCCCAGGGTTTGTGTACATCCCTTGCGATATTGGGCATATTGTCATCGTCACCCAACGTGGATATTGGGTGCAGTGTCTCAAGGGGGTGTACACCTCCTTTGATATTGGGAGTAATATCATCCCCTCCCCACAGGATCGTAGGCTAAATATCGAAAGGGTTTTATAACTCGTGCGATATGGGCAGTAATATCATCCTATCCCCACCTGGATGTTAGGAACTATATCACAGGCGGATGTACACTTCTTGGCCTATTGGGAGTCTTATCATCCTCTCCCATCTTGGATATTATGAAAAATATTACAAACGAGGTATACACCCGCTGAGATATTGAGAGTAATATTATGCTCTCCTCTTCGGGATATTAGGAACAATATCGCAGGAGGTGTGTGCAACCCCTGCGATATTGGGAGTAATATCATTCTCTCCCCTTGAATATAAGAAACAATATCACAGGAGGATGTACCCCTCCTGTGATACTGGGAGTCATACCATGTTGTTCGGAACAATAGCATAGTGGGTGTGTAAAACCCCTGCGATATTGCCATTAGTATTATCTTCTCCATCCCAGGATATACAGAACAACATCACAAGGTGATGTACACCCCTGTGATATTAGGGGTAATATCTTCCTCTCCCCAGCTGGATGTGAGGGAAAATATCACAGTGGAGGTCCAGGTCCCTTGCGATATTGGGAGTAATATCATCCTCTCGTACCCTGGATAGAAGGAACAAGATGATCGAAAGGATGTACACACACTGCGGTAGTTTCAATAATATCATCTTCTATCCCCTGGTTATTAGGAAAAACATCATAGAGGAATGTACACTTTCTGCGATATTGGGAGGAATATCATCTTCTACCCACCGCATATGAGGAACAAGTCTATTATTAATATTAATAAATATAATACAAATTAATGTTAATCATCGAGATTAATAATGACAATAAAGATACTAAATATTAATACTGATTAAAAATATTAACGATGAGTATTAATATTAACACTATTAATAAAATAAAGATATCAACAATTAATCTTAAATCAATACTGAGTGATGCTGGCAAAAAACGATAATATTAAAAATTAGTAACATTAATAAATGATATAATTATTAAACGGTAATTTGACATCATCTATTTAAAATAATTATCCATATTAATGGTAAAATTTTAATTGATAGTATTACTGATAATTATTACAATCGATTCTTGACGTTTAATAATTAATTATATCACTGTTCCCTGAGCAATACACTGAAGGTGTACACCCGTCTGTGAAAGAGTTCATTATTTCCAGAGGGGGAGACAATATTACTCACAATATCTTAAACAGGCTATGAGTCCACCATGGCTCCCAATAGCCAAGGAGGGGAGAGGGGATGGCTATTGGACCCCACCTCGCGGGGCCTCTACCTGTGCCTCAGCTCCCACCCCGGCACTCTCCAATCTGTTCACACAGACTGGAGACCCATCTATAAAAAACATAAATCTGATCCAGTCATTCAAAACCCTTTGCTCACTTCAAGTACACGTCAAGCCTTTCTCGAGAATCCCTGCTTCGCCTGGTTCTGACACCAGGTCCCACTGTAGCTCCAGCCACCCCAGGTCCTCCTGGGGCCTCTGGATATGCTGGCCGCCGTGTGCGTCACATTCAGGCACAGTGGTGGGCGGGAGAGCGACCCCCAAAGGAATCCCGGTTCCAATCCCTGCAACCTGGGACTGTTCCCTCATGCGGTGATAAAGGTGAATTCTGATGACTACCCAGGTGGGCCCTAAGTGCCACGACCTGCATCGGCAGATGAGGGGTGCAGAGGCTGAAGGCCCTGGAGCAGGATGCTGCACACCCACATGGGAGGAGGCGGCGCCAGGGAACAAGGCGTGCAAGGCCCGCAGCTCTGGGCACCTGAATGGGCCACGAGGGACTCTCCTGGAGCAAACACTCCGGTCTCAGTCCATGGCTCCTGCCCTCCAGAGCTGTGGGAGAGGGAGTATTATTTTCCAGCCCCAGGTGTATGGTCAGGGTCACAGCGGCCACGGGACACACACAGGCACCTTCCTCAGCTCTGACCCAGAGGGAAATGCCATTTCCTCAGGAAAACACCGCCTGGTTTCTAGGACCGCAAAGTTCCCTCTGTCATGGGCTCTCGGGGCACCTCATGTTCTCTCTTCATAGAAATCACCCCGGTGTCTCTCCCTGCAGTTACCTCGTGGTTATTTGACTTGCAGTCCTCACTAGGCTGCAAATTCCATGAGGGCAGGAACGGTGGGCTGGGCTCACACCACTGCACCATCAGCAGGACCCGGCCGAGCCCAAACAGCAGGCGCTCAAGAAATACTTGTCACTGAATGACATAAGCACAGTATTCCCCAGCCAGTCGTCTGTCCATCCGTCTGTCCAGGTCAAGGGCTGATCCTGCAGGATTCCCTAACCGGCCTCCATGGGACTCAGCCAAGAGTAAAAGCATGAAGTGGGGGTGTGGACTTGAGACTGGGAGCCATATGAGAGTCTGTGCACGAAAGTTTAACACCCACTGGGAAATGTTCACTTGAGTGCCTCGGATGACATTTAAAAGCGCACTTTGTTGAATAAACACAGGCTTGATTAAACCATTCCAACCTATACTTCGTTTGACAGATTCTTTTCCTCCCAAAATAATTGGTTGATGTATTCAAAACTGAACACGGGCTCTAGTTAGCGGGCCACTTTGCATTGTGTAGAAGCCGAGGTGGGGAGAGAAACAGGCAATGGGAAGAATTCCTGTCTTTGTGCTTAGGAAGGACAGAGGACAGAAGCCCGTCAAGGGTCCAAAGAGCCCACAACTGCCTTCTTGAAGGGCCAGTGCAGAATTCTGAGGGTGTCACTGTTCCACCTGTACCGGCTCTCTCTCTAATTGCGATCTAAGACTTAAGATGCCATAAGGCTTTAAGACTTGCCCTTGGTGTTAGAGAATCCTGGGCATGGGAAGGAAAATGTGGGTGGGGCGTCAGGACCCCCAGAGGCACAAAGCCTCATGGGTTATTTTTCCTACTGAATCTCCCCCGCAGCCCACCCTGAGGTGGGGAATTACTGTCACTCATTCAAAGAATGACATCAACCACTTAATGGCAAAAGAATTCCGCAGGCAAAACAGCTCTCCCAAGAGGCTGATTTGTGCCCGAGAGTGTCTGAGTTCTGCTCCCGCCAGGCTGCTGCTGTGGGTGCGTGGAACAGCGCAGCCCTGACACCTGAGCCACGCCCCCGACCGTGTGCTCCTCTCATTGTAAACGCAGTGAAAGCTGGGATGGAAGAACCCGCCTTTGCTGGAGCTTAGATACAGCTTTCCTGAACTCTCTCCTCATTACCTAGATGGCATCTGAAGCCTGAATTAGCCTCTAAAAATAGCAAGTCACTCCAGCCGTGCCTCAGGCAATTAGTCAAAGTAGCACTGACAAGAAAAAAGCCGATCCCAAGCGTGGCCCTGTGTGGACAGCAGCTGTGAGCCGCACTCGTCAGGCAGAGCCTGTGACCTCAGCCATTCTTGCCACACAATGGGATGTGCCTGGCAGACACAACCCCCTGCAAGGGCACACACACGATCCTGCTAGGAAATTCCCTAAGGAGTCCCATGGGAGCGAGAGCCCAGGCTACAGTTCAAACATCACCGGCACGTTGCTCCGTGGGTGTAAAGAACTATAAATTGGTGGTGAAAGATAAGGTGGCGTTTGCTACAGCGTTAAGGTAGAAAAAAGCCACTGACTTCTCTGTGAGAACCACTTTGCTCTGTGAATCTGCAGGGAGGCCAGTTTTCCCATGACTGCTATCCCTCACGGCAGCCGAGCCTCTACTGAAGTCGGTGGCCAGACAGGGCAGGGGGTGGGGGTCCCATCCCTGCTACAGCAAGGGACCCGCAGCAAAGCACAGCCGCTGGCCGGGGTTGTGCTGCGTCACGTGTGGGGTGCGAGGGTGGAAGCATGTGTGGACATCTACAAGGTGCTAAAGGAGAGCTAAGCCAGCAATGGCCCGAACCTAACGGCATTCAATGAACAGGGGACAAGCACGGGGCCCAAGAAAGTCCAGGGAACGAGCCTGGGCCAGCCTCTGCAAGGCCAGCACAGCACCAGGGAACACGACAAGGAGAAGCCCAGGAGAGAGATGGCCCTCAGCTCGAGTGGGAGGCACAGGAGGCTGCAGCCGACCTCACGGCCCCTCCGCTCCCTTCCCTGCACTGGAAGTCAGTTCTGAAGGAACAACCCGGAACAGAACTGCTGTTTTCCGAGGTTCTGTGCCAAGCTGAACTAAGGAGTCTCCAACAGGGCTGGGAGTTTTCACCGCAAACTCCGGAGGTGGTTTGGACGTGAAGATCTAAGGTAAAGGACAGCGGCTGCTCTTCAGAAGGCACAAGGCGGACAAGCCACTGATGTGACCCTACTTGCCAAGGTGGCCACCGTCCCGTCTGCAGCTGAGTGAGGACCCTCTCCGCAGCAAAGGCCTGTGAAACTCCCACAGGTCCTCATGTCCAGCTCATGACCATAGAGGTGGGTCAGCTTATCAGGGACCTGAGGGGCCACCATGTGGCTGTCAGCACCACGCCCATCACCAGCAGGATCCACTCCTCCCATAGCACATGTTGGTGAAGCTGCCTGCCCAGGAGGACTTGATTTCAGCTCTCTCAAGAACCTCTCATCTCACCAGGAAGGCTGTGGTTCCAGGCAGCGGCCCCCAGTGGACACGGCTGTGTCCCAGAGCTCTTACGTACCACGCACTCAAACCCCTTCCTGCAGGCTCCCACAGCTGGCCCTGCAGCCTCGCTAGTCAATGCAGGCAGGAGAGGCAGGCTCCAGAGAAATGGTGCTCACCGCTCCCCTAGTCTAGGTGGGATAGAAACATGACCCCTAGAACTGAATATATCATCTCACTTTTAGTCAGTAAAGACCGATTCTCCCTAAGGCAGAGAAGCTAAAAAATTTACCCTGTTCTGGCCAGTGTGATCGACATAAAGTCAAGCTAATAAAGAGTGGGGGTGGGTGGAGAAGAGTAATAATAAATCTGGCTCATTCTTAGCACAGAAAAAACAAATTGCTAAAATAAATGAAAGAAAGCAATGGGAGGAAACGGGGTTCTCTTACCTGGACAACAGCATTCAGGCCAGTGTCAGCGCCCAGGCTTATTTCTGTGCCCGGGACATTGTTGCTAATCGTGGCCGGCACCACACACAGGTGGATGCAAAGCTCCTGGCGGCGGCCTCACGCCTCGGCCATGTCGCACGCGCTCTCGTAAGCCTGAAGCAGCAGGGCCAAGCAGTTAGCGGGGGGTGCTGGGTGCTCACCTGCCAGCCCCAGGGCCTGCGCTGAGGTCCAGGAAGGGACAGAAGGGGCCTGAATCACCAGCGGAAGCCGGTTCATGCGGGTCAAGGGGCCGAGGGGAGCTCTGGAGGCCGTGCGGTAGCAGGACAGGCCTCAGCGACACAGGGGACTGCCTGGGCACAGCCCAGGTCCTCGTGAAAGGGGAGGCCTGCAGGCAGCACAGCAGGGTGGGGGTGAGGCAGGCAGCAGAGCAGGTTGCAGGCAGTGGCGAGTTAGTCACAAGCGGGACAGCTCAGCTCTCGGCATCTCATCGTGGGTAAGGGAGGCCGGGGCGGTCAGCAGGTTTAAAGGCAAAGCCATTCCTGTAGCTTCCTGCAGGCAGGCCACGATCAGTGGGATGGGCACACAGCCGTAAGGACCACACCAAGTGACAGCCTTCATCGTGCAGAGGCAGCCTCCACGCTCAGGCAGGGAAGGAGGCAGGCAGCTGGATTACCGGCGGGCCACACTCAGCCCCACGCCACATCTCTGCTCACCGGCAGGAAGCCGCACACAAAGCCACACAGGCGAGCAAGAGCCCGAGTTGCTGCTCTGGGGTTCCACTGGGAAATGGGCTCTGGTGTCAGAAAGGGGAGCGGTTCTGGAGCCCATGTGCACCGGGGTTTCCCAGACTCCACCTCAAGGTGTTAACCAAGGTAACAGCAGGACAGGTCTACACGCTCACTGTTCCCACCTCCAAGCGGCCCCACACAGCAAGGTATTTTTGTCATCCACTTGGCGGCAAAACCAACTGTTTATGGACTTGGACTTGTCCCTCTTCCTGTGAATATCCCCACATCTGCTGCAGAAATGCTACTGCTGGGACGCAGGGCGGGGCCCACATCGCCCCAGGAGAGTTGGACAGTGAGCGACCCAGGCTCTGCAGCCCTGGTGCAACCCAAAGCATCCCAAGGCCAGGAGTCCGTGTGGGCCGAGGGCTTCCGACAGTGGGTGGAGATCTGTGGCAGGTGAGTTCACAGCGTGGTGGGTAGGAGGGTAAGGTGGATGGGTCAGTGCTGGGCGACCACGAGGTGAGCTGTGAGCAGGGTCCCCCACGCCCCATGGCATGGCCTCCACGTCCACCCAGGCCCAGCACATGCCCAGCTCTTGGGCTGCTCTGTACAGGCTCTGCCTTGCAGGCTCTGGCCATGGCAGTTTGTGCAGGACTTCAATCCAAATGCCAGCCTGCTTGCCAGCCAGAAACACTTATCTGGAGATACTCGCTGGCCTGGTGCCCAGGATGTGGCCCCGTCAGCACCATCACGTGGGGGGCTCCTTATGCTTTTCAGACAGGTGATGTCACTCCTTTACTGTGGAATGCCCTAGCTCAGGACTGACCAAGACTGGCTGCGGGGAGCTGGTTGCTTCTCCAAGAAGCCCTCACTGGAAGCCAGAGGGTGTGTGTAACCTGGTGCCTGAGGCACACAAGAGGGCAGGTGGGGGAGGTCTCGGCTCCTTAACTCCACATTGAAATCTGTGGGAATGGACCCATTGCTGCAAATCCTCTCTCCCCTCCTTCCCTATCGCTCCTCTTCTCCTTCCTTCAGTCTCCAAAAAAGGGGAGGGAAGCTTCAAGACGGGGGAGACCCTGCCCAGAAAAGCATAAAACTCTCAAGACCAAACACAGCCGGGCCCCTGGGTACGTGGGGTGGGGGGGGGCCACTATGACAAGGAATTACTCTCAATGCTGTGGTCACCGCCACCTTCGCGACACCTGACGGCAGCGTGGCACCCACCTACTGTGTTTCTGATGTGACCTGATCAAGCTTACAGGACAGAGTAATGCACCAGCCAGCGCTAGGGAATGAAAGGAGTCCAACCGAAACTCCCTGCAGCCATATCCTGAGAATGTGTAGCACCTGCTCTGAGGTATTTCATTCATTCTGTTCTGCCCAGAAGACCCACTCACCAGCACTGCATAGATTCTGAGGGGCTGTGGCGTCAGCTAAGCATCAATGCTGGCAAGAAGGAAATCACGAGTGAGGATGAGGACACACGTGTCCAAAGAAAATGACGACTTCACCGTATCAGATCCGCCCAGGGCTTCTGAAGCACAACACGGCCACGTCCTGAGCCAGACTCCTACTATGGAGCCCGCCCTGTGCTTGGAGGGACTTTCCACAGTGTCCCTTGTCTCCAGCACCAGAAGCTAGGAGCATCCCTTCTCCCAGTTCTAACCAGAAACCTCCCTGGACGGTGCAAACATCCCCTGGGGCACAATCATCCCAATGAGAATCACCGAATTTACTGAACAACTGGAGCCATCCACAGACCCCAAACATAAATGCTGCCCAGGACCAGGCCATGAGTCATGGGGCACAGAGGGTGTGGCCAGACAGGGAAGAGACGCTCACTCCCACACATCCTCAGCCTCCGACGGCTGCAGGACACTGGCTGGAGCGACCCGGAGCCATCCACATCAAGTCGCCTCACACCCTCATATCCTGAGTTCGTCACCAGCTCCTGTTCTATGGCCAGACGAGCCCAGTTCAGACCCAAATCCAAACCTTCTCAGGCTTCATCCTGTTTGGCCGTCAGTAAACAGGACTCTGGAGAACACAGCTGCCATGTTCACATCTCCGTCCCTCTCCCTTCAGGCGTCCACAGAGGGACCCTCAGCAGCTTTTTCATCCCTGTCCCGGCTCCTGAGCAGCTGCTGCATTTGCCAGGGTGACCTTGATCGGCCGGCGTCACTCACCCATCACGAGACTAGAAGCACAGCACTCCCAAGACAGCCTCATTCCTCGGAGCTCAGGATCAGAAGCGCAATGAGGACACACACATACCCTTACCAAGGTGTCTGTGCCTGGCCAACGGAAGCCTCAACTAACTACACGATCCAGTTCTTTCTCTATTGTAATCAGTTAACTTCAGGCCCAGCGCGGTAGCTCATCCATGTAACCCCCATGCTTTGAGAGGCCAAGACAAGGGGACAGCTTGAGCCCAGAAGTTTCAGACCAGCCTGGGCAACACAGGGAGACCACGTTTCTGTAGAAATAAAAAAAATTATTTTATTTCTACAGAATTAAAATTTTGTAATTCTACAAAATTATTCTATTTCTACAGGCATGCACATGTAGTCCCAACTACTCAGGAGGCTGAGGTGGGAGGATCGCTTAAGCCTAGGAAGTGGAGGCTGCAGTGAATCGTGATTGCATCACTTCATTCCAGCCTGGGAAACAGAGTGAGGACCTGTCTCAAAAAAAAAAAAAAAAAAAAAAAAAAGAAAAACAAACCAAAAAAAAAAAGAAAGAAAATGAAATTGTTTAACCTAGCTTTGAGTAACTCGAATGAATGAAAAACTGAATTTAAAACAATCACGTAATAAATCACACAGTCCCTCCAAGGAAAGTCAAAGCGGGTGGAACTGATCATTTGTGGGGTGTTTGCCTCACGTATTTCGGTTTTCAAATTTTGACCCTACACATTTGTTACATATTTACAAACTGAAAAACAACAAATAGAAAGTTATTTATAGCAGAGGACCCTGGAATTAAAGAGAGATTTTTTTCAAGCCTGGAAGTGTACATCACATACCACAAGGACCTCTACTTTGTGTGGAAACTTGAAAATAAAAAAGTCACAGGGAGCGCAACACCAGCTTTGTCCCACATCTTTCAGATGCTCAACTAACTGCAGTGATTGCTCTCAAATTCACCCATTCTCTCTGGGTAAGATTCAATTAGGTAACAATTAGGAGAAAAAAAAAAGAAGCTTCAATCCCTCCCATTGCACACCCAACTTTCACAGACCCAAAAATCCAGCTAAAGCTGGAGAAAGAGCAGCGAAAGCCATGCTGGAATCCCCTCTTTGAAACAAGACACTCATGTCCATGTTCCCAGCGTGAAGGTCAGCCCAGAGCCGGGCCGGCCCCGCAGCAGCAAAGCCGTGACACCCATCACCAGGAGAACAGAAGCAACGTCTAGGTCAGAGATTAGTGACTGCCAAAAATAAGGTGAAAGTTGCCCCCAAAGCCAGTGAACACGGGAAAACCTGGGCAGATTTCCTTCGCAAAGAAAGTGAAGAGAGTTTAAGACGCTCAGAAAAGCAAGAAACGAGTGCTAAACGTTACTTACTACAGGTGCTGTATGTTAAATGCTTTTTTTTATTTACCAGTGCTAGAAATAAGTTTCATGCCAAGGGTTTACAAAAAAAAAAAAAAAAAAAAAAAAGGCAAAGAAAAACTGAAAAATATTCGTGAGAACTAAGTTGGACAAGAAAAATTAAAACTTGAGAATTAGCGAAAAATTTTAGACATTAAAATTAAAAAAAAAAATGAAATGCTTCCTGCATTAGGTACGGATCTTCAGACTCCCACGTGAATAGCTGGGAATGGTGGCACGTGCCTGTGGTCCCAGGTACTCAGGAGGCTGAGGTGGGAGGATCACCTGAGTCCAGGAGGTTGAAGCTGCAGTGAGCCGAGATCACAACACCGCACTCAAGCCTGGGTGACAGAGTAAGACCTTGTCTCACAAAGAAACAAAACAAAACAAAACGAAACAAAAAAACCAGAAGAATATATTTCTATGTTTTATTATTGTCTCTTGGCAAAATACTCAACTAGCCCCAATATTGCCTTAGATGTAATTTAACATCCCCGGTTTACACAGGGGAAAATGAGGTCAACAGCCAAGACCGAAGAAATAACAAATGCAATGGTGCGTTCAGGACAATGACTACAATTATAAAATATTCAGTTCAATTTCTACCCTCAGCATCAAGGCAGGGGTTCATCATAATGGGTATTGGAGGTTTAAAGAAAATTTAGGCTCAGCATTTACAAAAAAAAAAGCAGATTTTAATGCTGGTGCAATCACAGGAGACTGTGGCCCAGCCCTCCTCAGCACTGCAGGTACTCACGGGCACTCCCGGGGTATTGGCCATGCTACGTCCCCGCTGGTGGCCACACAGAAGAAGAGGCGGTAAAAGTTTTTTGAGAATGAGATAAAAAATGCTCAGAGTCTAAAAACATTTTCTAGCGGAGGAGGAATAACGAGAAGCTCTCATTCATGGTATTTGTAAAAGGCTGTTTCTAGCGCACTGGTAGATAAAAAGGGCCGGGGCCCTCGGGTTAGCGTCAGCCGGCGCCCGTCTGTTGAGGCACACACGGACTTACGTCGGTGATAGCGTTCAGGGCTGTGTCTGCCCCGATGCTGAAATCGGAACCTGGCACATTGTTGGACACAGTAGCGGGAACCATGATCGTGGGCACACAGAACTACTCATATTTCTCCCGGGTGGCTGACAGTTCCAGGAGTCCCATCTAAATTGACCCAGTATCTGCAATGCTGGCTGCTCAGAGGCCGTGGTGTGGAAGGGCCAGGTCATCGCTTAGTCATACGGGGCACAAGCATGTCACTTGCCACTCCTGTCTTTCTATTTCATCAAACCCTATTTTCTCCTGAATATTGATCATAGCAAAGTCATTAGCCTTCGAAACATCAACTTGCTTTGTTCAAGAAGTTGAAACACACGTAAGTCTTTCTCGCCATGCTCAACACACACGACGGGCCATTTCCAAAGTCAGTGTTTCTGGAACAAAAGCCTTGACCTGCCCCGTGAACGTTCACGCTGAGCACACTGTCGCGAGGCTGCTTGGCCAGCCAACAGGGGCAGGAGAGAACCGCAGGTGCGGTGTGGGGGGCCCTGCAAAGGCGCCTCACTCCCTCAATCAAGGGCGGTGCCTCCTGCCAAGCCAGAGGCTTCCTCCAAGGGGAAGCGGCGTTTTCAGCTGCCACCGCACGGACTTCAGACGGCTCAGCCAATGGGGCAACAGATTCAACAGAGTTCCATGTTGTTAAAGGAAAACTTCTGTTACCAGACAACCTTAATATCAGATTCAACGTAAAATAACCAACAAGGTTGTTTCCAAGCCAACATGCTAGTAGTGCCTTATCCTTCAATGCTGCTTAAACACGGAGAAGTATGAGGAAAAAAGAGCATGGCACTTACTTCTTAAAAAATAACACCTCTTCCAGGTTCATCTTACCCATATCAGAAAGACTTAGAACTGTGGATTTCCTACAGGAACCTGGAGTGGGGGTGGATCCCCACGCTGACCCAGCCTCCCCACAGGTCAGTCAACCCCCATCACGGGGTTCACACCTCTCCAGGCCCCGTCATCTCAACAAGAAAACGTGGCATCTCTGAGCTCTCTTCGCAGGGAGCACCCGAACGGGAGCTAGAGAGAAACACAGACACATCCACCACTGCTTTAAAATCCTGAAATGCAATACATATTTAAGGACTTCATTAGTAGCTTTTTAAAACAGTAAGAACAGAGTGAGCCTGGTTTTAACCTCTCTGCCACAATAACACCGTGTACATCTGTCTTTTACTGTGTGTTCCTTCTCCAGCAGCTGCTGCCTAGCTGGCCGACTGCAGAAGAAGGGCCTCGGGTACTCCGGGGGGAGGCCCTCGGTAAAAGCGTGAGCGCCACGATCACGTCTCAGGACGCCGCACACGTTAGGGTTGCCCACAGCCCGCCGTTCCCAATGCCTAGAGGGCACTGAATGGACCTCCTGCTCTTTGTAAATGTCAACTCTCCTAAGCTACATTGCCTTAAAAATTTTTAACTGTAGTCCACACATACTTCTTTGTTTCTGTCTTGTTTTTATCCTAGAGGCATATTATTACGGAAAATTAAGTTTGTAAGGTTGAAGGGTTTTCTGAAAGTCTCCTTCTAATCCTGGAAGGAAAAAAAATTGGGCCAGATGTGGTGCTCACACCTGTCATCCCAGCAGTTTGGGAGGCTGAGGCGGGCAGATCGCTTCAGTCCAGGAGCTCAAGACCAGCCTGGAAAACATGGCAAAACGCTGTCTCTACTAAAAATACAAAAAATACAAGAAAAAAAAAAATTAGCTGGGCGTGGTGACATGTGTCTATTCCCAGCTACTCAGGAAGCTGAGGTGGGAGGATACCTGACCTCAGGAGGGGAAGGCTGCAGTCAGCCAAGATTTGCGTCACTGCACTCCAGCTTGGGCGACAGAGTGAGACCCTGTCTCAAAAAAACGAAAAGTAAAAACAACTGTATAAATCAGTACAGAAGGGAATTGGCTGGGCACGATGGCGCACGCCTGTAATCCCAGCACTTCGGGAGGTTGGGGTGGGCAGATCACCTGAGGTCAGGAGTTTGAGACCAGCTTGGCCAATATGGCAAAACCCCATCTCTAATAAAAGTATAAAAATTAGCCGGGCATGGTGGTGGGTGCCTGTAATCCTAGCTACTCAGGAGGCTGAGACAGGGGAATCACTTCAACCCGGGAAGTAGAAGTTGCAGTGGGCCAAGATTGTGCCACTGCACTCCAGCCTGGGCAACAAGAGCAAGAGTTTACTTGAAAAAAAATTTAAATTTAAATTTTAAAAAAAGGAGCTAATTTTTATTTAAGGGAAGGAAGAAGGACATTCAGTATTTGTACATCTCACGCACACATCTGCAGTGGTGCCCTGAAATATTCAAGATACACATTCCTACAAATAGAGCTTAAAACTACTCACCAAGTTACATGCTGAAAGCACATGCATTGTAAGAATGCTGCATTCGATTTTTTAAGCATCTGTATGCAATATTTTAGCATACTGGCAGTTTTCTCTTCAGGCGCTGTATGCCAAAATTATTCCATGTTTAGTCATTCATTTTAGAATTTATGACTTGCTTTAGACAAAAAAATGTATTTAAACATAAGATACTAAATTAATGACTTAGGGGAAAAATTAGTACATTAACTTGGAAGTTAAACTTTGCAAACTGAATTTGTTG